>NW_024081831.1:0-509795 GCF_003009895.1 Hyaena hyaena | reverse complement strand
TAGAAGGCTCTCTCAGTGGATTCTGCGTCTTTTTTTCTCCCAATCTCTCAGGTTTTGTAAGGTTTCCAATGTCTTCAGATCTTTTCTGTGTGATGTATGGGCGCGAGTGCAAGTACGGAGCTCCTTCTCCGCCATCTTGCCCTCTCCTATTGTGACTTTTTTTATCCCCCATTTAACATTATTACAATTCTGGTTGGAGTAGATATTTGAACCAATTTAACTACTTTTGAAATTATAATTCTTTGGCAAAGATTTGTCAATAGAATTCTTATTATTTAAAGTATGTAAATGTATGTCCGATGTTTCTACTCCCTGAGCTCAGAGACTTTCAATAGGTCATGAATAAATAAAAAAATCAAAATGTTTTCTCCTTCTCCAAAAAAGGAAAACTCAGATGTGATGACTCTCTACTGATTATTAGTTCACTGTACATTTACATGTTTAATAAACAGACAGCCAATCATGTGCATCTCTTTTTAACTTCTTGTTGAGGGACTACTTATTGATAGCTTCAGATGAGGAAATTCTATAAATCAGAGCTTTTTGTCTCCCCACCTGAGAGCCAGTAACTAAATATTTATCAGGATGCATCTGATTTTGAATCTCCTTCAGTCCAATAATTCCATGATACAGTGAAACAGGGAACCAGAACCTGCCTCCAAGTAAAATTACTTAGGAAATACAGTAAAGACTCTTGAGAGCTATTTCTTTATCCTTTTCCTAGGTGATATTCTAAAGCGTTTGGTAAGCTACTATTTTTATTTATTTATTTATTTTTATTAAAATTGTTTTTTTAACATTTATTTATTTGTGAGGAAGAGATGGAGTGCTAGTGGTGGAGGGGCAGAGAGAGAGGGAGACACAATATGAAGCAGGCTCCAGGCTCTGAGCTGTCTGTCAGCTCAGAGCCTGACACAAGCCTCGAAGCCACGAGAGATGAGATCATGACCTGAGCCGAAGTTGGTCACTCAACCGACTGAGCCACCCAGGCTCCTCATTTTTTGGTAAGCTTCTATTTTAGAAAGGCAACAAAATATACACATTTTAAGTGATATTTTATGAGGAAAGGGGAGAAATATATAAGATATTTGTTATCAAATGACTAAATACGGTATGTCATCTTTTATGGACTATGCCAGTTAATTAGCTTGTGAAACATGATACAGAGGCCTTGAGTGAAGATTAGAGACCCTGTACTCAGGAATTCGAGGGAAGGTGAGTAAACCACCTCTCTTTGGTTGGCCAGAGGGCTGCTCAATAACATTTGATGGACTTCAATTTCTTTTAGAAAGGTAATAGTGACTCTTGAAATCTAGGATGGATTTCTTCAGGCTGAAATAAGTTAACCTCGAATATGTCACAAAATATTTCAGGTGATATTTGGATTTAGAATTTTTATTGATTTCGGCAACTTATTATTTCACCTGCTTGTGTGAGTCCACACCTCCTTTGGAGATGCTTTCCATGACTTTAAGATTAAAGGTTAATGTTTGTGAACACCAATGGCACACAGCTATTCATTACCTGATAATCGATTTGTGGCAGGGGAAAAGGAGGCATGAAGTGCTTTAAATCCTATGTGGGGTAAATTTCCCTTGGGCCGAGTGCTGAGGAAGACGCCCAGAACGCAAACCCACCGCGAAGGACACTAACACAAAGACAGACACAACTAAACAAATGTTATTATGGAAAAATGGCAATTAAGATTCTCTTAATTAGCCTGTCATTTTGTATTTATCATCATAATGTTTGTTTTACAATGCTTTATTAAATCTGGCTTTATGACAAACAGTCTGCTGGCAATCCATCCTGCTGTGCAACATATGGTATTATACCTAATGAATATTAATGCTGCGAAGTATAAATGGTCTTCAGAGACAGTGCCGATGGCTGGGAAACTCCCACATATGGCATTACTGTTCGGAAAGGTTAACTTATATGTTTCTCATCATTTTTTTTGTCTCTCACTGTGACCTCCCCTTTTGCCTATGTGCATTCAAAAGTTAAAAATATTTGCCTTCAAATATGATTATGCCTGTTGTAAGTAGTCTTACTCTGTTGTTTCTTCCTACCGACTGACTTCTCCTGGGGCCTCTGTTCATTTGCATGCTTCCTACCCAGGTGAGTCTGTTATGCCAAGGAAGCCACTTGCACCTGGACCAGATGTTTCACTCCTATAGCTGTACGGTGTCACCAGACTCATGTTTCCAAACTCAATAACAGGTCAATTTGTTTCTCAGACATTGCACTGTATACACTCTTTTTTTTTTTTTTTTAATGTTTTTAAATTTATTTCTGAGAGAGAGAGCGTGAGCAGGGGAGGGTCAGAGAGAGAGGGAGATACAGAATCTGAAACAGGCTCCAGGCCCTGAGCTAGCTGTCAGCACAGAGCCCGACGGGGACCTTGAACCCATGAACTGTGAGATCATGACCTGAGCTGAAGTTGGACGCTCAACCGACTGAGCCTCCCAGGTGCCCCTGTATACACTCTTCTGATTGTAACCCCTTTCTCTCATGCTGCCCACCAAATGCAATTTCTAATGATTTCTAAACTAAGTGAATTTTCCTATTTAAGGAAGCAAGGAAGGAGAGAGACAAGCAAACCCAGAAATGTTATGGTAAGAGGACATTTTGCTTTGCATCATTACTTCAAGGCCTGCCTTGGAATTCAATTTGTGTTGTTATAAACCACATCCAACCCAGAGTGCAGCAAAACAATTACAAAAATTATGAGTGATTTTCTTTCCCCACAATACACAAAATTTTGGATAGGAAACCAAAAAGAAGTCAATCATACCTCATTTTCTCTTTCAGGATTTTAGAGGGAGGGTATCAAAATAAATCAATCATGGAATTATATGATAATATTTGGGTAATATTTCTAGAAAAGTTGAAAAATGTGTAGGCTGGAAATAAATGATTGCAGATGGGACTCTGTCACTGTCCAAATAAATGTCTGTGTAATATTGCATTAAAAAGCACTGTACTGTACATCATGTAAAGTAATTAGTTGCAAACTGTACCAACAAATCAGTTTAAGGAAAATGCAGCTATCATTAAGCAGCCTGCAAATATTCTGAAGATTTCTGCTTTTATCCTCAAGATAACCACAAGCATACCCTCATTCACTCGTTAATTTGTTTCAGATACATTGGAAGTGAAGAGGCAAAAGAAGTGGGCTGCAAAACTTGATTTCAACAGCCCGAACTAGAAGGGAATTTCTGAACCCCAAATAATATGGGAATAGATTTCACCTAATGATGAATAATGATGCTTTTACTATTGTTGGTCATTTACTATTTACCTAATATCTTATATACACTAATTTCATTTTAACTATAATGTGAAGTAAATTTTTAAAAGCATTTCAAAATGCAGATGCTTTTATTTCTGATGCAGCTACTGTAATGTTGTCTAATGTCTAGACCAATGAGCTATGCTTTCTGAAGCTTTGGTATGGAAGTTTCATAATCCAATTGAGGAGGGAGTTAGTTTTTTTCAGATTGGATCTTCATCAGAAAGTTGTTATTTATATTACAACAACCCTTCATATATTTATTCCATGAATTTGTACCAAGTGCCTCATATCAATAGGTAGCACACAAGAGACAGAGGACCTCAGGGTCATGAAACAGAGGGAGAGAAGCCGTTCCTGAACTAATCCTTAAGAAAACACAGATATTAGACCAAGTATATGGATTAATGCCTTCTCAACAAATCAAGTTATACCTTGCAAAGAGTAGTATGGGGTTAATTAGGTAAAAGAGGTTGCCTATGGTAGATAAACCCAGAATAACATCAGTGTCTATAGTATTTAGAAAATTCAAGGACAAATACAAGGGTGATTCTCTTAGCTGATACATGAATGATGATTTCTTTTTCTTACCAACTAGATTCTTCTTACAGAGCATTATACAATTATGTATAGACTCATATATGCAGAATAATTGTGCAATGTTATATACTAAGAAGCTCTTTCTTTTATTTAAAAACTTTTTAATGCTTATTTATTTTTGAGAAAGAGGGAGACAGAGGAGGGGAGGGGAAGAGAGAGAGGGAGACACAGAATATAAAGCAGGCTCCAGGCTCTGAGCTGTCAGCACAGAGCCCAGTGCAGGGCTTGAACTCATGAAAGGTGAGATCATGACCTGGCTGAAGTCGGATGCTCAACTGACTGAACCACGCAGGCGCCCCAGAAGCTCTTTATAAGCTGTAAAACTATGTCAGAATCTACTGTCTCATATATTGTTTGTTATATATTAAATGGTATACATCAAATTTATAGTAAAATACATATTATTCTCATTCCAGAGTCTGAATTTGGTCATTTTAAGTAAACTTAAATTTTTGTTTTTCTTTTCTTCAGAAATACACAGTTAAGTGTTTTTCCTGATGTTGTGGTAGATAGATATCTGGACTGGGTTAGGTCACATCTGACAGTGGCATTCTGATGCCTGATTGATAACCCAAGAGCAACAAGCACCTCTTACTAAATTGTATCAAGGGTATATTTTCTAAGTATTTTATTTATTATGGCATCTTCAGTACTTGTTCCATTCATTCAATCAGTCAAAACACTGGGTTCCCAGCACATGCTCTTCCAGTACTGGGAATAGAAGACAAAGCTGAGTTCTTCAGAACCTGCATGTGGTAAAGAAAGTAACACGAGGCAGCACATAATCAAAGGTTGAATGGAGAAACAGAGTTTGCATGTTCACAAAGGGTGGGGAGGGCAAAAGGTGCTGGAGCATTTAGGATTGTAAACAGGAACAAATCAAAAGATGATCTCAGGGACATCAAAGAGCATGTGTTCATTGTTCAGTGTGTTCAATGTGTATACACAGTCCAGCTTTTATAGCTGGTAGAAGTTTCTTAATCTTTTTGCAGAATGAGCCTTGCTTTTATAGCTTTGATTGTGCTAAAGACATGAAAAGGACAACAGAAAAATTTATTTTTTCCCACAGAGCCTACTAGAAGAGAAATGGCTACAACATCTTTTGTGGATAAATCTGCTAATTACCGTGTTCAAATAAAAAACAAAATTAAAGAATTTTCCTGATATTTATTTTAGAAACCACAACTCTCAAATCTCTTTAGGACCAGAATTGATGGAAAATAACCCTCCATTACTGCTTAAGTCTTGAGTGGCAGTATTTTCTTGTTCACTTCTGATTTCACTTGGTAACTGCTTTATGTGTAATTGTAGTAATTTCAAATAATTTCTAAATAGTATCACAGCATGGTGAAATAACTGGGGATTTATATTTTGAAAATCTCTATAGATGATTACATGTAACTCCTAAAATATTTAACTGGAAATGGAAGGGTAAAAAAAAAACAACTTAGGAAGTTAAACTCTCTGCCAAAGGTTAAAACCAAGAATCCCATCATATTGTAAGCTTCTTACATTTCCTAACAAATTGAACAACCAACAGATGAACCCAGGGATAATACAAACACCAAAAGGGTTGCATCCTCAATATAAAGCACTAAATCCTTTGTTTATGCAGCTGCTAGAACAGAACACTTTGGGGCTAAAAGGATGGATTTCAATCAAGCCAAACTGAACTCTTCGGGGGAGAAATGCCTTACTAATATTTTCTCCTTGAAGGAGAAATTAACAATACAATACAACCAACTATTAACAATACAAAAGGTAGATCCAAATATCTCCGAAGATCAATCAATGTTTTGCTCTCTAACAATGTTCTCTATTCCCCAAAGATTGATTTTTGCCCCAATAATTCTCAACTATAAATAACATGATGTAAAGAGAGTTTAGTTCTGCTATGTTGTGCTTGCTCTTCAGATGAGTTATACACAGTAATTTTTGACAATACACATTTCTTGGAACACTTTTGTTTTGAACTGAAGGAAACCCGGCTTGAACAAACTTAGGCCAAAAGGGAAGTACATCTGTTTGCAGAAACATATCACCAAAAGTCACATAAGCAGAGGGATTTAGGGACAGTTCAAAACAAGACGAGGAAGATTTTCAGGTTCTCCATCTCACATGGTCAAATTCAGTCTCTCTTTGTGCAGATGTGTTTCTTCTACACTGCGTATATCATGTCTACCAGTTGATTCCACAGTCATAGTCTGCCCCTCGTCAATTGAGAACTAGATCTTTTTTTTGAAGTATAATTGTCATGTGACATTATATTAGTTTCAGGTATACGACATAATGAGTTGGTATTTGTATATATTGTGAAATGATCACCACAGTAAGTCTAGTTAACACTTGTCACCATAATTTATCTCTCTTAAATTCTAATTTCAAAGTTTCTAGAGAAGGTAGCTAAATGGTACATCTCTGAGGACATATGCAACTCTTTCTAATTAATTATGGTCAGGGTTGGGACTTATAAAATATTGGCTCTTATTCAAACCACAAGGTTGGCTCCGTCAGTTGTGTGTCCGACTTCAGCTCAGGTCACGATCTCACGGCTCATGAGTTTGAGCCCCACATCAGGCTCTGTACTGACAGCTCAGAGCCTGTAGCCTGCTTCAGATTCTGTGTCTCTGTCTGTCTTTGCCCCTTCCCTGCTTGTGCTCTGTCTCTCTCTCTCAAAAGTAAATAAACATTAAAAACAAAACAAAACAAAACAAAGAGTATTTCTTTAAATGGGCAAAATAATGTCTTCCCACCTTGGAACAATGAAACTATAATATCTTATTAGTGATTCTAAAACCAAAGTAGAAGAATATTATTAAAAATGTACATACTTGGTTTATAAAATTGAGCTACAAAATCTGAACTGGTATTACCCCAAATGTGACAGACAATAAAACAGTAAAGGTATACTTTCCTTACTATACTGTGTTCCAGACTCATCATTTTACTAATATGTCACTTATTTTAAAAATGTGGAGCTTTGAGAAAATAGGATAAAGATGTCATCAATCAGTATCTCACTTTATTTTTTCTTAAATATTTTATTTATTTTTGAGAAACTCCAAGTGTGGGAGGGGCAAAGTGAGGGGGACTGAGGAACTGAAGTGGGCTGTGCTAACAGCAGTGAGCCTGATATGGAGCTTGAACTCAACTGCCGAGACCATGACCTGAGTTGAAATCGGGTGCTCAGTGACTCAGCCACCCAGGTGCCCTAAGTAACTCATTTTATCCTGATTATGTCTCAGCAGTAAATTCTTTTAAAAATCTTGTAATGTGATAACCTAGCTAGATTTGCAAAGCTCAAGCCATATCTATTCATATAGAAATTATGAAATAAATTACCATTACCTTTCTTCTACTATGAGATTCTGCACTATTCTGACTATTCAAACTTCCTTTTTAATGTCAAGAATTTATGTCCCTCCTTTCCTTTCTTTAGGATTTTATTCTCTGTGGTCTCTAATTCAAAGGTTATTGAGTTGTTTGAGTCTCAAATCTGTATCTTCCAGCCTACCCTTCATCATAAATGGAACCAACTATTAACTGATCATTTTCTTCCTTTAAAAATGAATGTTCTTTTTAACAAGTTTTAATTCTTGTGTGTACATAGACATGGGCCTTAGGGAGGCGATGGCTTTATTAAAATTGTTATTTAACTCTGTCTCATGTCTCCAAGGGTAAGGCTTTGCTTGTTTGTTTGTTTGTTTTAGCTTGAGGAAACACTCATTGATATCCCATAATGACTCACTCACTCTGCGAATTGCTGAACCATTGAAAATCACTGAACAAGTATTTATCAAAAGCCACACACAATTCAACACGCTGGGAAACAGCAGTGAATGTGACAGGACAAGAGACTTATATCTAGAGAAAAGAAAAATAGATTAAACAATAAATAAATATAATGACAAACGAAGAATGAATTATTAATAAATAACTGCAATACATTAAAAAAAAAGCTATTTAGTTTGGATCCTCAGAGAAAGCCTTGAGGATGTGATCATCAGACTCAGTTCTACATGATAAGGGGAAGCCAACCACAAGTGAATCAGATGGAAATATGCCCAAGAAAATAAGAAGACTAAAACAAAGTTCCTTATTGTGAGATAATAGAAAAATACATATTGGGCTCTGCTCCTGGCTCCTGACATAGAGCTTCTGAAATCTTTGTAATTTCCTAAATGTTAAAAGCACTGAGAACATCTTTTGTTATAATATTTGGTCTTTGACCCTGTCCATGACCCAGGAATCCCCAGACTCTTGTCATTTCCTGGGTGATAAGAATGCCTTTGTTTTAATGAGGCAACTTTGGGTGGACTCCTTGATGCAGGCTTGTCATTGGAAAGACCAAGCCATGATTAGACGCTTAGAGTTTTAGCCTCATGAGAGAGAAGAAGGTCTGAAAATGGAGTTAATGATCAATCTTGTCTATTTAATGCCTCCATAAAAATCCCAATAGTATGGAGTTCAGAGAGGTCCCAGGTTGTAACATGCATCCAAATCAGGAGGGCGATGCACCCAGCTCCACATGGATACACTTTCCTTTGGGACCTTCCCAGACCTCACCAGATGCATCCCTTCATCTAGTTGTTTATCTGTATCCTTTGTCATATCCTTTAATAAGCTGGCAAACATAACTAAATGCTTCCCTGAGTCAGAGCTGCTGCAGCAAATTAATCAAACCTGAGAAGGGTGTTGTGGGAGTCTTCAATCTGTAGCCAAATCAGACAGAAGTTATGGATAATCTGGGCGCCTAATGCTTGTCATTGGCTTCTTAAGGGGAGTGATATCAGTCTTATGGGGCTGAGCTTTTAACTAGGGGGATCTGACACTATGTCCAGTTAAAAATTGGGTTAAATTGTAGGACATCCAGCTGGTATTGCAGAGAAGTGACTATTGTGAAGAAAAGTTTTCACTCATTTGGTGATCAGCTGTGTCAGAGGTGAAGTGTTCTGAGTAGTAAAGGAAACACACACTCAGACTTGTGTAAAGTGATGTGCCAAATATCTCTAAAGTGATACCAGATAAGCTTGAATAAGTAAACAGGGTATAATTTATTTAGAACTTCATAAGTTAGGCAAGCATTTTAAGCCAATGAGAACATGGTTCTGGTTTATTATTTATTTTGGCTGATACATCGTATTGATGTAATGGGGTAATTGTATTGAGGAAAAATTAGAAGAGTAATTAGTTGTCTGGAGAAGAGCGATATCAGTAGTTAGCTAGTCTGTCTCCTTTGTATATTTTGCAAAGGGTGATCCTTTCCTTGCAGGATCTGCCAATAGACAAAGTTATTTGTACAAATGATGATGATGATGGTGATGATGATGATGATGATGATGATGATGATAATGCATTCCAACTCCAGGCCAGCACATACAGCGTGGGCTGATTTTGCAAACAGATTTACCCTCTGGCTGGATGCCCTTGTCCATTGCACACTCCACATAACCACGTACTGTGGACATTGTGGTAGTAGTTGGAAGTATTGTTAAGAGAATAAATTCAGAATATATTTTGAAAGTAGAGTTGCTATTGGATTGGTTATAAGATTGAAAGAAAGATATAAATCAAAAGTAATATCTAGATTTCTGACTTGAAGTGTTCAGTTGATGTTCACTAAAATTGAAAAAAATCAACAAAACCATTTTGGAGGGTAAAAATAAAAAAAACCAAAGAGTTATATTTTGGCAAAATGGTACAAAATGTCTATTAGAAATCTCAGTGGAAATGTGTAGTCCTGTGGAGAAACTAATTTGGTGTTCTGGAAAGATGGGTTCGCGTGATGGTATTTGAAGTCATAGGTTTAGATGAAATCACATAATGATAGTAACTAAAGTCTACATTGACAGAGCAGGGGATTCAGGATGAAGCCCTGGAGCATGTCAACATTTGAGATTGAGTAGGGAGGGGGCCTATCAAAGAAGACAGAAGAGAGGTGAGAGTATAACTAGGGACTGAAAGGAAGAAGATGTTCCCAGAAAGAGGTAACTGTGGTTTTGGCAATCTTGCAAAGGACAGACACAGTGGAATAGAAGTCCTGGGAACCCTATCTGAGTGCTGTGAAAAAAAGAATATAGGTAAGAAAGTGGTAAAATTGTCCACAAAAACCTGTTTCAATAAGCAGAGATGTGCGCCTATAGCTAGGGAGGGATGAGTGGGGATGGAGTGTGGAGGTCAATTTGTATTTGTCTACTTTTAGAAAGGCAAATAAGAAGGACTTGTAATAACTGAGAAATTGTATACAGAAAAATGAGGGGGAAATATTAGTAGTGAAGCCTTGAGAAGGCAAAAAGTCTCCAGAAACCTGTGGGGAAATGATGTTGTTCATAGAATAGCCAGGTTTTAATTAGAAGGGAACATTGAGAACAGAGCTGGAGCATATCAGTGCTTTGCTATTGACAGAAGGTGCTTTGCAAAGGGCACACTTTGAAGGGCTTGGGAGTTAAGAGATTAAAGGAGATTAATGGATGTACAGTATAGTATGGGGATGGGAGTTCACTCGATGAAGGATGGCAGAGGTGTCTTGGGACTCTCCAATGACTAAGGAGAATCAGAAAGTGAAGAATGACAAGATTAACCCCAATAGTTTCTTAAGACAAGGTGGATAAACAGTTCAAGCAGGAAAACCCAGGGTTTCCACATATCTTTGCTTCCTGTAGATCTTGTTTTCTGATGGCCGGAGTGTGATTAAAATTTCCTCAGAGACCTTCTTGCTTAGGTGGCCTGGGGGCTGAGTCTCAGTTAATGCTTCTTCTTCTTCTTTTTTTTTTTTTTCTGGGGCAGGGGTGTGTGTGGGGAGACTAGAGAATGCCTCTGCAGCAGAATGGAGACATGGCTGCTGGGAAACAAAAAGAAGACCATGAAAAGGGGATTTGTCAACTAATTGAATAGACAAAGGGGTGACTGAATTAAATAAATAAATGAATAAATAAATGATTTCTTTTCTAATCAGAGTGTTTCTTTTAGCTAGAAAAATAAAATATTGTTTTTTGTTTTTTGTTTTTTTTGTCCTGTGAGAGAGACAGACATACAGACAGCATGAGCAGGAGAGGGTCAGAGAGAGAAAGGGACACAGAATCTGAAACAGGCTCCAGGCTCTGAGCTGTCAGCACAGATCCCGACGTGGGGCTTGAACCCATGAACCGTGAGATCATGACCTGAGCTGAAGTTGGACCCTTAATCGACTGAGCCACCCAGGCGCGCCCAACCCCCCCACCCCCCGCTTTTTTTTTTTTTTAATTTCCGGGATAAATCATCTACTTTTTGCACCTTTAGAATACAAAGTTCTAGAATTCCCTACTGTTCTCAAATATATGATTGCCTACTTGTAAAAAATACTCTGAAATTTATCCTTTTCTGAAGAAGAAATTATTTTTTTCTTCTATTCATACCACTAATTATGGCGTCATTTCCAATATTCATCTTCATACTTACCTTAATTAGTGGCATTAGGCAGACCATTTTTGATTAAAAAATATTTAAATATAAATTACTGTTTCTTTATTTCAGGTAGTTTATTTCTATAAATAACAATTAAAATTACAATTGATTTTAATTTTACATTATTGAAGGCAGTTGAAATATAAATTTAAAAAAAATTTTAACTTTTTTTTTCTTTTTTGAGAGACAGAGAGAGACAGTGGGGGAGGAGCAGAGAGAGAGGGAGACAACAGAATCCGAAGGAGGCTCCAGGCTCTGAGCTGTTAGCACAAAGCCCTATGCGGGCTTGAATTCACAAACTGCAAGATCATGAACCGAACTGGTCAGATACTTAACTGACTGAGCCACCCCACGCACACCTAAAATATAATTACTATCGACACTGTGAGTTGTAGTCCTCATTGTTCACCTATCAGAATTCAACTTCTGTATTAGTTGGAAACGTTTACTACAAAAAAAAAAAAAAAAAAAGGCTGAACCGTAAGTAGTTTAAAGAGATAGAAATTTTACTTTTTCATACAACATGAATTCTCCTTGAATTGTGTACTTCAATATTTAGGCTTCATAAATAAATTTTGCCAGAATTTTCAAAACAATTTTTTTATTGCAAATATCATTTATTCTAACTTTTGTTTGATTTCTATTGTCCTTGTTTACATACACAGATAAGACAAAATGTTTTTCTCTGAAATGGTTCCTTAAGTAAAGAAAGGTAGTTTCTTCTTTATCATTTTGGAGTCTTTCAATAAAACTTCCAGGTGTTTCAAAATATGAAATAACAATTCTATATATAATATATAATATATATCAACATATAACAATGTATATATAATATATCACAATATGTATTGGAGGTTTCATGGTATGAGTACTCCATTTGATGCTAATTTGGAAATACAGTTCCGTTTTTAGCTGTAATAAAGGCTATTCAGAAAGTCAGTATTTTATTTTTTTATTTTTATTTTTTTAAATATTTTATTTATTTCTAGGAGAGAGAGAGAGAGACAGCGTGAGTAGGGGAGGGTCAGAGAGAGAGAGGGAGTCACAGACTGAAACAGGCTCCAGGCTCTGAGCTGGCAGTCAGCACAGAGCCCGACGCGGGGCTCGAACCCATGAACCGCGAGATCATGACCTAAGCGAAAGTCGGACGCTTAACCGACTAAGCCACCCAGGCGCCCCAGAAAGTCAGTATTTTAAAACATTGAAAACGGAAGTAAAATCCATCAAAGCGCTTAAAACATGTATGTATTTTGATGAGTAATATTTACTTCTATTAATTAACTGGAAGAATAATTCGAGATGAATAATAAAATTTATTGACAAAAATATTGATTATAATATTATAGAGACAAAAAATTCATTACAAGATTGAAAGTCCAAAAGTGGGGAGTAATTAAAGGCATATTTAAATGAAGGTTTATTTTCATTAAATGGGTTAAACCATTAAAAGTAATCCTTTAAATTACTTAATGAAAGCCTTGTACTTTAGACCAAGATGGAGTAACAAGGACTGGGTTTATCCTCTTGCCGGAAATAACTTCAAATAATACACCATATGTGAAAAAAAAATTTTTAGGTAATGTATATCAGGCAGCAAATAATAGTAATCCTTGAAAGAGAGAAAATAAAAGAGGTGAGCCTTACAAGTTATCCTAGCTTACTGTCAGGAAAGAATTTCCAGGCAACATGGCAAGTAAGGGGAATCAAGGCAGAGACTGACTATCCCCCTGAGGTGAAAGACAAGACCGGGAGTCCAAGGAAACCAAAGTGGCTATAGTTTCATGGGCAGCATGCTTAAGAAGAGAGAGCTGCAAAGAGAGAGGCCAGATATCTTCAGACTTCTGCTGAATACTGAAAAGCACGTATATGTGAGGAAAATACCTGAGTCTGAGGAAAGAGTCATGTGAAAGCATGGGAGAGAATAGCCTTTGGAACTCACACATATGACAGAAAATTGTCTTCCCATCAACCAGAGTGGAAAAGACCTATAATTCATAAGACGTCAGATAGAATATTCAGAAAGATATCACCTATGTAGCAAGACAAAAACTTAGACTGACTAATGACTGCTGTGATCCTAGCCAGCAAAGTTAAAAAAAAAAAAAGATTCAAAAGGATCAAACTGTCTCCAAGGGACTGAACTTCATCTTGTAACAAAGCTAAAGAATATTAATAAGAAATGCATGTTTATGAATATATACAGTCAACAACATAAAATTCATAATAAAAAAATTACCAGACATGAAAATAAGCAGAAAAACACGACTTATAAGGAGAATAAAAATCAATTTAGAAATGCATCAAATAATAGCATTAGTTGGCATGGACATTAAAACAGTTAATGTAATTATATTCAACATGTTTAAAGAGGCAAATGGAAGATTGAGGATGGTAAGCAGCAAAACAGAAGATGTAAAAAAGATCCAAATCAAATTCTGGAGAAGAAAGTTATAATGTCTAAAATAAAAAATGCAACTATTATAATTAACAGTATATTAAACATTTCAGAAAAAAAATAGTGAACCTGAAGATGTGGAAGTAGAATCTATCCAAAATGAAATAAAGAGATAAAATAGATTGGGAAAAACATGAAAATTACATCTGATGACTTGAAGTCATCAGAACGTGACTTCAAGCATCGTAATATAACTATAATTGGAGTGACTGAAGAAGAGAGAAGAGCTAATAAGTTCAATGAACTCAAAGAACATGAAACATGAATAAAACGACACCAAGGTATGATGCCATATTCACACTGCTTAAAATTGCCTGGGGTATTGGGGGCACATTATACAAAAGGGAAAAAGGGAAAAATAACAGTAAAAGTATAAGAAAAAAATTCAGGACAAGAGGAGGTGGGATAACATTTTAAAGTACTACAATGAACAAACAAAATTAGAAGGCAACCACTAATAATTAAAATAAAATGATTATGTTTTATTATATGTATTATTCAAGTAAAAGCTATAGGTAATAAGAACAATGGAGATATAATGAATTGTAAAAAGTTCTCAACCTCAAAGAAAGCAGAGAAAGAAAAAATAAAAACAAACGGCACAATAAAAACAAACAATAAAATGGTAGATATAAGTCCATTTTTTCAGTAAGTTCATTAAAAACAAAGGGTTTAAATATCTCAATGAAAAGATAGAGATAGGATTTAAAAAGTAACATCCACGTAAATGCTATCTACAAAAAAAAACCCCACTTCAAATACAAAGATATAGATTTAAAGTAAAAGAATGGGAGATTATATCTATATATATCCATATCTATAGCTGTATGTAAATCTATCATCTATCTATCTACCTATCTATCTATCTATCTATCATCTATCTAATTGATGCAAAGAAGATAGGAATGCCTATATTCATATTAGACAAAATAGATTTCTATCAAGGAATATTACTAAGGATAAAGAACATCATTTCATAGATATAAATCTGACAATCCACAATAATTATTAAAATAAAACAAAGCTTCCAAATATATGAAACGGAAACTGATAGAACTATAAAGAGAAACGGACAAATCTACAGGATTTCAACACCTTTTCACAATATAAAATACCTTTCAATGCTCCTTTCACAATAATTGTTATAATAAACAGACAAAAATCAGTAAGGATTTAGAACTAGAAAAACATTAGCAACCGACATGGCCTAATTGGCAGTTATAGAACACATCACCCAACGACAGCAGGAAACATTCAACACTTACTCAAGTGTTCAAAGATAGATTCACGGAAATGTGGCCAGTTGATTTCAACAAAAGTAGAAAGTCAATTCCATGGATAAAGAATAAATAGTCTTTTCAACAAATGGTGCTAGAAAAATTAGATGTCTATATGCAAAACAAAAACAAAAATAAAAGCCCTTCAGTCTATATCTGATATCATATACAGAAATTAACTCAAAATCAATCATAGATCTAAGCATAAGATCTAGAACTAACACATTTTTGACAGAAAATATAGGAGAAAATCTTTGTGATTTTGGATTAGGCAAAGATTTCTTAGCTACAGCACTGAAAGTGCACTACTGACAACAAATTGATAAAGTAGACTTCACTAAAATTAAGAATTTCTGCTTTTCTTTTTTTGAAATGTTTATTCATTTTTGAGAAAGAGAGATAGTGTGTTCGTGAGGGAGGGGTAGAGAGAGGGAGACCCAGAATCTGAAGCAGGCCCATGCTCTGAGCTGTCAGCACAGAGCCCCTTGCAGGGCTTGAAGTTACGAACCATGAGATCATGATGTGAGTCAAAGTCAGAAGCTTAACCAACTGAGCCACCCAAGCACCCAAGAATTTCTGCTCTTCAAAAGACATGGTTAAGAGAATAAAAAGACAAGCCATAGTATGGCAGAAGAAATTTTCTAATTATATTTTCTAACTATATACCTGATAATTACTGTGTATCCAGAATACATAATAAACTCTCCAGAAGTAATAATAAGAAAACAGACCCTTTTATTTCACTTACAATAAAAATATTCATATAGATCATTTGAATGAACACCTCCAAAGAAAACAAATTGATGGCAAACAAGCACATGAAAAGATGTTCAACATTATTAGTCGTTAGGGAAATGGAAGCTGTTATGAAATATTACTACACACCTATTAAAATGTCAAAAATTTTAGTCATACAGCAAAGGGTTCATATTGTATGATTCCATTTACATAATAATTATAAGAAATGCAAGCTAATTTATAGTCATAGAAAGCATATCAATAGAGATTTGATGATGGATGGAAGACCTGACGTGTGTACAGAGATCCAAGGAGGATTTACGAAACAGTGTGAGAAAATTTTGATGATGGATATGCTGTATCTTCACTGTGTTCATGGTTTTGTAGTTGTATCACGTATCAAAATTCATCAAAGTATACACGTCAAATATTTGCAATTTATTGAGTGTTAATTATACCTCCATAGAGCTATAAAAATGGAAAGAAGTTTAATGTTTTATGTTAATGTGTAGTGAAAATAATATCATTTCTTTATGCTAACTAGAAGCAAATATTCTAAAACATTAACTCAGCCTGGTAATAATGTAGTTTTTTAAAAAGTTTTTTTCTGTTGATGAATGCATTATGTAAATGTTATAAAATGAGAATTTATTTCACTTATAATCAAGACAAATATGCTATGGAAAAGAGATGTTAACTCTCATCCACATCTGTAACAAAAGATATTCTCTTTCCTCTATTCTTAAATCATGTTCTTTTCTTCGTTGGGCGGAATCTGTGAATCTTATTTTTTTTTTTATGTTGTTTGTTCTGTTTGGATTTGTTTTTAAATCTTCCACAATCACTGTTGACTAGTCTTCTACCCCTTAAAAGAATAGAAGCTGAAAAATATATTAGAGGCCCACATGGTCAATGAAATGATCACTAACATAGGACAGTCTGACCATGAAAAATTAGAAAGCTGGCAGAATGTTCTAAATATGAACTATAATGAACGTTTGTTATATTGAGCCTCTATTAACAATAAAATATTTTAAAATCTGTCAATCTGTATTTGTCAACAATGGTGACAGATTATTTGGCCATGTGAAGAAATAAGCATTGGGGTAGCTGGGTGGCTCAGCTGATTAAGCGTCTGACTTTACCTCAAGTCATGATCTCACAACTCAAGAGTTTGAACTCCGCATAAGGCTCTGTGCTGACAGCTCAGAGCCTGGATCCTGTTTCAGATTCTGTGTCTCTCTCTCTCTCTCTGTCCCTCCCCCACCTGTGCTCTCTCTCTCTCTCTTACAAATAAACATTAAAAAAATATGTAAAAAAGAAATAAATATCAAAATACCTGCAAGACTCATTTCTGGCAAAGGTTGTCAGATAAATGAGGAATTGCTCTAATATCACTGCAAAATTTTTGGAGAGTTAAGTGCTGGCTGTGGCTTTTAAATATATTTTAAATGGTATTCATTCTAAATTCATACCTTTTCTTTCTTTAAGAGAAAAATAAACACTTTGAATTAAGGAAATGATAGCTAAGATACTTTTTAGTTAGCATTTTTACTTACTTTAAGAAAGTTAATTCAGTTTTGTAAAAGATGAAAAGTTTTGGTTTTTTAAATGACCATTATCATCAAAGTATTTAATGATCTTGTGCAAGTTTTATTTCCAAAGAACCTGTTGAGTACCAAGGAAAAAATATAATTAAATTAAAAGAATATTTGAGTCAAAATTAATAAGAAAAATATTAGAGGAGTAAATAGAATATATACATGACCACATAATTTATAGAAGTTCCTCAAGATAGGGACAATTCTTACTCAGTAGAGTCAGTATAGTCATGGTGCCTGGTCCATGGTGAGTTTACTCAAGATGATGCTAAATAAGCAAATTACAAAAATATGGTCTTGATTTTAATTTCAATATTTTTCAGTGATGCAGGGTTTTCACCCAAGTCAATCATAGCCCTTAAGGAATAAAACTATCCAAGTAAATTTAAAGAGGAAGAAAATCTCTTCCAATAAAATTTATAGAACGAAGAGTAAATGATGGACCTAGCCAGTGTAACGTGGGTCATAAAGTCTTCATAGGCTAAAGCCTCTGCAGGAATTAAAACAAAACAAAACAAAACCAAAAAAACAATACTGTGTAGGATTTTGTTGGCTTTGCTAATCCAAGTTCCAACATTCATTTCCTCAAAGGGATACAGCAACGGTAGCTTATTCTGAGTGAGAACACACAAAATGCATAATTCTGCATGATGGGTTAAAAACTGCACTTTCTCCTTTCCAAATAAGTAACTCATCGAAATGAAAGCCCGATGCCCTCTTTTATCTCAATTTGCAAAAGACCTTCCCTTCTAGGAATGAAGTTTCCCTGAAAAGTCTATGTTAGGCAGATGATTGGATCATGACTTGAAATCATGTGCAAAATTTCAAGGAAAAGACTTGGTAAAACAACCAGAGAAAAATATAAGCCAAAAAACAAGCACCTTCAGCAAATCAACAAAATGTATGCTTTCTCAAATTCTTTTGAATATAAATCGTCTTGTATTTAAAACATAAAAACCGAAACCATCAGCTTTTTCACTTATGCCACAGTATTAGTTTTTTTTTAAAAATTTTTTAATGTTTTATTTATTTCTAGGAGAGAGAGAGAGACAGCATGAGCAGGGGAGGGTCAGAGAGAGAGGGAGTCACAGACTGAAACAGGCTCCAGGCTCTGAGCTGGCAGTCAGCACAGAGCCCGACGCGGGGCTCGAACCCACGAACCGCGAGATCATGACCTAAGCGAAAGTCGGACGCTTAACCGACTGAGCCACCCAAGCGCCCCAGTATTGGTTTTTTTTAAAAAGTGATCTCTCCACTAAAACAATCCTCTTCAAAACTAATTTACAATTGTGCTACTGAAAATGCAGGAAAACCCAAAAATGTATTATTCATTAAGAAATACGGGGTACAAAATTCTGTGTGACTGTCAGAATGAGAAGTTAGTCTTAAAAACTTTTTATCTTTTCCAAGGGTTTGTATTTTTGTCTTTTAAAAATATAGTAAATGCATATTTCTGAAAATTTGAAAAACAAGTTCCGTAAGACTTTGAGATTTACATAAAAATCCAAGTATATTATATGAATAGCAGGGCAGTCTTGTCTAGAGCAACATCTTGATCTAGCCTGCCTGGAGATTTGTGCATCTGTTGCTATAACTGACTGACTCTGCAGTCCAGTTTTACCAGATGATCTGAAACTTGTTAGGTTTTTTTTGCTTATATTCAAGTTTATTTTAATATTAAAACGATTTGTCTTTAGGTTTTGCCTTAGGCAATGGCCAAGGGACTTGTATTTGACCGCTTCTCCTCCAGATGACAAGTGTAAACTGTTTATAAATACAAAAAAGAGTGGAGAGCAACCATAAGCTGACAGCAAGGGAAATAAATACTTTGGAGTAGGTGACATTATTCTGTGTGTGTGTGTGTGTGTGTTTATTTTACAACTTTTGCTAAGGAGATGTCTCAGCTGTGCAATGGAGTTCCCCTAGAACTCTGAGGGGAAACTTAAGTCTTTTTTACTGTAAAACTCAAATACTTTAGTTTGAGGCAGTCACAAAGACTGGAAAATGAGGGAGGAATCCTAGAAATAAGAAAACTGGAACCGTCTCAGTTCTCCTATAAACTCAGTCAACGTTTCTGGCCTGCTCCTGAATTACACCGAAGTTCATGAAACCAAGTCTGAACAGCTCAGCCAAAGCTGAAAGCACTGAGCTGATATTTTAGTATGTGCCCCGAAGATGGACCTGTAGTTTGATTCCAACAAAGTTAAACGTCTCCTACAACATACAGTCTACTTGGGAAAAGTATAACAGAATGTACGACAATGTCCATAATGCAATTAAAAATGGTTTGACCGATGACCTGTGATGAAATAGCAAAGTGTGACCCATTCTTAAAGAAAAAGATAATAAATAAATATAATTGTATCTTGATATGAACCAAATAACATAACTAGCCAAAAAAAGATATTAAAGAATGTAAGTCGGTAATAGGTGAAAGGAAGGAAAATCTTAGCAGAGAAATAGAAACTAAAAAAACAAAACCAAAAACAAAAAAAGAAAAAAAATTAAACATAAATTCCAGAAGTGAAAAATACAATATTTGAAAAATAATTCACCAGGTACATTTAACTGAAGAATAGAAATAGCAAAGGAAAGAGTTAGAGGAAACTTAAATATAAGGTAAAAGAATTTAATTAATCAATCTAAAATATAGAGGGAATCAGAAAAAAGATTTAAAAAAATGGAAAGAGACTTGAGAACTGTTAGAAAATAACAAAAGGCCTACCCCATAAGAAGCGGAAAAAGATAATCGGTAACAAAATGTAAGTACTTAAAAAAATGATAACTGATACATTTTTAAATATGGTAAAGTACATGCATTTACGTATATAAAATGTTGAATGAAATGGAAGTAAGGTAACAGCAATCATGCTCAAAAGCATAATCAAACTGAAGAAGACAAAATATAAGGAGAATATTTTCATTCTTATCTATTTATTTATTTAAAAAAATTTAAGTTTATTTATTTATTTTGAGACAGAGTGAGAGCAAAGGGGAAAGGCAGAGAGAGAGGGAGAGCGAGCGAATACCAAGTGATCTTGGCCCTCACGGTGAGGAGCCTAATGTGGGACTGGAAGGGAGGGACAGAGGGAGAGAATCTTTGTTATTCCTCTCTTTTATGGTATATGGACTATTATGAGTCTGTGTGGACCTGTCTACTCTCTATCCGAGTTCAGGTAAAGAATATTCAGTGTTTTTAAAATGAACACTACCTTCATCAGGATTGCACTCACATCCTTTTACTGCAGGCATTAGTGGTTCATTTGTAGGCATGAATGTTCATCTTCTCAGGTAAGATATTACAGCTCTCCCACAGATACATACCAACTAAAAGAGAAGTTGTACACACACACATTTCTCATTTGCATGCTTTTCCTCTTCCTTCTACCATGCTTCTTCATTCCACCTTGGAAAAAAAGCACACCTCAGCAGTCACATCCCTATCTGAGGAGTCCGTTGTCTTTATCCGCATTAATCAAGGAACCAGATTAAAGCGTGTACTTATCAGCAGTGATAGAAGAAACCAATGATGAGATGATAATTATAACCCTGCTCAAATGAAAATAATATAATAATAAATGCTTCGTAAAAAAAAAACTATTATTGATCAACACTCAAATCCTGACCATATTCTTATAATTCATTAGAGAACAATTGTTCATCTAATTTCTCCAAATCTTTATGGAGATGTTTAAGTAAAGATGCGGTGCCAGAATGGCAGCTTGGCTCATCCCTGACTTATTATAGGTATTTCAGGCAATTGGCAAGCATACTGAGTGAAAGAAACCTTAACTTGATAAGGCACAATTCAATAAATAGTAAATTGTATCCCTTTCTGTGCCTCTTCTTAGCATAGTAACTTCTTTTAATACACCTGTTTTAAGTTCTTACCAAAAGCCAAATACTATGTAAGTGTTAAGAATGCAAATCTGTGTAAGATGAAGTCTTTGACTTAAATGAAATCAGTGTCCCTAGGAGAACAGAAAGATGTGATGAACACAGTAAAGTATTAATGAAGCAGAAAAGGACAAAGGGGGAAGTTCAGCAAAAAATGAGAACCAGTTATCTATTAAGCACTGGAGTAGATGCCATGTGATCATATTCTCTAAGTTTAGGACTTGTTAAAATAGGGGAAATAATAGAATTAGACAACACTTAACCTTTGTTACCTATGGTTGTGCAAAACCTAAGGGATACATACTACAGTGTTAAGCAGGGAGCATTGTCAAACATCATTACATCTAGGGGCATTTGGGCGACTCAGTTGGTTAAGTGTCTGACTCTTGATTTCAGCTCCGGTTTTGATCTTAGGGTCCTGAGTTCAAGCCCCACATTGGGCTCCATGCTGGGCTCCATATTGGGGTCTGCACTGGGCCTGAAGACTACTTAAAAGTTAAAAAAAGAAAAAAAACTTAGACATCTAGGTTTTAGTCCTGCTTCTGTGACCACTCTAATTGTGAGAATTGAGTGCTAGTTTCCTCAATAATATGCTGAGGGAATTCCATCAATTAATTAATCCATCAATTAACCTTGAAATTCCAATATGCTGATAAATAATTAAATAATACATTAGTAAATAATACATTTGTTGATTCTCATTCCATTTAAGCTCCATACTATTCCTGAGGGTATTAGACTTGTTTAAACATTGCCAAAATTACTACATCATCCTCAGAGTTAAATTTAATTATCAAAATTATTCAATAGTTGGCAATTGTTCCCATCCGGGAGCCTTCGAAACTCTTGAGTTTTTTTGTTTTTTGGGTTTTTTTTACTTTGCATATTTGGTGCATTGCACAGTATCAAAAACTTTAAAAAATCATGACTGTTAGTTATTGAATGCAGAATAAAGTATAAACGAGTAGTGTAAGCAAAAAAAAAATAAAAAAAATTTATTTTAAAATATTTTGTGTATTTGTTACCATCTCCATCTGCATCAAATTGGAAAACTGCTTCCAATATATGAAAACAGTAGATTTTCTTCATATGTGGAAATTTTTTTTCCTGAAGTATGGACTAACTTTTTTATGCTTGCAGTAAACTTAAATTTGGTGGTGACATTTCATATTGTAGATAAGAAATGTTGTCAATAAGCTTGGCCCAAAACGTTGCATTGACTTAGCACTTTTATTTTACATTTTTAGTATCTCACTGTTCCTTTGTAGATAGATACATCATAGATAACAGATGATAGATAGATGATAGATAGATAGATAGATAGATAGATAGATAGATAGATAGATAGAAAAGAATAGGAACTTTCTTTTTTTAATTCCTTTTTTAAAAAATTTATTTCAAACTCTATGCCAACATGGGGCTCATACTCATGACCCTGATATCAAGAGTCACATGTTTCACCGTCTGAGCCAGCCAGGCATTCTAAGATAGAAACTTTGAAAGAAAAAAATTTCTGGCATTAGTTTCAATAATTATATATATATCTCAATTGTATTTTTATATTAATAGTAGTAATTTATTTCAAACAGATTTTTCAGTTGGGAGTTATATTAATAATGCTCAATTATCTTACATTAAAAAAGGAAGTCTTTATGTACTTTTTGAAATAATAATTAATCTTTGTCCATAAAATTAACTGTAACTTTCATGTAAAGTAGAGAAATAAATTTACCATTGAAATTTGGCTTTCATTTTCTATAAGAAAAGTCATATAAATAATTCATTTCTTCAAAAAAAATTCAGGTTGTTAGAATCACATATTGCTTATGTGATGGAGAACAAAGTGATACAAAACATACATTGCTGTTTTGGTTTCTATTCTGGAGAACTCCACCATTTCGAATTACTGTTCCTGATTCATATCACTTTAGGAAATATTTTGAATAGGGGCTCCTGCGTGGCTCAGTCAGTTAACCAACCCTCTGACTCTTGATTTTGGCTCGGGTCATGATCTTGTGGTTGGTGCGGTCGGAGCCCCATGTTGGGGCTCAGAGCCTGCTTGGAATTCTCTCTCTCTCTCTCTCTCTCTCTCTCTCTCTCTCCTTGTCTCTCTGCCTCTCCCTTGCTTATGCACTCTCTCTCTCTCTCAATATAAATACATAAAGTTAAAAAAAATAGAAAATATTTTGGATAAATATTTTTGCCACTCTCAATCACTGCTTGTTTTTTTCCCTGAGTTGTTCAGCCTGGCACTCATTACTTTTTAAAATCTTCATTAGTTTTAAATTTGGAGATAAGTATTGGGGTACATGCAGTTGTAAGAAGTAACACAGCTAAATCTTGTGTACATTTTACCCCATTTCTCAATGATAGCAATTGGAAATCTATAGTACAATATAACACCTAGAATTTTGACAGTGATAAAGTCAAACTACAGAACACCTGTATCCCCTGGGGGGGTCATTCATGTTGACCTTTTGCAGCCATGTTCACATCCCTCTCACCCTCAACTTTTCTATTTTTCTAATTTTAGCATTTCAAAAATATTGTACAAATGGAATAATATAATTTATAACTTTTTGGAATGTGCTCTTCCCCATGCATATAATTCTATGGAGATTCATGCAGATTAGTGTATACATCAATAGTTTGTTCCTTTCTATTGCTGAGTCATATTTCATGGTATAGTGTACCATGATTTGTTTAATTATTCACTTGTTGAAGGACATCTGGGTTGTTTTCAGCTTTTGGCTCTTTTCAGTAAGATCCACAGTAAAGTTCCACTGAGTTTCTACTTTTTTTTCTGAAGGGATTTATCATGAGTGGAAGTGAATTTTGTAAAATGCTTTTCCTATATCAATCGATCATGCAATTTTTCTTTTTTAGTGTGTTGACATTTTCATTTTTGTTCTGTCTCAAGATAAAATTAAGAAATGTTCCTTCCTCTTATATTTTCTGAAAGCTATCATGTAGAATAGGTGTTAATTTTTAAAAATTTTTATTGCACTATCTAGTATAATCCTCCAGCCTTATTACTTTTTTGTAGTTTACAAATTACAATGCAATTACTGTAATATTTATGTGGCTATTCAAATTATCTCTTTCAAACTGAATGGGTTTATCGGTTTGTTTTTTTCAAGGAATTGATCCGTTTCATCTAAATTGTCATATCTATGGGTTAAGAGTTGTACATAGTATTTTTATCATACTGTTTTGATGTCTATGGTTTCTGTAATGATATCTCTGGTTTCATTTCCACTATTGATAATTTGTTCCTTCTATCTTTTTTGTCATTTTCACTAGAGATTTGTTTATTTCATTGATCTTTTCAAATAAGTCACTATTTGTTTCCCTGATTTTTCTCTATTGTTTTCTGTCTTCACTGTCATCGGTTTCTGCTCTTCATTTCATTTCTTTTTCCTGATTTGGGTTTCTTTTATTTTTCTTTCTCTAGTTTCTTCATGTGGGACCTTCAATATTGGTTTGAGACTTTCACTCTTTTCTAATGTATGCATTTAATAGTACCATTTGCCAACTCAGCACTATTTTAGTTGTGTCCTACAAATTTTGATATGCTGTATTTTCATTTTCACTCAGTTCAGTGTATTTTAAAAAAACCCTTGAGACTTTTTCTTTGATTCATGTATTATGTAGAAGTGCCTTGTTCAGTTTATAGAATGTTTGTATATGTATATGTATAGAATGTTTGTTTCATATGATACAATTGTGGCAGATAATAAACTCTGTGTGATTTCAAAATATACCTGTATGATATTGTCTTTTAAAAATATGAGATTTGTTTTACATTCCAAGATAGGGTTGATCTTACTATATTCCTCATGGGCTCTTGAGAAAGATGTGCATTCTGCTGTCTTTGGGTGAAAGGTTCAATAAATGTCAATTATATCCTATTGGTTGGTGGTGTTATTGAACTTTTCTAGACCTTCGATATTTTGTCTAATTTTTCCATTACTTGTCGAAAGACATAGGGTATTAAATAGTTAGGCTCATTGGTGTTATCATTTTACCAATTTGAGTAAAGTTTAGAAAACTTTTTTCTCTCTATGTCCCTTTGCCCTACTCCTTTTGTAATATGGTTGCCTGAACTTGTTACCTCTACTGAAATTTAGAACCGAGTCCTAGTGCTATAATTTTTGCTTCTGCCATCAAATATCAATTAGACAACTCAAGAGTGAAAGAAAAAGTTATTATGTTTACCTATGTTTTTGATTACTGTGTTCTTTCTTCATTCTGATGTTTCAAGATTCCTTTTTTATCACTCCTTCCTCTTTTGAGAAATTCTTTTAGCCCTTATTTTATTTGGTTATGCTGGTGACAAATTCTTTTGTTTTTTTTTTTTCATCTAAGAATGACTTAATGTCTTCCCCCACCTTTTTTTTGAGAGAGAGAGGCAGAGAGAGAAGAGAGAAAGAATCCCAAGCAGGCTCCACACCATCATCACAGAGCCCAACATCGGGCTCAAACTCATGAACTGTGAGATCATAACCTGAGCTGAAATCAAGAGTCAGACGCTTAATGGACTGAGTCACCCAGACATGAGAGAGAGAGAGACAGAGACAGAGAGACAGAGAGAGAAAGAGGAGAGAGGAGCGAGAGAGAGAGAGAGAGAGAGACTCTTAAGCAACCTCCATGCTCAACATGGGGGGGGGGGCAGATAGAGTGTTTGAACCCATGACACCTGGGATTGTGACCTGAGGTGAAAATCAAGAGTCAGATGCTCAACCAACTGAGCCATCCAGGTGTCCCTGCCCTTCATTTTTGAGGATATTCTCACTGGATATAGGATTGTGAGTTTAGATTTGTTTTCTTTCAACACTTGAAAAAACTTGTGCCGCTCCCATTTGGAATCTGTAGATTTGAATGAGAAACTCCCCGTCATTTAAATTATATTTCCCCTATAGGTTGCTTCTCTCTCCCTGCTATTAAATATATCTTTGTCTTTAGTTTTAGAGATTTGATTCTGCTGTGTTTTCGGGTGGATTTCTTTGAATTTATACTCTGAGGTTTGCTCATCTCTGTATCTCCTAGGTTGATGTGTTTTGCCAAATTTGATAGGTTTTCAGCCATTATTTATTTAAGTACTTCTTCAGCATTATCCTCTTTTACCTCTCCTTCTAGAAATCCAATGATAGTTCCTAAAGTTTTTTTATACTCACACAGATCCCTAAGGCTCTATTCATTTTGTTTCTGGAGGCTATTTTCTTTAGGTTGTTAAAATTGAATAATTTCTAATGTTTTTTTTTTTTTCAATTCACCAGTTCTTTCTTTTGCTCCCTGCATTCTGCTGTTGAATCCATCTATTGAATTTTTTATTTAAGTTATTTTATTTTTCAGTTCTAAAAGTACTATTTGATTCTTCTTTATATATTGTATTTCTTTGCTGAGAACTTATTTTCTCCTTCGTTTCAACTGTGTTGAAAGTTCAATTGCTCATTGAAGCATATTATGATAGATGCTTTAAAATATTTGCCATATTTCTAACATCTCTGTCCTTTTGGTGTTGACATCTTTTGATTATCTTCTTGTTTTTCATTCAGTCTGATCTTCCTAGATCCCTGTATGCTAACTGATTTTACATTAAAACCTGGACATTTTCCATATTATGTTATGGAGCTCTGACTCTTATTTAAGGCTTTTATTTTAGCTTGCTTCTTTTGATACTGTTCCAGTAAGGAATGAGCATGTAGCTTCATTACTCTTAGGTAGGAGTAGAAGCCCAATTTACTCATTTGGCTTCCATTGACCCTTGGAACAGGGGTATGGTCCTCCTCACTGATAGCTGAGGAGGGCAGCTTTCACTCTCCAACAACATTTATTGATTTCCCACTGGCTGTGAAGAGTTAGAATGACTTGTTACAGTTCATCATGTGGCTTCCACTGATGCCATAGAAGGCTGTGGTGAATGTCCTAACCTTCTACTTTCTTACTGGATATAGGACCTGCCTGAAAATACTCTAGTGGGAATAGGGGGAGTTGTGTAATAATTTCTGGGTGAAGGTGGAAGTACAGGTATCCACTCTCCCACCATGGTCTCTGTTGACACTGGTAGTAGATGAGGAAGGGGCTTGTTTTCATCTAATGGGTTGGTACTCAGTTTCCAACTCATGGTACATGAGTTCCCTACAAAGCCTTTTCTGACACCAACACTTGAGGGGGCTGGGGCATCTCATTACAGTCTGTTAAGAGTGGATATCTAGGTTGCCTATGTGGCCTTTGTTGGTGTAAGTGGGACTGAAGCCAAATGTTTTGTTTTGTTTTTCCAGTAATGTTTAGTGGCAGTACAGCAGTTATTATTGAAAAGTGTCTATCTTCCCATGCTGTTCCTTCCCTGATTGTTTGGCTAGAGAAATCAGTCTTTTGTTCCTTTTCTTAAAATTATCTACTTTCTTTGGCATTCCCATTTTGCCAGCTCCTGCAGCTCCAACTCTGGGCTATATGAAGCAGGAAGAAATTCAGGAACCCACCCGTGGGATCCAAGGTCCTCATGTCCCTAGTTGGTTCGCCATCTTCTCTCCAACTTTTAAAGTTTTCCTATGTTTGTCATTAAAAAAACATATTTTTATAATATATATTATTACATACACACACACACACACACACACACACACACATATGTAATGCCCAGCATTTTAGTTCTATTCACTGGTATGACTAGAAAAAAGTACATCTATCCCATATTCCTCGAATCAGAAGTCCCTCCTAATACTTTAAAATAGACTTGAGATGTAGTCTACTCTCAGTATTTGTTAACTCAGAAATATAAAACTTTAAAATTAGGAAAAAATCTGTTTTAGGCATATATACAGGTATGTTTGTTGTCATTTTATATTTAAGCCCATGGACATATCATTAGCAAGTTAATCTCAGAGTTAATAGAAGGTGCTGAGTATCTTCCCCATCTTGGGTTGTGTCTTATATATAGCACAGTGTATGTAGTACTAATTCATTAAAAAAGCATCTATAAAGATATAAGCTCTACGACGTCAGATACCTAACAGCCTGTTCACTTCCGAATGTCTAGAACCAAAAAACAGTTCCTGAAACATGCTAGAAGTTCAACCAATATTTGTTGAATGAGTAAAGCAAGAGCCCTGGGTACTGTATTAAGCATTTTATATATGTTATCTCATTTAAACCTTCTACAGTGGTATCAGATTATCTCCATTTTAAAGGTTCAGGAAACAAAGGTTTAAAGAGGTTCAAATAACTTGAGCCTCAAATAACTTGAGCCAAGTCATACCAATGGTGAGCGGTGGGACAAGGCTCAAGTTTTTGTCTACTACAAAATCTGTGTTCCTTCCACTACTCCCAGACTGCTTCTCACAGAGAGAAAGGAATGTTCTCGGTTTTGTACAATGTTCTCCTTTAAAATTTCCCTGTTCCTCATAGCTGGGATAGATGGACCTACCACTAAACCCTAGGAGCTTGTGTTATTTTCTGAAAACAAATAAAACAAAACAAAACAAAAAACACCTAAACAAACAACATCCCAAAGTCATTGCCTTTGTTATATACTCTGTATTCATTGGTAAAGCAAAGTAACAGCTGTGGCATAAACAATGAAATGGCTACAGGAAGACAAAAAAGGGATCAAGCTTCCTTATCCATACTGCATGGCTAGCTTACTATCTGCATCAAAAAGTAAGATAAGGGCCCATAAGCCTCAGAAAATAAACCTGTTTTACATATAATTACCTGGGATTTCGGATGGAATTATCTTGAATGGCAGTCACTAAATCACTTCTTAATTATTCTAGCAATTTTTCCCCCAGAGTTTAACTTTCTCTTCATTGTATTTAACGCTCTCATCTTCACAGCTCACCCTCACCTCCTTTTCATGACTGCTAAACAAATCAGACAGATCAGTTAAATGTCACTAATACCCTCTGGTATGGATGTGTGCATGATGGAAGTGGGAATAAAGAGAGCTACATAAAGTTTATCTAGTTTATCTGTCTTTTCCTGGGTCCAAAACCTCACCAAAGTTTCCAGCAGCCCATGGGACAGCTGTATCTAACTCCAGATTCCATCAGTGCTTCGTGGTAACTAATATAATCCATTAAGTGCAGTTTATGTGAGTTTATATTACTCCACTAGTACCAGACGAAAGCATATTCTCTGCCAACGGTGAAACATGGTGACCTAGGTCACAGATAAAAGATACTTTCCTGTTCAGTGGTTACATTCTCAAGATAGCATTAATTTCACAAACAAATTACAAATTGGATTAATCATTTATTCTGGAATTTAGGGCATCCCACTAAAACACTAGATCTAAAAGATGAATGTTTTACAACATGTGCTTTAAAAAGTTGTCTTTTATGATTTATTTGCCTTCGAGTGCTTATGAATAACACCAGGGCAAATTGTTTTCTGTGTGGATTAAAAATCATTGGTATGCAAATAGGGTATAATCTGAATTTAGCTAAGCAAAATGAGGTTATGCTCATTAATCAAAGTAGATTGTGAAAATTTGCCAAAAAGATTGAAGCTGGATTAGTCTTGGTACTGTGAGAATTTTTAGTGCCATATTTTGTTTTCATCCTTTCCCTTAATTATAGACAATGCAAACAATTGTACTTTTATATGTCCTTAGTCTGATTATAATCAAAGACTTAATTTCCTATTTTCACCCTCCTTTATTCTGCTTTAGTCATCTTGTCTCCTTATTGTTGGCAAATACCCTACACATACTATCACCCCAGTGCCTGTGCATTGTTGTTCTCTCTGACAGAATATTTTTCCCCCGATACCCATAGGGTCACCTCTCTTCAGGTTTCTGCTTACGTGTCCACATATAAGCCAAGACTTTCCTGAGCACCGTTGACAAAATAGTGAACCCCTACTTTCACTATCTGGTCCTCCTAATCTCTCTTGCATTGCTTTATCTTACTCCATTGCTTTTGTGATATACTCCGTATTCATTGGCACATTTATTTGTATTTTCTTCCCATGTTCTACTTACCAAATGCATAGCATATTACTCCAAAGCAATGGCTTAAAATACAGTTAAGAATCATTTGTTTTGCTCCTGAATCTGAAGGTTGACTGGGGTTAGCTTCTGGGTTCTCTGTCAGAATCTCCCAGGCAGTGACACAGTTACCCAGTGGCTGGGGCTCAAAATCTGGCTTGTGTTTCCCACATCTGAACACTTGAACCCCTTGGAGCTAGGGGGACCTGGACTCCTCAGCCATCCCATTATATCCATATGTGCTCCCTCCCTTGCCTGGCAGTGTGAAGTTAGCCAAGAATCCTCTACGGAGACTCAGGATTCCAAAGCAAGTGGTGAGAGAAGTTAGTGTGCCTTTTACGATTTTGTTTTAAATACCACACAGCACATAACTGCTGCAGAATTTTATTCACTGAGTTACAAAACCCAGCCCAATTTCCAATGGGAGGGAAAGAAACTCCAGCACTGGATGCAGGTGTGGCGAGGGTCTACAAGAGCAGCAAAGACCAGAAATACTGCTATAGTTAATTTTGGAAAAGACCACTTGTCACATCCCTTTATAAAGTACTATTTACATGTTCAGGTCCCTGCTATATCCACAGTCATTATTTTTTAAATGACTAAATAAATAAATGAAAGGGAAACCTAATTAACATGAGTAAAAACCAATTGGACGTGACCAATGTGTCTACTCTTTTAATAACAATATGGAGGAGGTGGAGTAAATGTTCATGGCTACGTGCTTAAAAGATACTGAAATTCTTTTTAAGTAGAATTCCCCATTAAATAGATTTTTTCTTTATCAACGCCACATAGATTGATCAAATTCAAGGTGAGCCAGTCAGTTCTACTATGAAGTGGATATTTTCACTTCAATCTTGATTTAATGAATAATTTGTGATCCTGAATGTGGAGAAAGGGGCACCCTCCTACACTGTTGGTGGGAATGTAAACTGGTACAGCCCCTCTGGAAAACAGTGTGGAGGTTCCTCAGGAAACTAACAATAGAACTCCCCTATGACCCAGCAATAGCACTGCTAGGAATTTACCCANTAGCAGCACTCTCCACAATAGCTAAAACATGGAAAGAGCCTAAGTGTCCATCCACAGATGAATGGATCAAGAAGATGTGGTTTATCTATACCATGGAATACTACATGGCAATGAGAAACAATGAAATCTGGCCATGTGTAGCAACATGGATGGACCTTGATGGTGTTATGCTGAGCGAAATAAGTCAGGCAGAGAAGGACAAATATCATATGTTTGCACATATAGGAGGATTAGGAGGAACTTGACGGAGGAACAAGGGGGAGAAGAAGGGGGGAAATGGTGGGGTAAAGGGAGAGAGGCAAACCATGAGAGACTCTTGAATGCTGACAAAAACTGAGGACTGATAGGTGTGGGGGGGAGGGAGGGATGGGCATGGAGGAGGACACTTGTGGGGATGAGCACTGGGTGTTATGTGGAAACTAATTTGACAATAAACTATTTGTAAAAATAAAATAAAATAAAATAAAATAAAATAAAATAAAATAGTAAAATTTAAAAAAATAAAAAATAAAATAAAATAAAATCACTGGTTGCAGCACACACACAAAAAAAATTTGCGATCCTGAAAAGACCACACAGAATATGCTACAACTTTTGCCCCCAGTTCCTTTAGATAAGATCCATGACATGAAGGGTTCAGCTGTAATGCCTCAGAGTTAATATTTAGTGTTTAGTACAACCCCGAGCACATAAATTGTTCTTAAAGTTTGTTAAAAGGGCAATTGGTGAGATTATTACTAAGTTTATAGGCACAAATTGGAGAAACTTTATGTCTTAAATTTCAAAAGAGGTCATAAACAAATTCATTATATATACTTAGTTTACATTAGTTTATTTGTCTTTTAAACTATGCTAGATATAAAATTTTGAACTGTTTCTCCCTCATTTGGCTAAGAACAAGTGTAGGTATAAAAGTTTAATGATATGACTTTTATTGTTATTAGCATTTATTTCTGAGATGCTAAAAACCAATGAAATCACAAGAAAGCAAAGGATAGAAAGGTCAATTTAAAATTAGATAATCTACTATTTGAAAATTATATACTATTAAACACTATTCTTTTGCTATTGTCCTATTTTTTCAATTTTATTTTGTATTTTGCTCCACAGTATTGTCTATGTTCTATAAATGCCTAATTATTTTTAAAATGCATTTTAATACAGAATACATTTTTTCAAAATGCTTGCTGTTTTTTGTTACTGATATGTTCTAATTCAGTCAGTTTATCTCAGTCAGTAAGTCAGTAAGTTGTATCATACACATACACGTGAAGTATGAATGTGAGCAGTAATCAGGATCTGGATGTGTAATGCATTCTGCGGTCTGATTGTGTCTTTAGTGCATGTGAACATCCGGTGAATTAAAAACCTGTCAAAATGTAAGGCTTGCTGTTAGATATACCTACCTGCATTTTACATAGACAGTAGATTTTGACTTTTTTGACATTCACTTCAAATGCCAAAGACGAAAATTAGAAGAGATGATTATGCAAACAAAGAAGAGTCACCTGTCAAGTGTTGTAACATATATGATTCTGTACTTTACTTTTTAAGGAAGAGTCCACTAACTGGCCTATGAAGAGTTAGGGGGAAAATTGTCAAAAGGATCAGAACGTGGAAAACATAAGCTATAGCTGTCAGCACTTTTTTTTTTTAATAAAAAATTGAGGGGGCACCTGGGTGGCTCAGTTGTTTAAGGGTCCGACTCTTGATCTCAGCTCAGGTCATGATCTCACAGCTTGTGGCTTAGAACTCACCCCTGATGGCATGGAGCCTGCTTGGGATTCTGTTTCTCCCTCTCTTTCAGTACCTTTCTTACTCGTGCTCTCTCTGTTTTAAAATAAAGAAATAAACTTTTAAAAAATTGGGTACAATTTGAATAATCTACAGAAAAGTATGACAATTGACAAAATCAGTGAAAATAGTAATTCCAGTTTATTGAAAATTAAAGAACTACAGAATGTCTTGTGGGAACTTTATCTCCCTTTTTAAAAAGTTCTAAATGTTTCCTGTAATACTTGCTTTTAAATGTGTTTTTCTGTTTGTGACATACCTAAACATGTGTAGCCCATGAGCATATATATAAGTGTGTCTACTTATAGTGTACAGGAAATACAAAGTCATTTAAAAAACACATAGAGAATAAGGAATTTATTCTTGGTTATATGGAAACAACTGTCTGTGTGATTTTAAATAAGCGTTCTGAACTTTTGAGATTGATTTTAGAAGACAGCGTTACTTGTCATGATTCCCCCATAAGGTAATTTAGTTTCAAATTTAAAAAAAGTGGGGGGGGGGCGCCTGGGTGACTCAGTGGGTTGAGTGTCTGACTTCGGCTCATGATTTCACGGTTCATGGGTTCGAGTCCCGTTTTGGGCTCTGTGCTGACAGCTCAGAGCCTAGAGCCTGTTTCAGATTCTGTGTCTCCCTCTCTCTCTGACCCTCCCCTGCTCATGCTCTCTCTCTCACTCTCTCTCTCAGAAATAAATAAAACATTAAAATAAAGAGGGAAGAGAATCCTTTCAAAAACACAAGAAATCAGTTATCCATCTCAAAATAGAACGGAATAAGATGGAAAGGGGTTAGGTCACAAAATCTCATAGAGTCATAATTACTCCTGAAAATTGCAATAGTTAATTTTGGCTTGCTCATTTAATAGTTTGAAAAGTTAAAGGCCGCAAACTTAAATACAGAAACATTTCTCTTCCCAGTCGCTCTTTCTCATCTCTTCTTCCATTTCCTCTTTCTTCTCTTTCTTTCTCTCTCTCTTTCTCCCAGTTACAGTTATCTTACAGAGCATGGAGTTACATTTGTGTGAACTAGATGGGTGTGTGCTAAGACTACAGTTTCACAAGTAAACCTAACCCTGTAATTACACCACGTAGAACATAATTGCAACCGACAATGATGTAGAATTTGGGTCTGGTGGCTGGAGTGCATGAGAGTTCATCACTATGAGAATCAACTTCCCAGTATTTGGTGCTGTTTAAAGGGGAAAAAAACATATTTCATGCCTTTCTGTTATATGAATTTTGGCCAAATAGAGCCTGAACATATTGTACAGACATTACTTATGGCTGATTGATTTCAACACAATATCTGTTTTTGTTTTAAAAAAATATTCTAACTTGCTCCCCCACCCCTTCATCCTGTTATTTCTTTTAACAACTGGCAGCTCAATTTTCTCATGGCCCCTGTTAGTAGTTTCAGCAAACTTAACAGTGCAATCAATTAAAATGTCTTTGGCAAGCCAACTAAGGTTAAAATCCTTTTACTGCTGATGGCTTATTTAAGGTCCTTTCCTTGACACTTAAGGTATATAATTCAACATAATGTACCAAGTTCAATAATGAGATTAGCTGGTTATCCTGCACAGTTGGATAGCAACTTGATTGTTTGGTGGTTTGAGTATAATTGGCATGTGATGAACTTGACTACAGGAAAGATATGAGCAACCAACAGCTTGTCAGGATGTGAATGAAGATGTCTGTTATGAACATTATACCTAAAGTATTTATGGTGATTTCTGGTGTCAAATATGTTCTGTATCATTAACTCCTGTTGTAGAATTACAACAGTTGAGATATTACTTATACCATTTATAGATGAGGAAAGTGAGATTCAGGAAAGTTAAATATTGAGCTCAAGGTCATACTTCATTTTATCTATGTATGTATGTGTGTGTGTATGCATGTGCTTTTTGAGAGACAGAGAGCACGGGAGGAGCAGTGGGGAAGAAAGAGAGAGAGAGAGAGACAGAGGAAGAGAAAGAGAGAGAGAATGAGAGACAGAGACAAACATTATTCTGTTCTATGACGGTAAAACTCATGTACTTTAGATTCATGCGGCCAGTGACAAGTCCAAGTTCCATTACCTCCTACCTGTATAAACATCCACGAGCCTGAGTTACTCTAAATATAAATAGAAAAAGTAGGAATAGTTATTGTAATTATGGAGGGACACTTACAGAAAAGCATTTAGCATTGTGTTTTGTGCATAATAAACAATAACTAATAATAGTGATGGAGAGGGGAAGGAAGAGAAAAAGTCCGAATTCATCCATCTGTAGAAAAGTTCGATTATTAGTATTTTATCAGATCAATGCTTCCCATGCAGTATCTAGAAAATAAAAGAATAATTACAAATACCATAGTTTTTTAATGCATTGTGCCTTTTTAAAGAAGTTTTTATTTATTTTGAGAGAGAGAACATGCATGTGAGTGGTAGAAGGGCGGGGGGCGGGGGGAGAGAGAGAATCCCCAGCAGGTTGTGCTGTTGTCTGCTTGGAGCCTGACATGGGGCTCAAACTTATGAACTGTGAGATCATGACCTGAACTGAAATCAAAAGTCTAAAACTTAACTGACTGAGCCACCCAGTTGCCCCATGAATACTATATTCTTATAGATAACAAAAAGTGTGATATCAACAAGGACTAAAGGAGTTAAAAATGCACAGCGGGAAGACCCTTTCCTAAATGATCTGATGGTCATTGTCATACTGTAGGATTATTTTCTGTTTCTAAGCACAAGCAGAGAATTGGACTTATTCTAGGGATATGGACCCACTTGAGATTCAAAAAAAAAAAAAAAGGAATCTAAGGGAGCTTCTGCACTTTTGACTGGCATGCTGGAATAGAATCTGGAGCCCAGGGCGCCTGGGAGTCTCAGTCAGTTGAGTGCCTGACTTCAGTTCAGGTCATAATCTCACAGTACATGAATTCGAGCCCCGCATCATGGTCTGTGCTGACAACTCAGAGCCTGGAGCTTGGTTCAGATTCTGTGTCTCCTTCTCTCTCTGCATCTCCCTTGCTCCTGCTCTCTCTCAAAGATGAATAAACATTAAAAAAAGAATCTAGTGGAGCCCAAGACCATGGCCATCTTTCCTGATGAGACATTTATTGAGTTATTTGTGTGTGAGAGGGTAGGTGGATTGTGGTGGGGATGGTGGTGGTGATTACAAGTTTGCTTTGTAAATTTTTGAAAGTCTGAGTGAAATCTTCTGCCATCTCTGGACATTTAGGAAACAAAATCGAACTAGAGCCAAGGGGCTTGCTTCAAATATGTGAGCAGTTTCCAGATCAACACAGATATTGAAGTTATAGGGATCAAGAAGCAAAGGAACTAAAACAAAACAAAACAAAACAAAACAAAACAAAACACCCTCCAATAAGCACGAGTCAGTCAAATACCGGGAATGGTTGTGTATGAGGAACAGGGACAAAGCAGAATCAGTGAAGGATTACTAAATCGTAACCTATATTTCCATGCAGATCATACCTGAATTGGATTGAGGTGATCAAGTTGATCACCTAATCTGATCACCTGAACAAAGGAATAGTAGAATTGTTTCTACTAGGGGAAGAAGGGAAATAATATCCACAGTCTCTAGAATGTTTTAGACATTATGGGACTTACAACAAAAAAGTTAAAAGATACGAATAGACAGGAAATGTGATGGATAATGGAAAGAAAGAAAAAAGATAAAAAAGACCTCAAATAATCTGATATTGAAATTAACAGACAAGGACTTTAATGTAACTATTACGTGTATATTTTTAAAATAGAGGGAAAAAAGACAAAACTAATAAATAATTTATTATAATTTTATAGAATTACAGTCCATACAGTTAAAATGGTATTGTAGAGAATTTTTAAAAATTATATTTGAAATTAGGGACACATTGTATGTATTAGCAGCAAAATGGACATAACAAAAGACTAGATTAATTAACCTGGCAAAAGACAAGATTAATTAACTTGAACCTAGAGCATCAGAAAATATTCAAACTTAAGTGAAGATAGAAGAAATAGGAAAATTAACAAAGCTAATTAATAGAGTTCTCAGGTACACCATCAAATAATAAAAGCATACAAATAATAAAGGCATCCATGTAATTGGAGTCCCGGTACGATAAAGCAGAGAATTAATAAGATAAAGGCAACATTACAAGAGATAATATTTGTGATTATTTTAAAAAGTTAATGAAAAATAACCCTCAACATCAAGAAATGTACTGAACTTCTTCAAGCATGTGCAACTACACACGATCGATGTAGAGGCACATTGTAGATAATTTGCTCAAATCAGAGAGAAAAAAATATCAGACAAATTAGATTTTGAAAGTTGCCCAAGAAAATATATACATTATGTTTCTCAAAGGAGTTACAAAAAATAGTGATTACTGTCTTTTAAGTAGAAACCATGAAATTCAGAAGGAAATTGAATAGCATTTTCAATATTCGGGGGGACAAGTTCTGTCAAACTAGAATTTAAAATTGAGGGACATGAAAAATGATACCAAATGGAAGCATAAAACTGTAAGAGGTGAAATCTAGAAGAAATGATAAGCATATGTAAAAAAATTAAATACATTAACTGGAAGTAATAATAATAATAATAATGTTTTTTTAATATATATAACATATTTCCAGTTAAAATACAGGATAACATTAACAAAGCAATCAGGAAAAGCTTAAACTGTAAATTTCTCTCATAGTTCAAAAAAGAAATACTTTAACATCTATGTTAAGAAATGAAAAATGCAGGGGCACCTGGGTGGCTCAGTCGGTTAAACGTCCGACTTCACGCAGGTCATGATCTCACAGTTCGTGGGTTCAAGCCCCACGTTGGGCTCTGTGCTGACAGCCGGCTCAGAGCCTTGAGCCTGCTTCAGATTCTGTATCTCCCTCTCTCTCTGACCCTCCCCTGCTCACGCTGTCGTTCTCTCTCTCTCTCAGAAATAAATAAAACATTAAAAATTAAAAAAAAAAAGAAATGAAAAATGCAAAATGTCGCCCCCCAGTATCAGCACTAAAAGAATAATGTAAAATGCATTACCTAAAAAGCTAAAGAGGACATAAATCAGAAAAGACAAATGGCAGAAAAGTATACTAACTCAAATATATCTGTAATTCCACTAAATATATATAAAATGAACCATCCATTCAAAAGACCAAGATTGTCAGTCCATTGAAAGCCTGGGTGGCTTAGTCGGTTGAGCATCTGACTCTTGATTTCCACTGGAGTCATGATCTCATGGGCATTGGATCAAGCCCCATGTGGGCTACACACTGAATGTGGAGCATACTTAAGATTCTCTGTCTCTGGAAAAAGAAAAAGACCAAGATTGTCAGTCCAGTTTAAAAAAAAAAAAGAACCAAGTATATTCTGTTCAAATGGGATATGCCTTATATAAAATGACATAAGTAGAATGAATTAAAACAGTAATCAAAAGAGAGAAGTGATGACTATATCTATATTAATATTAGGCAAGTTAGATTTTAAGGTAAGATGTATGAGAGAGAGAAATACTTCATGATTCTAAGGTCAATGCAAGGTCAAATACAAATCAAATACAAAGTGTAAATGAAAATAAAATAAACCGTGACTTCAATCCCACATAAATGTGAGTTAAACATTAAAAATTCTAAAAGCAAAATAAGAGAATACCTTCTTCACTTTGAGTTAGGCAAAGATGTGTGAAACAAGTCACAAAAAATGCTCATCACAAAAGCCAAAGATATGTATTAGATTACATTAAAATTTTAAAATTTTGGTTCTTAGAAAACACCGTTTAAATAGTGAAAAACTAAGAGCATGTGAATACTATAATTACATATATTTCAATATTTATAAGTATACATAAGCATATAAGATATACACTTTACATCCTTAAATTTTTTTAACATTTATTATTTATTTTTGAGAGAGAGAGACAGAATGTGAGCTGGGGAGGGGCAGAGAGAGAGAGGGAGACACAGAATCCTAAACAGGTTTGAAGCCACAAGCTGTGACATCATGACCTGAGCAGAAGTTGGATGCTTAACTGATTGATCCACCCAGGTGCCCCTATATACTTTGTAGTATATATAATTTACATAGGGTATATACATGATATTTTTAGAGTATATACTGTATAAATTTAATATCCACATTTTAGTATTTATAAATAGAATACATAATTTTATATATAATTCCTACCCTATAGGAATTATATATTAATATCATATATATACACATATATAAAATTTCTAGCAACAGATGCATATATGTTTTAACTAATGAAAAAAATAGAAAATCCAATAGAAAAATAATTTACAGGTACTTCACAAAAGAAGATATTTACATAGATAAAAATATATGAAAAAGTGTTCCCCATTATTGTTCATCAGAGAAATATAAATTAAAACACACCTCCTATAATGGTTAAATTTAAAAATACAGACAATTTTAATATTGTCTTTTTCATATGAGCCAGTTGAAGCTCTTAACACAACCACTTTGTATTACTCTTTATCGTGTATTAATGTGATCATACTCATACCCTATGTCTCAGCAATTCCACTCTTAGACATACACCCATTAGGAACACAGCATATGTTCATTAAAAACAATGCATAAGAATGTTCGTGTCATTATTTTGTTACTGCTCCAAACCAAAAGCAATTGAAATAACTGTTAACAATTGGAAAGGCAAATAAATTATGACGAATCCATGGAAAGGAATGTTACCTAGCAATGTGATTGAACAACTATGGCTGTGACAGTGTGACTGTGGATCTCACAAACCTAATGGTAAGCTGACAAAGTCAGGCATAACAGGGAGAATGCTATATGATCTCATTTATAGAAAGTTCAAAATAGGACAAACTAATGGTATTAAAAGTCATAATACTTTTAACCTTGGGTAGGGAAAGTAATGATGAAATAGATGAGATGATCTCTATGATGCTGTTAAAGTTTCAATTTCTTGATCTACTGCTATCATTGTGCGTGTTCAACAACGATGTGAAAATTTATCAAGTTATATACTTGTGATATTTTTTCCCTGTAGTTTGCAATGATGGGAACTTAGGTTGGAACAGAATAAAGAAAAAGGCATAGGCAGGTGTGAAGAATATTTAGAGGATAATGTACTAGATTTTATTGATAGCAACTGGGTGAGTTTGAAAGAAGTATTAATGATATATATTACATATGTACATCTTAGACAACCATGATGCTGATGGCATATTTTGCTCAGTTATAAAGCATAGGAAAAAGACTAGATTGGGTAGTTCTGGAAAAATTGGGATATTAACTTTAAATCTTCTAGAAGGAAATGTCAGGTTTCACTGAATATAATGGTATTTGGTTTCACTATTTAAAAAAAAGTCATTGTGGATCATCAAAACCAATGGAGAATTATGTACTGGGGGGGGGTTTCCTTATAGTATGGGGAGAAATCTTATTAAAATATAGTCTGAAAATATGATTTGTCATATTACCTTTATCTCACAAGCTAAATTTGATAAAGCCATATAACAATCTATTTTTATTTATTTCTTTCAACATATCTGTTTTATATAAGTAATCTCTATCTGTAGGATGGGTGGGTTTGGTCCGTGTGTGTATGATCCTTTCTAACTTTGAAGCCTGTAATTTTCAGACATTTCAGTTTGCCTTACTACTAATAATAACTATGGCCAATTCCTTGATTAATTCAGCAAATCATACCTTCCAAAAAACTTCCTTTTTCCTGTATCATTTTGCTTTTTGTCCTTCTCCAAAAATGCCAATTTAAAATAATTTTCTTCTGTCAATGAAACCTTAATTTTTATCAATATTATCTGTTTTCCTCTCATATATACACTGCTATTTCTATTTCATGAACTAACAACACAGTTTCTTTATAGGTCTTTTCTGAGAATCAGAAATTTCTCTTTACAGGGCTCTGAAAGGGGAAGTGATTGAGAGGAAATTAATTTTTTTTAGCTCCAGGCATTTTCCAATAACTTAATGGTGAGTAATATTCCTGTTGGCAAAGATTTCATTGTATTCTGACAGTGTTAAAAACCATTTTGCCTAAAGTAAAAAAAAAACCTTGAATAAAATCTAGAATTTCTGTTATGCTTTACGTATCATAATGTGTTGTCATACATTTTGTTATATAATTCTCATAAAGCTGCTATGCTATAGGGACAGACGGTATGAAACTACTCATACCCCAGGCCAATGAATAACTAAGAATTTGGTCTTCTTCCTCACTCATGTTCATTATATTTCAAATTAAATTTTAGTTATGCAAGTAATGCATGAATATCTCCATTATAAAATGTTAAGATATTATTAATAAGACTAAAATTTATTTTGCTGATTAACCTTAATTTTGTCCCCTTAATGAGATATAAGCATATTTATGAGTTCAATGTATACTTTTAGGTTTTTCAGAGGAAATAGTTAAGCATTTGCATCCATAAAAATATATATATTAGCTATGTTTCTATGTACATGTACACAAAGCACCACAAGTACTATTTAGCAATTTCTTTTGCTCTTTGTTAAGCAGCGTTTTGTAATTTGTTTCCCTTCCAGAAGAGTTCTTACTTATTCAACTACATTGTTCATTTTAAGTACTGTATAGTATTGCATAGTATGGGCATGTAAAAGTTTATCTAGTTATTCTCTAAATGGATGGATATATTTAGGTTATCTTAATTTCTGCTATTGAAATCAGTAAGTATTCTGTAAGTATTTCCTTTCATGCAGATATAAGTGTTTCTGTTGGTACATCTTGAGAACTGAATAATTTGTATAAAATTTTAATTTTTACTGCCACAATGACTCTCAAAGTGTCTGTATTATATTAAATCCCTATAAACAGTATATATTTCTACACATGTATCCAATATAATTTTTCTTATACATACCAGTCAGATGGGTAAATATCATGTTTTTTCTTGCTTTAATTTGCATTATCTTGATGACTTGTGAGATTGGATCTCTTCCATTTATTGATTGAATTTTTTTTCCCTACAAAATGCTTTTAGCCTTGTTTATGTTATCTTTTGCCATAAAGATATTTTATATTAGCTCTGCACACATTTTTAATCTATTGCTTTTGCTTTTATCTTGTTAAGAAGGCCACTTAAATACCAAAGTATTAACATATTCCATATTTTCTAAAAGCACTATATTTAGGAACTTACTTAGAGTTTCTCCAACTTTGGGAAGTAAGGATTAATTTTTTTTCAGATGAAAAGTTATCTGGACAAGTTTATTAAATAGTCCATTCTTCCAACATTTATTTGAAATATACCGACTCCAGTTATGTTTCATTGGTATGTTCTCCTCTTCCGGCACCAGAGCCATGCTTTTAAATCTCCCCGGTTTGAATTTTGGTAATTGATAGAGCCTGTTGACTGTTTTTCTCTAGAGAACCCTGAGAAAATAATTACATTTATAGCTCTTTATTTTAAATTCTTTTTCAGCTTATTCTTGACTATCTTTTCATAAAGAAATTTCAAGTAAATTTTTATTTACATTCATTATAGTTATTGACTTGTATTAACCTATAGTTCCTCTATTTTTTTTTCTATTATTATATTTCAAGCTACCTACCTTTCTTACTCTTTGTTTTTGTCATATTTTCTGCTTCATTTGTTTTATTCTACTGCTGTAAAGTTATGCCTCTACTTCTATGCTAATTGTTCCTCTCATACTTTATTTTTTTATAAAAAAATATTTTTTATGTCTTTATTTTATTTTGAGAAACAGAGACAGAAAGCAATTGAGTGGGGGGAAGAGAAGGAGACAGAATCTGAAGCAGGCTCCAGGCTCTGAGCTGTCAGCACAGAGCCCGACGTTGGGCTCGAATCCACAGACTGTGAGATCATGACCTGAGCCAAAGTCGGACACCCACTGACTGAGCACCCAGGTGCTCCACTCTCAGACTTTAATCTTACCCATTTAAAGCTGCTTTTGTAACAAATTACAGAGTTATCACTATTTGTTATCCTCCCAATGAAAAAGAAATAAAGCATGTTTTAACTTATATCTCTTCTCTGCCCAACGGTGCCAGCTTAACATGTTGACATCAGTGGAATTTTTGCATTAGACAATGCACTACATGTATTCACAGCACTTTCTATTCTCTAAAATTATTTTCTGGCATATTTTTACTTTACGTATAAAAGATGAGCACCAGAAAGACTCCCAATGACAAATTACACCTACTGTATGTTGAAAAGTGATAGAGTGAGAAACACATTTTTTTGGTTTCTCATTCACATGCACGCATGCGCACGCAAACACACACACACACACACACACACACACACACACACACACACACAATCTTGATTTCTTAGAACACAGAGCCAGAGGCAAAAATGAAAGGTTAATGCTACATTAGGAATATAATGCCCAACAAGCAGGAGTCAAAGGTAATGAAAAGTGAAGCAAGGAAGGTGGAAGAGCAAACGCAAGATGGTGCATTTGAGTTGGACACAGCTTTGCCTTAAAATACATTTTGTTCTCCGTTACATGGGACATATCCAAGAAGGCCACATGGAAACCCTTATATCTGGAAACAGTCAACTAGGGGAGGGGAGGGAGGATTTATTTTCTGAATCTTTCCTGCCTTCCTTATGTCCTTGGTCAAAACCTTCCCCTTAGGGCGTTAATACCCCATATGCCTGTTTGGTTTAACCTGGCCAATTCTCTAGGAAATCACCAGTGAAATCCAAGCTTCCTTGGGCATAATCCAACCACTGTGCAAGCACAGGGATCTCTTCTTGTCAGCTGGCACCAAACAAAGGGTCCTTCAGTCAGTGGGGTTGATAACAGCGGTGGGTCTCAGAGCTTCACAGCTCTGGGAACAGCATGGACCTTCTGCTAGAGCTGCACTGGCCAAGAAGCAAGGCAATTGGCCAACGTCCTGGGGAGACATGGTTGAATAGATCTAGAGTGGCAGATAAACTAGGTTCAGCATACATTCATAAAAGTTTCTGAACCAGAACAACTGGAAAATATTAGCAAGGACAGTGAAAAATTGATTTGACATTTATCTACCTTCATATATAAATTCAGAATAAAGAAGCTGAGTTAATCAGAAAGAAAACTTGGTATTTATCCTTGACAATCACTAGAGTTTTGCATCTCAGTCTAACAGTGACTATCTTTTAAAATTTATTTTAAAAACAGAAGAACCAAAATGAAAAGAATAAAGGAATGGGTGAAGGTATTTTATATCCTATGATTGTTAACTACCAATGGAAAATAAATTCACGGGAAATAGAAGTAGATTCTGGAAGTAATGGATGCTCTCAATAAGGAAAAGTTGTCTGGAATATTCCAGAAAAAGAAAAGAAAGGAAAAAACCAGATTGTTTAGGTGGCTATCTATCATGGCTAAAAAGAGAGCAGAAGAATCTTGAGTAGACATGCTGTAAGTAAATGTCAAATAGCCCTCACATATGGAGTTAGTTGTTATGCAGTACAGTAACTTAATATAAGGTGAAGGTCTGAAAGGCAAAAATCTATAAACATCAACACATACAGTGAAAGGAACTATAGTTATGTTTTGCTATTTTGCAAATAGAAGACTTAAATAAATATCTTCCTGTACAACTCTGAGAAAGAGGAGGGGAAAATCTATAATATTTCAACATAATTGAAAGGGAGCATTGCCTTGAAAACTCATATGAAAATATATTTGAGGCAATATTTTTTAATTGATAAATTTTATTTTTTAGAGCAGTTTTAGGTTCACAGCAATGCTGAATGAAAAACACAGAGCTTCCATATACCCCATGTTCCCGCACATGCGCAATGTGTGGATGTAAGTTTTCAGTAAATATCAAGAAATGTGATTGCCAAATCATAAGGAAAGAGGATGTTTAATTTTGTAAGAAACTGCCAAACTATCGTCCAAAGTGGCTAAACGGTTCTGCATTCCCAGCAGCAATGAATGAGAGGTTCTGTTGCTCCACATCCTCGCCAGCATTTGGCATTGTCTGTGTTCTTGACTTTGGCCATTTCTTTTATTTGTATATATATATATACAAATAAATATACAAATAAATATATATATATGTTTACTTTCAAAGAGAAAAAAGAAAGAGTGAGCACACCTGAGGGAGTGGGAGAGAGAGAGAGGAGAGAGAGAATCCCAAGCAGACTCCATCCTGTCAGCATAGGCCTGATGCAGGGCTTGATCTCATGAACCATGAGATCATGACCTGAGCCTAAATCAAGAGTAGGACACTTAACCTACTGAACCTCAAAGGCTCCCTAATTGGCCATTTCTAATAGGTATGTTATGATATCTCATAGTTGTTTTAATTTGCATTTCCCTAATGTCATGTGACATGGAGAATCTTTGCATATGCATGCTATCTGTATATCTTATTTAGCGGTGTGTTTTTTCATTAACTTATTTTTTAATTGCATTGTTTACTATCTTATTTTGAGTTCAAAGAGTTCTTTAAGTACTTTGGATACAGTCCTTTATCAGATGTGTCTTTGAAAATATTTACTCCAAGTCTGTGGCTTGTCTCCCCACATTGCCTTTTGCAGAGCAAAGCTATTTAATTTTAATGAAGTCCTGCTAAACAATGCTTCTTATAATAAAATGTTTTAGATTTGTCACCAAAATAATGAAAAATTACTGTGTAGCAGTAAAACAGAAGGAGTGTTTGAACATAAGAAGAAACAACAGATTAAAAAAAGAAATATAATGAGTTGACTGAAAGGAGTCAATTAATCAGCAATAAACTCTGTCTGGAGGAAAATACAAAACCAGACTAGTTTTAGATTTCTACATGTCTTTTCTGAACATTCAGTTTTAGAAAACAAGATTCTGAAAGTGAAAAGATGTATAAACATTACTCATTTTAGTTCTATTCCTTGCTTTGGCTGAATACCTCTATTTACTTCAATTACGGAAGCACACAAAAAAGATCAATGCACTAAATTGAGACTTGAGTTTTTCCTCTCTATGGAGATTAGCCTTACCATTTCTACTTAGTATATCCATAGTTAGGTATATAGATACTTGCTTTTCACACAGAATAAACTGCTCATGACATAAGAATTTGCAACAAAAGCACAAAGCTTAAACATGAGCATTTTAGGAACTGTTTTGTATTTAAAATTTCGACTTAGAATTATGTGATTTGCTTGCTTTTTATACTATTCTGGGAGGTTCACTTTCCATTATAAATTAGAAGACATCAAAAAAGTTTCGTCAACAAACTTCTGGATTGCATAACCTCCATCCCCCCCCAACCTTCAACTTCACTTTGGCTTAAGGCTACTTTAAAAAGAGAAAAGTAAACCATTAGAAAACAGGAAATCTCCAAACATTGGTTTTAGTTTCTTATAAAAAGTGTGTTGTTGATTAAAGAATTCAATTCACTCTAATGAGAACCTGATCTGTACCAGAACCAATCTCTCCATCTTTACTCTACTATGTCAAAAGTACAAAGTGGGCCATAGGCTGAAAATAGTGAAGTAGAACCCCGGACAGTTCACCAGTGTGCACTTTATTTGCCAGTTAGGCTAGCACAGGTAAACAAAGCTGATATGTACCTTCACTTGGCAGTAATAAAGATAAAGCCCGGTACTCATGTTGGTTATGTTTATTACAGTTATTCACTAGAGAATAACTCACAATATAGCATCGGAATATTTTGAATGAAGCTAACAAGCAAAATTTTGGACTTCACTTATATATTTGCCCACTTTGAATGATTATATAGAGCAAGCAAAGGAAACATCACTCATGTATATTGTGGAAGCTATGAAAGCTTGTATGCACACTTCCCTAGGAAGAAGCACATGCATTTTCCATAAACATCCATCAACCTAACATTTTACCAGCTTAACTCTAGTGCAATATTCATATTTCTTCTGTGTATCCCATTAGAATGAGATTGTAAGGCCAGTTTTCCTTTTAATAATATTTTTTTCCCTCAAATGTATTCATATGGTCTTTGGGGATTTATGAGGCAAAGTAGGAATCATATGTTCATCCTGATTTTCTATCTCATTAGATGTGTGCTTCATAATGCAGTCTTTTATTGGGGGGGGGGTAAACTGTAAGACAGCCAGCCAATTAGATTTGCATGCTAGGAACTAAAGGAAAGTGACAAATATGTATAAGTAACCTAGAAATTCATGGCACAGAATGGTGTAAATAGAATCAAACTGTGTATACATTTGCTTTCCAAGCCAGGAAATTCAGCTTTATGCCGGATGAGAGTAATTGTTTATATCCCTAAAGTCCTGAGCTGAGAAATGGAACGAGTGCCTGTTTCTTTAATCTATCAGAAGAGAAATATCTGGGAAGAGTTTTAATGCCAGTATGGAATTCTCTGCTGATACAGATTTTTTTTAATCAGGTATAAATTAATTCCTCAAAGTGCAGCTTACACATAGAAAAATTAAAGACAAGTTCTTTTTTATTCTTTAGCAGTTTTCTCTGTAAAAGAAGGGACAAATGGATCTTGTCATTCAATAAAGTAGTAATTCTCATGATATATGATCCTTTTTGTTATCACCACTCCCCCGAGGCTGAATCTTCATGGGTTCATTTAAGTAAAAAGTCTTTGCTTAATGTTCTTTATTTTATGTCTCACAGTCGAATTATTATTTCCCATATTGTAATGTGTTTAGAAGTCACAGCCATCTATGAAATGTACAACAGTTCTAGTATTAAATTAAAAGTACAGTACAGTATAATTCCAGATTGTTATAATCAATTGTAAGATATGTTAAATTTTATTATTGCCTTGTGAGTTCCTTAATTCTTTACCTCCTTTTAAAGTTGAAATAACAGCGGCCATTGGAGCACCCAGGTGGCTCAGTCGGTTAAGCATGGATTTCAGCTCAGGTCCTAATCTCCCAGTTTGTGGTCCCCACTGGCATCTGTGCTGACAGCTCAGAGCCTGGAGCCTGCTTTGGATTCTGCGGCACCCTCTCTTTCTCCCCTCCCCCTCCTCTCTCTGTCTTTTTCTCTAATAAATAAACATTAAAAAAATAAAAATAAATTGAGGTAACTGCAGCCAAGTTTATTGTTTTAGTAATTTATGAGAGAAGGGAGCCATGGTAGCCCAAAGGTAGATATTCCCTCACTTCCACTTACCCCGGCCTAACCATAGAACCGTGTTTGCTCAAGCCATTGCAAATAGAAAAACTCTATCTCACAATGACGAGGTTATTGTATTACCACCCTATCAAGACATGTCTTTGTCTTCTGTACCAAACAGATAATCAAGTCATAGGACTCTCCTATATAGAAATTCTGTAGCCACCTCTGGAAAGGAGTCTAAGGTTTTTTAATCACAATCGGTTAGAAATGGTTAATACATACTTTATAAGTAGATTTTCCTTTAATGTAATGTAACACTGTACATTACAGTGTGAAACTTGTAAACAGTTTTATTAAAAAATTACTAGGGACACCTGGGTGGCTCATTTGGTTAAGCGTCCAACTTTTGATTTTGGCTCAGGTCACGATTTCACCATTTTTTTGGCTCCATGCTGACAGCATGGACCCTGCCTGGGTTTCTCTCTCTCCCTCTCTCTCTGCCTCTGCCCCCTCCCAAGTGAATAAATAAGCTTTAAAAAATTATTTTAAGAAAACACTAAATATTCAAGGTTTAATTGTGTCACCTATACTTTTACAGTATTGGTTTTTTCTTTGTGACACTAATATCCACTAATAGCAAATATATTCAGAATTTTATCACAAACTGTTGTGAAAAAACTGGTTCAAGGTAAAATGAAAGAAGGAAGCATTCCATTAACTTATATTGTATGTTCCCTTAAGCTAATGTCTGTGTTCTGTAAAGTCTACTTTTAATTAAATATTGAGCAATGGACCAGAGATAACTTGCAAAGCTGTTTTAGAATTAGATATAGAGAGAGGTCAGATAGGTTATTTCTGTTATAATTCTCAAAAAATGAAGTCAGATCATTATATTGATGATATTCTTTTCATTTTTATATCCAATAAATTATTCTCATTTGATATATAATTTAAAAAATTCTCAAGTATTTTTTATGTGTAACTGCATTTGCATAGGATAAATGTACATAATTTTTATTTAAAATTATTCCCCATATTGGGGCGCCTGGGTGGCTCAGTCGGTTGAGTGTCCGACTTTGGCTCAGGTCATGATCTCACAGTTCGTAGGTTCGAGCCCCGCGTCAGGCTCTGTGCTGACATTTAGCTTAGAGCCTGGAGCCTGCTTTGGATTCTGTGTCTTCCTCTCTCTCTGACCCTCCCCGGCTCACGCTGTGTCTCTCTCTCTCTCTTTTTCTCTCTTTTTCTCTCTTATATATATATAATACATTTTAAATATTTTAAAAAATATTCCCCATATTGATTTGCATAAGATTTCTTTAGAAAGAACTTTTTATGATTATTATTTATTAGAGAATAATTAACATACAGTGTTATATTACAGAAAGTACTTTTGATTACAGAACGTCTCAAATAATTTTATTTGCCTATAATCAAATTTTCAGAATGTGAATCTCAGAAAAAGTCAGTAAACTCTTGATGTCTTCCAACTGAACCAGAAATAGCTTGTCAACTATACTCTTCTCAACATATGTCATGACTATAAACATGATTGATATTTAAACCAAAAAGGGGATCATTTTTTAATTTAAATATCCAGGCTTCTTTATGATGACTGGAGACATTGGCAAAAATTCCTTTTCCACCACTCCTCCAAAAGAGAGAAAAAAATTATGTAAATGGTCATAAGAAAATGCTTATTGTTATGCCATAATTTTTATTACAGAACTTACCCAAAGAGTTCTACCTAACATTGACAACTTTCTATATTTTTTAGTTATAATGATAATAATATCAATAATAATGATATAAATAGCAGTCATTGTTTCTTAATTCTTATAGTGTGCTAAGTATTATTTTAAGTGCTTAATGTGCCTCGTCTCAACTAATACTGAGAATAACCCTATAAACTAGGTACTGCTAGCATTTCTGCACCAGTGAGGGAAACTAGACCTTAGAAGTTAAACATTGTGTCTCGACCACCCTGATAGAATGCCTCATTGCCAGGACTTGAATCCAAATGGCTCTGTCTCAACATGTGCTTGCTCTTTACCACCATCATTTTTTTTACTTTTCTCCAAAGATAACTTCATATTTCCAGAAGTGAATATTAGCCAACTTTAAAGATATTTTTGTTAGATTAATATTTTAATATGCATCTTTATCTCAACTAGTGTTCTTTCCCACAGAAATTTTATGAGTAACTGTAATTAGGCTGAGCTGAAGATGACATTCAGTTTCCGGGGTTTTAGACACCATCACCCTCTGGAGTCTGTTCTGTATGCACATCAGATTTGGTATTTTTAGTAAATAGTGAAGGGATCTTGTAGCTATTGTGGAATGTTGGTCCTAGCCCAGGGACATAAAAATGGAAACCTCAAACTTGGATTTTTATAAAGTCTTGTGAGAATGAACTCAAACGTACTCATGGTTAAGGTTTAGGCCTATTCAAACTCTTGTGATAAACTGAAAATCCTCATTTGGGGTCAGAGAATGGAAAAGGAAATTGAGGTCTTGAAACAGACAAACAAGCCAAAACCAAACACATGAACGAGTTTGCTAGGAGTGAGAGGAACTGAACAGCAGGGCTCAGATTTGAAGGGATTCGTGGGACCACATGAACTAAGAGGCTGTGCTTCCCACTCTATCAGAATTATCTGACATTGTTAAGAACGTAGATGATCGGGCTTTGCTACCAGTTACTCTAATTCAGTAAACACGAAGAGGAAGAGGAAATCTGTATCTTTTCAACATCTCATGAAGTCATTCTGATCCACAACCAAGTCCAGGAACCACTGGCATAAATGAAATCAGTGTGTCATAAAGGGTGCAGGAGCTTTGTTATGATAAATCCCTTTGAAAGATCTTGTCCTGGGAGGCATACGAAGTGTCACCTAGAAGAACAGTCTAGAAGAGGTCTGCAGCTACAGAGAGGCAGCTGATGGGCCCAAGGACTTGGCAGCAGTGAGGGCATAAAACCACCAAGATCAGTGGCCCAGAAAAATCATGAAGGCAATACTAGAAAGCTGTCTCCATCTAGGAGGTGAGGGACCCTCACCATCTTGTTTATTAATTATGCTTAATATCTAGAATCACAGTTTCCTTAAAGGAGATGCTCAATCAGTAATTGTTACATAAATGTGCAGCCAAGGACTCAGAATGTTGCAAACATCACAAAATACCAAGTGATAACAAAACAACTTTTATTTATCTACTAATACCTGTCTCTCCAGATACCAAGGAAAAAGTTTGATTTTTTTTTTTTTTGGTTTGTTAATCATGCAAAAGAAAGCTTTGGGCTTTGAGATTTACAACACAATGCATTTAAGATATACATTTATATTCACGGATGGGACAAGGGGACAGCCTGAGTTCAAATACAACTTTTTGGTAAATACTTCTTCCTTTCTGTGAGATCTGGTCTAAACCACCTGGCAGATGGGAACTCTAGACATTTATAGTTAATGGCTAGACCTGTCTTCACCTACTTGGTTAATTCAGCTTAAACCTGAGATTATTAAAATTCATATGTTTCTAAAATATGGTCTCAATCGAATGGTTCCTTGGAGAAATATATATTTGCCAGTGTAACCAGAGGCCAAAATTCTGGGTAGGCACTTAATATTACCTGCTATGACAAGGGTGAAGCAGCTGCTCTATCTCCATTCATCTTTAGGAACTCAAACTAAAGGGAAATAAACTAAAAGAAGCACCAATCGAAGTTATACTTGCATATATAAGAATTAAATGTAATCTACTACCTGAGGCAAAATAGCAAGGACATTCTCACTTCTACTCCGACAAAAAGTACATCATTTCATTCATTTCAAACCATGTAAGATCTGGTTATTATTTCTCCACCAATCTGTAATTGAAGTTCTTAGTAGAAGTTTGCAAATTACTCATTTTAATATTGAACCTCATACTTCTTTTAAACATATGCCTTAGGTAGAGACATTTTAAAGTTTCTCGAATCACCAGAGCATATAGAATTTAAATTATTTAATAATTAATGCAAAGATATAGACCTCATAGGATTTTTTCTTCACTTTTCATCTATATAATTAGATATGACTGCTTTTCCAATACCTTGCTGTAATTAACAGCAAACAACGCACTGTCTAAAAGTAACAGATCAGCAATTGACAGATTTTCTGATTTGAGTAAAAAAAAATTGTTTTGCTTCTAATGTAAAAACTAAAGATAAATTTCTTTCCTAAAATTTAAAAATATTTGTGTATATCAATCACTGTCTTTTTTTTCTCATCTTTCAGATATTCCTCACACTGTGGAAGATATTTTTATCCAGTGAAATTCAGGATTAACCGACAGAAACTCCATGAGCCTAGTCCCATTTTTTCAACATGATATTACAGAGAGGCAGAAATTTTTAGCTCCACCTAAGAAGATTTAACTGTCAAATTTCACAAAGCGAGACAGGTACTGGATTCAGTTATTCAAAGTGTGAAATCCATTGTCAAGCACTTAACTCCATCTAAAAGAAAATTATTTCATTTTATTTTGAGTTAATGCAATGATTACTTTAACAAAAATAACTTAGTCCAAAATATGATGATCTTTTGTGATTTGGGTGATGTTCCTCATTTGTTTTAATATCTAGAAGTAATCATTCAGATTTAAAAGTTTTGAGTCTAACATTTGCCTTGTAAAGCCAATTGTTAGGATTAATTAATAGTATTTGACATGAAAATAAATAATTATAGATATAAAATCATACTTTCAAAATGTTATAAAAATTTTAGAAATGGGATAGTTTTTTTTTTAAATTAATAATGTGGGATTGTCTTATATGGAAAAAAGTGAAATTGGCTCTCTCCCTCACACTAGTCATAAAATTGCAAAAATAAATTCCAGATTGATTAAAGCCTTCAATGTAAAAGCCTAAACTATTAGAATGAAATATTTAATATACTTATGGATACTTTAAAATGTTGCTAAAATACCATTAGTCCAGCAAGTCCATAAGCTTCTCTGTGTGGCATGATTTGATTAATTCTGATTAAATTTAGTTAAATCTTTAACAACATTTAATTTTAAAAATTTAATTTAGAGAAACTTACAAAGTCAGGGAGGGAGATGAGTACTGCACAAGATGTAGTCTTTTTAAAAATTATCTGTTATTATCAAAAGAATGCATTATCAGGTGTGAACAAGGAAAATAGGGCAAAAAACATGTACTTCAAACTGATTCTTTCCTTATTGTCGTGTACAGAACTGACAGACATGATCCCAAGCAGCTGTTAACCAGCAAGTCAAAAAGATATTCTATTATTTTGAAGGTATCTGTTTTATGATAATGTAAGATATTAATATGATACAATCTTAACTAGTGGAATTTGAAGGTAGAAATCACATTTGGGAATCTAGAAACAAAATGTTCGAAAGCTAGATGCTGGAAACAAAGCCAGTGTGGACGTGGTTTCCCTTGTGGTGTGAGTTGACAGTACTACACAGTTCTCTTTGCTCAACGTTGATTCCCCATTGACATGTCCGTCAGTTGAGAGAAAATGTTGTTGGCATGAAAGCTAGAGCTGTGGGAAAAGAGGCATAAAAATTTAGAGACAAAGCCATGAGTGGCTGAAAGATCAGTGTTAAGACAGAAGCTGAATCCATATTTTGTTTTTTTCACCTTACTAAAGTCACCTAGGAAAAGAAGAAAAAACAATTAATATACTGAAGATAAAGTAAGCCCACAATATCAGTCATGAAATTTATGGAGAATTCTAACTTCTATGTGACTCTTCCTTCACTTTACTACCAAATACATTGAGTTTTCCTTTCCAGACAAGGAAGCAAGTGAGACTTGAACTTTTCTCTCCTGAGGACTGGGCAGCCTGAACAGGAGCTTCGGGGAGGACCAGAGATCTCTGGAGGGACCTAGGTACCATTGGAGGTAAGGTCAGCATCAATGCCTTATAAGTGTGTCATATTTCTTTGACCTGTAAGTGGCCAAGCAAGATCTAAAGGAGCAAATCCTCTCTCACCCTGAAACTGAGCAAGTACAAGCCCAGTTCAGATCCCAAGAAAATGTTCAGTCCAAACAAACAGAATATATATTCAACAAATGGAGATGGGGGTGGGGGTGACAGATAACAATCTCAATAAGAAAAATATATGAATTCTTAGGAAATAAAGGTGAAGTCTGAAGAGGACTTTTTAAAAAAAATATTTATTCATTTTTAAGAGAGAAAGAGAGCACGAAAGGGGGAGGGACAGAGGGAGAGGGAGACAGAGGATTCAAAGCAGCCTCTGCACTCACAGCAGCAAGCCTCATTTGGGGCTCAAACTCATGAAATGTGAGATCATGACCTGAACTAAAGTTGGATGCTCAACGGACTGAGATATCCAGGTGCCTTCGAGGAGGACTTCTTAAGCTAAACAAACAACAAACTAGTTTCTTAACAATAAATCAGTAGCTCTATTGAAGGAAAAATATAATACATATTCAAACCAAAATTAGTGGTTGGAAAACAAATGCAAGAAATAGTTCAGTTACAAGAGCAAAAGTACAAAATCATGGGGAAAAGATAAGAAGTTGGAGAATATATTCAAGTGGAATTGAATGAAAAATGGAAATTTATAAAGTGAAGTACAAACTCAGGATGGAAAGACAAGAATTTAGGAATTAGAAGAAAATTTTCCTGAACTGAGGAATAACTAAATAAACACATGTCACAAAAAAAGTTCACTAATTGAAGGTCACACTGATGAGCAAAAGCACACAAAACCAAGCATTTCCTAATAAAACTTCTGCACTCTAGGAATCAATAAAAAAATTTTTGTAAATTCAAGGCAGGAAGAACAAGGTGCCTACAAAGAAAAAAGAATTATGTTGCCATCACACTTGTCCACACCCTTGAATCTAGAAGAAAGTAGAATAACAGCACAAAAATAGGGTATGCAGCTAAATTATTATTTGGCAAATTTATTTAATGATAATCAGACATTCAGAGTTTATTACCCATGGTGATCTTCTGAGGAAAAGAGTCAAGAAAAGCCTATGCCATTCAGAGTTCTTATTACCAATAAGAGAATATATTCTGGATTCAGAAACAGAAAAATAATTTGTTAAAGGCTTTACATGGGTCACAGAATTTCCAGAAAGTCCAGATTGTCAAGATTAAATACTATATACTATGTCTTGGATTACCCTAGAAAAAGATAGCAGATAAGTCTTATTCACCATCCTGTAAATTGTATCTAGAAGTGAGTAGAAATGCCTGCATTAAAGGATATAAAAGCTAGTGAGAAAGATTGCCTCTGAGAAGAAAAGAGAGAATGGGAATAAAATGTCAAAGTGAATAACTATATTTCACTCTATAAACTGGATATTATTGGAATATTTTATAACAATGTAGAATGGAGTAGAATTTTCTATTCATGATATCAAAAAGAAAAAAATAAAAGATAAAAGCCACTGCAAAGTTGGTAATTGTTTTGCCTTTTGGTAGATTAACAGCTTTTCGTTAAATTAAAGAATGGAATTCTAAGTAAGGTAACTTGGTCTAATAAAGCAAATGCTACTATGTAGATTTGATTAGTGTGAATTAACACTGTGTATATTTGAGGGACAAGAAATTAAACGTGATGTGGGCCTAACTTGACTCTTCTCTACTCAGTCAGACCTAAGTAAAGGACTGACATTGTCTTAATGAAAAATATAGCCACTAGTATGCCAAGGTCATCACCACTTAATTGCCTCAGATTTCAATCAGAATTTATCAAATATGAATATCCTTTGGATATAGGCATATAAAAACCTGAACTCTGTGCATAAACTGTATTTATGATTTGTATAGCAAAATATATCACCAGCGACCTTATAAAATACACGTGTACCTGTGAAAGCAAGAACGAAAATGCACTGCTCGTTTTATAGAACTGATACAGAGAATAAATAAAAAGTAGCAGAAATATAAATACATTTTAGAAATAATTCAATGATTTGTAAGTTCTTAGTTGTGCTAATCTTTCAATTAGGATGTTCTTAAATGCATAAAGTGTTTTTTTTAGCAATTTTAAAAAAACCTTTACAATTCTATAAAATGACAAAATCAGCTTTCTTTATTGGTGTATAGAGTAGGTCACCTTAGAAGAGAACTAGTTTATTCAGGAAAGAGTTGTTGGAATGAACCTTACATATTTACGTATGTAAATATAAACAAAATAGGAAGAATTTTATCTGGAAACTTGTGAAATAAGTAGTCTGTGGCTTCAAATCTCTCCAAAAGCTGCTTGAAATGCAGAGCTTATCTGTAGGTAGAAAGTGGACATATTTGAATTGGAACAAAAACATTTGAAGAGAGAGGAATTGAGACCATAACCATTTTTAAGTTTAATATTATTAACCCTTCTCTGATGCAATGCCACTGACCTAACTCATGTTGATTAGAAGAAAATTTATTTAAAAGTTCACCAGGAGAGAGATTTTGGTTGCTAACTCAGGTTCACCATTAAACGGTTGATGTTCAAAGGTTTTTTGTTTTTTTTTTAATGTTTATTTATTTTTGAGAGACAGAGACAGAACATGAACAGGGGAAGAGTAGAGAGAAAGGGAGACACAGAATCTGAAGCAGGCTCTGGGCTCTGTGCTGACAGCTCAAACCCACAAATGGTGAGATCATGACCTAAGCTAAAGTCAGAGCCTTAACTGACTGAGCCACCTAGGCACCCAAAATAGAAAGTTTAGTTGAAGACAATACCTGGCTAGAGCTGGCCATCTTTTCTAGAATTAATGTCATTGGCGTGAGAGTATGAGCTGTGCCTTTGATAGTGAACTAAGTTCTAAATAGACTCTAAAATTGAAACCTAATACCAAGATTGGTGGAGGGAACTGGTTCACCAAAGATGGGACCCTTGTTATGAATAGATATTCATTAGAATATGCGGGAGTAGTGTCGAATAGCAACATCATATAATAAGACCAAAGCACAAGTACAAGTGTCTGGTCAGCTTGGGTCGCCATAACAAAATACCATAGATGGAGTGGTTTAAACAACAGTTCTAGTGGCTGGAAGTCTGAGATCAAGGTGACAGTATGGTTGGGTTTTGGTGAGGGCCCTCTTTGTGGCTTGGAGCTGGCTACTTTCTTGCAGATGGCTGCCTTCTTTCTGTGTTCCCACATGGCATAGCAAGAGAGACTACAACCTCTCTGGTATCTCTTCTTATAAGGGCACTAATTCTATTGTGAAGGCTCCACCCTCATCTAAACCTTTGTATCCTAAAGGCTCCGTCTCCAAATACCATCATATTGGGAGTTAATACCTCAACATATGAATTTTGGGACACAAGTCAGTCTATAACAACTAGGAGCTTGGCAAATTTTGCTTTTTTTTCAATAAGAACGTCCCCTATATTGAGTAATGGTTTAATGGAATGATGAGTTACTAGAGAGTTTTTAATCTTCCAACTAATCATAAGATTGAGTTTTCTAGAAATTAACTGGAATTAGAAAAAAGTGTAAACAACTCTTTGGTATTTCTAGAATGGCTGTATGATGTGTTCCGTGGACCCACATCCCAGCAAAACAACAAGAAATGGACACAAATTATAAAACAATAAACAGTTACAATCTTTGGAGTTTTTTCCCAGAGCAAACAGCACATGAAGAGACTTTTATTCAAGAAAACAACTAAATTAGGTAGTGTGTCTGTAGCATTTTAGAAAGGACTTGCTCCTTCCCTCTCATTCCTCAGTTCAGCATAGCAAAAGCTCTGTTCCTAGCGTGTGTTGTCCAGAAGCTGGAGCTTCCTTCCTTCTTAGCTCCTAGGCAAGGGCTAAGGCATCTCCACAGAAGGCACAGACTGTCAGTATTTCTCACTCATCCACCAGCTCCAGCTGCAAGCTCCACTTCAGGAGAGGGCAGCCAAGAGGTTGGGTCTCCTTTCTTAACCCTGCCACAATTTATGGTACAGAGGCTGTAACCTGGGCATACCAGGCCAGGATTCATGGGACCCCCATTACTTTCATCACTTCCCTCATAGGAAAAGGTTTCCATGCTGGAGAAAGGAAGCCAATTTTTGGTCAATGAGACAATTTGTGTATGAGGAGAAATGAAACTTCTATGGTATTTAACCACTGAGATTTTATAAATCGTTATAACAACATATCTTATCCTAACCTGACGACTACAACCAGTGTTACACAAACTATAAATACAAGAAAATGGATTTTTAAAATTTAGTTGTAGTTCATTGGGGATGTAGTTTAAGCATGTTTAAGTAATTATATATTTCAAATTTAATAAAGGACATTTTATTTAGTTTTAAAAGTTCTTTATTAAAATGTTTATTTTTTCCTGTATAAAAATTGACAAGAGGCATGGAAGTCATTTCTAACCAGTGACTTCGGCAACTATGTGGCTCCCTTGTCAAAGAGACAGATAGAAGACTTACACTGTCCCATAAATGCTTTGGCCAAGAAGTAACAAAGAAACTTCACTAATGGCCATTTTTAAAATAAATGACTTGCAACACATTTGTTGCTTTAAATTATGATAATGGAGATAAATTAGTCAGTAAAGCTATAGGCAATATGTGTCACACTTTTACTGGGAAACTTGAAAAGAATTTAACAAAAAGTTGTGGTTAAGATATAAGAAAACCCGGGCGCCTGGGTAGCTCAGTTGGTTAAGCAGCCGACTTCGGCTCTGGTCATGATCTCATGGTTCGTGGGTTTGAGCCCTGTGTCGGGCTCTGTGCTGACAGCTAGCTCAGAGCCTGGAGCCTGTTTCAGATTCTGTATCTCCCTCTCTCTCTGACCCTCCCCTGCTCATGCTGTCTCTCTCTCTGTCTCTGAAATAAATAAAACATTAAAAAATTAAAAAAAAAAAAGATATAAGAAAACCACGAGGCTTCATTTCTACCTGGCACAAGGGGATGAGACAGTTTCTATAAACTAGGGAGAAAACTGCCTGGAGTGTCTCTAAAATGGGGCTCTTAGGATTAATTGTGAATTGAAGCCCGGCCACAGCAACATGATAGAGAAGGAACTGGGGTAATAAACACACCAACAGCCCTCTCTTCTCTTCTTCAAATGTCCCACCATTGTCACCAATTGACAGAATTCAAACAGAAGTCTAAGGTTTAGGGATTATTTTGTGATGTTCTCAATGGGTCACCCTCTTAGGATGAAGAGTTGAATACAGAAGGGTGAGCATGGATCTAGAGAAGCACAAAGAAAAACTGTAGCTAATGAGGCTCTTGTTACTCAAATTTCACTGTCCCATTGGTTGTATGAGAAGGAGAAGAAGAAATTGACTCTGATGGTGACTCTCAACCTTATCTTGAATCAGAATCAGCTAGAGGATTATAACCAGATTCCTGGGCTTTCTTGCAAAGTTCCTATCTGCAATAGGGCCCAAGAGTGTGCATTTCTGTGCTATTGGGACCACACTTTGAGAACCACTAAACTACAGATCACAGTAGCCAACTTTTGAACCTTTACTGCTTTTTAGTAGCTTGGAATCATGACTAATCTCCCAACTGCTCTGATGCTCAGAAATTTACCTCTTCATAGGTTAAAACTCCTCAATTATTAAATAATTTATCATTTTTAAAGAAGAGAATCTGTATTTATAGTGAATGACTCTGTAGACGCTGCTGTGAAATCGTATGAGACAATCCCCAGAACCTTGCTTGGTGCTTGGTAAATATGAATAGACAGTACTTGGTTTTATTCCAATATGTTTTAAGTAATCCATTACATTAATTAAACCATAAATAATTAAAGGACAATGGGTATGTATAGAAAGCTATAATATGTAATATTCTAAAGTAATGATAAATGTATAATTTTATTTATTAATCTTGATTAAGTTATTTGAATATATAATTCTTATGTAAGGCAGCAAATGGGCACATAATAGCTATAAGATATTTTGTGCTTATTGATTCTGTATGAATATGCTACAGTCATATTTTAATTATCTCTTAATAAATGACTCATGCTTTACTTGAAGGCAAAAGTTAAATGAAATTAATAGAAGTTTGTTCTACATAGTATGCAATAATATATCACCTTTGGTAAGAAGCTAGTGATATTTCATTTATACTGTACCTTCTGGGGAATTAGATGTTCAGGATAAGTAAAACTTTCCAGATAATTAATGCTTAATCTCTAAAAGAAAATATTTACTACTCTTACAGAAACTCTGAGACAAATAATTTCTTATCTTTTAGTTTTTTATTTCAATTTTTTTAAATGAGTAAGTCATATTACGCACATTGGTAATCATCATGCTCTAATGCTATAATACATGCAAGAGCCTTTGGGAGATAATAAACAGCATTCCCCTTATTCATTTCCCATAGCTTATTTTGCTATTCAACTCCCTTATCCAGTGGCAGAGCAGAATCTGGACTACGTAATGCTGTATTAACTCAAAGTGGTCCCAGCTTCTTTTTGTCTTCATGTTTGCAGTTCTTCTTATCTCCAATCCTTCTTAAAGTCTGGAGGTTGCTTTTTGCAGCAGTTAATATGTGCCCCTTCACCCATCACTGCTCTGTATAGGTTCTAGTATATGCTCTTTAACCAGGGAATACTTGGAAGCCAAGAGCTTGTTTTATTTTATTTGTTTATTTTTAAGTTTATTTATTTTGAGACAAAGAAAGAGAGACAGTGATCAGCGGAAAAGTAGAGAGGGAAGGAGGCAGAGAATCCCAAGCAGGCTCCACACTGTCAGTGCATAGTCCAATGTGGAGCTTGAACTTGTGAACCTTGAGATCATGACCTGAGCCGAAAACAAGAGTCAGCTACTTAACCGACTGAGCCACTCTGGCACCCCAATCTTTTCTAGAATTCTTTAAGATATATGGGCTTCTCTCTGTCTTATCTATGATGACAAAGTTAAGAACTGAAGACACCTGGAATTCAAACTGAGACATGGTGACTTTTAGAGCCTACACTTTCACAATTAAAACATCCTGCCTCATAAGATAATTTTAATGTGATTATTAGGACAAAAGACCTAAATGGAATCTTACTGTCACTTTATATCTATCCTACAAGAAACATAAGAAACCTACCTGTTTCTTAATGAACATTAGGGAGTTGGATTTAAAATGGACTGCTAGTGGAAAAATGGTTATTGTGAGGCAAGTAGGAATTTGATACACTTTAAGCTTTTATTATTATGAAGAAAGCCAAACCTTATGATTTTTAACTATTCCGTTCTTATCCCCAGAGATCAAGAAGAAGCTGAAGGCTTAAGCAAATATTTTGTTTACAAGCTTAGGGACATATTCTTGGGTTTAATAACACTGTAATTAATGTAACTCGTGGCTTCCTCTATAGGCATTTATTATTATAAATGCAAATAATTCGTTGTTCATAGTAAAGATAAGTAGATGGTATCAGCTACTCTGTGGGAAAAGAACAAATTCCAATTTAGTTTGGTTTCCTGAAAAAATCTTTAATTTTTTTGAAAGTGTATTTATTTATTTTGAGACAGAGACAGAACAAGTAGGATAGGGGCAGAGAGAAGAAGAGACGGGGGCAGAGAGAAGAAGAATTGTCAGCACGGAGCCCAATGCAGGGCTCGAACTCACAAACCATAAGATCATGAGTGGAGCCAAAACCAAGAGTTGGAGGCCTCTTAACTGACAGGGCACCCAGGTGTCCCAGAAACATCTTAAATTTTAAGGTATTGCCATAAATGCATTTCAACAGAACAGTATTATGGGTTGAGTTGTGCCCCCCACAAGAAGATATGTTGAAGTCCTAACCACCAGTACCTCAGAAAGTGACATTATTTGCAAATGAGGTTGTTGTGATTATAATGAGCTGTAATTGGTTAAGATGAGGCCATAATGAACGCCTGTGGGCCCATCGTCAAATATGACTGGTGTCCTTGTAAGGAGATTGGCATGCGAAGACAGACACACAGGGAGAATGTCATGTGAAGAAGGTGGCAAAGACTGGATGATGAATTGACAAGCCAAGGAATGCCAAGGATTCCTGGTTCTCAACAGAGGACAGGAGAGAGGTGTGGAATGGACTGTTTTCAGAACTTTCAGAAGGAACTGACCATGCTGACCATTGATTTTGGACTTCTAGCCTCCAGGGCCATGAGAGAATCCATTTTTGTTGTTTCAAGTCACACAGTGGTGCTTTGTTATGGTAGTCCTAGGAGACCAATAAAGGGAGATTTTCTGCATGTTATTAACTTCTCTTTAAAACTTTACAATCAATAAGTACAAATATATTCCAAGAGAGTGCTAGAATTTATGTAATTCTCAGGTATGCATTCATGGCCAGGCCTGAACCTCTTCAGAAACTATCGAAGTGTAATCTCTAGCTAATACACATGGCTGTTTAGTAGCTGAAATATAATAGTCATTAGTAAAGAAAATGTGCTGTTTTAGAATTTTTTCAAGTATCTTCCCTAAATCAGATTATGAGTATTACCCTACAATTCCAAAATTAGTTTAGTCCTATTTTACCAAGGTAAAAATGGAAGCATCATTGAGCTTTCTAATATTACACAACCAGTAATTGCAGTGTTTGATTTACATTTCATCTTCTTATCACAATGTGTTTGTTAACATCGCCTTGCTCACTAAATTTGAAACAGAATGTCTGAGAAATAAATGTAACTTCCTTCATTACAGGCAGAACGAGGAAATAGCATGTTATAAAGTAATAGAGTATCTCTTCTGAACCATGAAAAGGAAAACCAAATTAAAATAATAGACACTAAGATTTCTGAAATTATGTTGAAGTTGGGTACATGTTAGTTTGTTTACAATATTTACTCTAAAAATGTGTCTTTACTTGAAATTCTTAACCATTTAAATAAATAAAAACAAAAAAACAGCATACAGATTGAGAGAAAATAATTTCAAACCATATATTTGGTTTATATCTGAAATATAGATGGAGCTGGCACAACTCAACATAAAAAGAAGAAGAAGAAGAAGAAACCTGAGTAAATAATGGACAAAGGATCTAAATACAGACTTTTGAAAAGAAGACAAACAAGGTGCCTGGGTGGCTCAGTCGATGTCCAATTTCCATTCAGGTCATGATCTTGTGGTTGATGGGTTTGAACCTGTGTCAGGCTCTGTGCTGACAGCTCAGAGCCAGGAGCCTGCTTTGAATTCTGTGTCTCTCGCTCTCTCTGACACTCCACCATTCACACTGTGTCTCTCTCTCTCAAAAATAAGTAAACATAAAGCAAATAATAAAAAAAAAGATAGGGATGCCTGGGTGGCTCAGTTGGTTAAGTGTCCAACTCTGGCACAGGTCATGATCTCACGGTTTGTGAGTTGGAGCCTTATGTCAGACTCTGTGCTGACAGCTCTGTGCTGACAGCTCAGAGCTTGGAGCCCATTTCAGAGTCTGTGTCTCCCTCTTTTTCTGCTGCTCCCTCACTCTCACTCTTTTTTTCAAAAATAAACATTAAAAAATTATTTTAGTAATAAAAAAGAAGACAAACAAATGGTAAACAGGTATATAAATAAGTGCTCAATGTCCCAAATTATCAGAAATGCCACAGTGAAATATCACATCATTCCTGTTAGAATGTCTGTTTAAAAAAGATAACAAGTGTTGGCAAGGATGTGGAGAAAAGAGAACACTTGTACAAAGTTGGTGGGAATGTAAATTGGTACAATCATGGTGGAAAGGTATGGAGGTTACTCAAAAAACTGAAAATAAAATTGCTATATGATTCAGCAATCCCCTTCTAGTATATGCCAAAAGGAAGTGAAATTAGTAGCTCAAAGATATATCTGTGCTCTTATATTCAGTATTGTTCATAATAGGCAAGATATTCAAACAACCAAGTGTTTGTTGACAGATGATAAAGAAAATGTGATATATATAATGTAATGCTACTGAGCCTTAAAAAAGGCGATCTTGTCATTTGCAGCAACATGAATGACCCTGGAAGACATTATGTTAAGTGAAATACACCAGATCAGAAAAAAAGAAAAACAACCACATGATCTTGGTTATATGTGGAATTTTAAAAAGTTGAATACATAGAAACAGCCGGTAGAATGGTGCTTACCAGGGATGTGGGAAAGGGCTAAAGGGAGATATAATTTGAAGATTACAGAGTTGCAGTTATATAGGATAAATAAATCTAGGGAGATAATTTATAGCAAGGTGACTATAATTAATAATACTGTACTGAAATCTGCTAAGAGAGTAGATTTCAGGTGATCTCATTACACACACCCAAATGAACCATGTGAGAAGATGTTAATTAGCCTGCCTGTAGTAAATTGCTTCACAAAGTGTGTGTATATACCAAATCATCATATTGTACATCCTAAATTTACATAATTTGAATCTAAAAAATAAAATTTAAAGGACACAAATTAGCTCATAAAGTCCAGAGTCAAAATAGTACTACGTAAGTCAGCTATAGAAGATTTACCTTAGAAGATAAAGATATTTGGGGCCTCTGTGACAAACCTTTAACACTATTTCTGAACATTGAAACCTGGGACATCTTCTCCACTTCTGTGCTTTCAAAGGCAGACTGCCTGCTCTCCCACCCCCATACCATGTACTAAGATACACCACCTCCTACTTGCCCTTCCCTGCCTTCCATGTCTTGTTTACATCATAGTGTCTCCATTTCAGGCAATCTTTTGCCAACCTCTTCCACGTGACCTCTCATCTTACTGTCCCTTTCCCTTGTGCGCATATCGGAGTTATTTATCATTGTTGGACGTAGATCATAAAACTTTATAGTTCTGGAGTATAGAACAGTAGTTAAAATCTACACTAGGGTCGAATTCCAGCTCTGCCACTTATTAGCTTATAATGTTGGCCAATTCTTTATTCTCAAATTCTTCTTCCATGAAATGCGGACAATAATAATACTAACTCCATGAAGTTGCACTGACAACTGAGTTAATATAGCAAAGTGTCTGAAACAATGCCAGTCCATAGTAATGCCCTATGAATGCTATTTATTACTATTATTATTGATACAATAAAAATGTGTGGCTTTAATCGTCAGCTCTGTTTTCAGTGCACACGGTCAGTCCCACTGTGATTCACAAGTCGGCCTTCTCTGCCTATTCTTAGAAAGACTAATACATATGTCTAGCACTCCACAAATTCTTTGACCTCATCATTTCCCTTTTGTCCTTCTCTTCAACAGATGATCTTGCCCCTACTATAATAATTGATCTGAAAAGCTCTCTCTCAAATTCCTGCCACCAAAGTGATGAATAGACCTGTGTTTCCACCTATTTTTATATATTCCTTCTCATAATACCAAAAGTGTCCAGGATATTATTTGAAGTTTATTGCTCAAATTTTTCAACCTGAGCTCTGGAATTTATCCTTTCTTGTCCCTTTATAGACTTCACTCTATCAATTTCTCTATCTCTGACTCTCTTTTACTTATATTTTCAATGTTTCCGTCACTAGTGACTCTTGTCTATCAGTGTTTAAACATATGAAAACCAAATCAAACAAAAGCAATTAAAAACAACTAAAAATCTCATCTCATTTCCATTTTCTCCAACGATCAAACTTTTTTTCTTTCCATCACAGGAAATTTCTTGAAAAATTTGTCTACTCTCCCTCCTATGATTCCTGTGAAAGTCTGACTTCTGGAAGGCAGTTTAATGCAGTAGTAAAGGTTAAACCTTTGGTAGCAGAAAGCCTGGTTCAAAATATCTCTTTATTCTCAGTATCTGTGACATATTTACTTATCTCTTTGTGCCTCAATTGCTTTATCTGTTAAATGAAAATGTAATAGTGCCTAATTCATACACATGTTTGTCAAATGAAATAATACATATAAAGTTTCATACAAATTCCTGAAGTATATTGTTTTTAATAAAAGTCAATTATTATTGCTAATATGCCCTCACCTTCCAAAAAGTAGGTATTGTCAAAGTAACTAAATAGCTTTTTTTTTTGCTACATATAATAGAAACTTCCCAGCTCTTACCATCTGAACATGATTGTTCTTTGCAGTATTCTTGCCCTTTTACACCAGTGATATTACCACTACTTCAATGATATTTTTCCCCATAAATTCTCATGTTTACTGCTTCTCAGTGAACTTTTTGAGATTTTCTTTCCTCTGCTTATAACTTAACTTTCAGAATTGCTCAAGTTTTGTCCAAAATCACTGTTCCTTCTATTCTATACACAAAGAATTTGTTGGTAATTTTTGGTGAGCAGTTTAACTAAACCTTCCTGCTTGATTGTCTCATACCTTCTTTTCTACCCTCAAATCTCCAAGACCTTCTTCGTTTTCATGCATAAATGATGATCTGACTTTCTATTCCACTAAGAAAATACAAGCAATCTGAAAAAAGGTTTCACCAGCTCCCATAACCATATCCACCCTCTTCATAGTCTATACTCTCTTCTATTACAGCAAATGACTGTGTACTCTCAGGCAAGTCCAACCTCTTAATCTGTGCTCTGAATTTCATCTCCTATCACTTATTTCAAGACATGGCCCATCATTTCTTCCCTGCATTATTATTTTTTCTTTCTTTAAACTTTTATCAACATACAAAAATGCTGAGTTCTTTTATCTTAAAACAAAAATTTTCTTTATTCCACTTCACCACCATTTTCTACTTCTACCATATTTCCAGGCTTCTTTCTATAGCAAAACTATTAAAATGAGCATCCTCCAACTTGTTTCTTCTCAGTTTGTCTTGAATCCACTCTCACCATATTTTTACCTCCAAAGCCACTCTTTTTTTTTTAATTTTTAAGGTTTATTTATTTTGAGACAGAGAGTCAGAGTGTGAGCAGGGGAGGGGAAGAGAGAGAGGGAGATAGAATCCAAAATAGGCTCTGTGCTGACAGCTCAGAGCCTGATGTGGGGCTCGAACGCACAAGGGAGATCATGACTTGAGCTGAAGTCGGATGCTTAACCAACTGAGCCACCCAGGCGCCCCCCTCCACAGCCACTCTTAATCATAGTTTCACTTTCTGTAGTTTCAGTTACCCACAGTCAACTGTGGTTCAGAAGCAGATGATCCTCCTTCTGACATAATAGTAGAAGGTCAATAGTAGTGTTAACACCACATCACAATGTTTATGTCATTCATCTCATTTCATCTCATTGCTCAGGACTTTTGTCATCTTGTATCATCACAAGAAGAAGGGTGAATATAGCTTGAAATATTGAAAATATTTTGATTTAAAAATTAAAAATATTTTGAGAGAGGCCACATTTGTATAACTTTTATTATAGCATAATTCTTATAATTATTCTATTTTATGATGAGTTATGGTTGTTAATCTCTCACTGCGCCTCATTCATAAGTTAAGCTTTATCACAGGCATGTATGTATAGGAAAAAATAGAGTATATATGGAGTTCTGTACTATCTGTGATTTCAGGAATTTATTGGTGGTCTTGGAACATATCCCGTATAGGTAAGGGAGAACCCCTGTCCTGTTGAATCATATTAACACCATGTTTGAAAGCTGATGGTCAAAGTTCCTTCTTCATCTTTACTCCTAAAGCAGCATTTTTTCCCCCCAATTAATCACTCTCTTCTCAAATATGCTCTCCTGTTGGCTTATGAGACTGTAGTTCCCTGGTGTTTCTATGAAATATGGCCTTTTCACCTCAGTGTCATTTCTTGATTTTTCTCATCTCTTTTCTCTCTAAACTTCAGAGTATTCTGAGATCAGTCTTTGTATAGACTTTATCTACAGTAACTTTGTGGGTGATCTCATCTGACTGTGGTGCTTTAAGCCCCAAATCAATGCTGACAATGCCTGTGTCTGTATCCTAATATGTCTTCAGCCCAGACTTCTCTTCCCATCCTTTTGGAGGAAGGCTCTTGACTATTTAAAAAAAAAAGGGAAAGAAGAAGAAGAAGAAGAAGAAGAAGAAGAAGAAGAAGAAGAAGGAGAAGAAGAAGAAGAAGAAGAAGAATGGAATATAAAGTTGTTTTAAGCTAAATGTATTGAAATGTGTAAAAGTACTTGGAATTGAGGATTTAAAATGTTAGCTCCAGCCCCTAGGATGGGTCTCAATGGTTTGATTTTTTGGATTAGGAAATGCTGAACTCAATAATGGACTAGAGTCAATGAGGTTAAGATGTCAGAACTTCACTGGCATACAATATAGAGAAAGGGGTACAAAAGCTTAGAAAATGGGAATATTGGAGTAAATGCATTGTGTTTATCTTGATCACTCATCTCTAACAATATGAACAGTTTACTAACTGATCTGGTAAAGAAGAATTAGAAAGGTTCCTGTATGCTTTAATGAGATAGGTGTACACCTGAGTGCAGACAGTCAGCCCTGAGACATTTCAAAAGTTTCCCACAATAGTGATTCCCTCTAGTGTTTGTGGAAGGTTGGAGCCATTCTTTTAAAGTGAAAGATAACTTAGTCCATCTCATACTGCCATGTAGGAAGAAAGAAGCCAAATTTTGGGGTGCCTGGGTGGCTTAGTCGGTTAAGCATCTGACTTTCACTTAGGTCATGATCTCGCGGTTCGTGGGTTCGAGCCCTGTGTCGGGCTCTGTGCTGACAGCTAGCTCAGAACCTGGAGCCTGTTTCAGAGTCTGTATCTCCCTCTCTCTCTGACCCTCCCCTGCTCACGCTGTCTCTCTCTCTCCTAGAAATAATAAAAAAAAAAAAAGAAGCCAAATTTTAATGCTTCACAGTTTCATTAAATTTTAGATTATCTGCTGTGTCTCATTTACCTGGAAATCCATAACACTATCAGTTTTGAGTCAAACCTGGAGAAGGAGAAGACTCGTTAGCATACCCTGTCTGAAATGTAAGCTGCTCTGCCACCTGGCCCTAATGACACAGCATAATTAATCATGAAGGAAATCTGTGTGTCAGATAGGGATGGTAGACGGGGCCTCTGGCAAGCCCCAATTTTCTAATAAGAGCAGAGCCCATACCTCTTCCTTCAATTATATTCTGTGCCTACCTTATCCATAAAATTATGTTGGGTATTAACAAAGACCTTTCATTGTGGAATGAATGGAAATGGTACATGTGACACCAAACTGTCAAACGTCTGGATTGCAAGAGTAATTAGCATAAGCAGATGGCTCAAATTCACAAATACTTACTCTTACAGCCTCACCACTTTTTACTCAATCTACACACAGGAGTTCCTAGGAAGTTGTTTATAACCAGTTATCTGAAAGGGAAAGAGGAACAGACATGCTCTGCACATGTTTATGCACAGTAGCATGTACCATTAGAAAGTGCAATTGTTTGTGTTATAGCGTAGCATGGGGAGGCTGTAGAAGACAAATAGTGAAGAGAAATATTTTCTTAATAAAAAGTCAAGCTGTATACTAGCTATAATGCATGTATGAATTATATATGAATATTTATATATATTTAAAGAAAGATTATATATGGTCTATATTGGTTCTTGAGTAGTTGCTTTTTCCTTGCTGGAATCAAAGAATAAACTGGAATATTTATGACAAGGAGGATCAGGAAAGCTATGGATGGACATCACAGAATGAGCAAAAAGGGAAAGAAATCATGTACCAAATAGATACCTTCTAGAATACCTACTTCAGAGATACCATAATCAAGTGGACAAGATGGGTCAGCTTACTGATGTCAATCAAACTTGTCCAAATACTCCACTGTATCTTCAATGGGCCATATACAAAGAAGATATGTAGAGATATGGGATAGGCCTGGGCTCCAAAAACATAGACTTTCACTCATTAAGGATGGTCTGCCTACCACCTGCCCAACCTTTCAATAGATGTCACAGTTAGATTATTTTTGACCCCTTCCCTCAGATGCAAGGCAGTGATTTGTCTTCATGAGAATATATGTACATATTCCAAATATGAACTTGCCTTCTCTGTCTGAAATACTTCTGCCAGAACATCCATTAGTAGATTTTACATAATGTTTTATTTATGGCCATGTTATTGTACACATCATTACCTATATACAAAGAACTCGTTTTATGGTGAAAGGAAAGTAACGATGGACTCATGTGAGAAGGGATCATTGGTTTACCATGAACTACTCACCAAAACAAAAAGAATTTGATAGAATAGTGTTATGGGCTATTGAATATTCAGTTACGCCCCCCAGTTACAAATCAATGATTTCAATTCTCTGTATGAGTATCGTATAATTTCAATTCTCCTCAGATAGAATGTATAAATCTGGTAAGCAAGCTGAAGATAGGCCCCTTTTATTGATATATTTAGTAATCCATTTTTGAACATTTGCTGCTCACTTCTGCAGCCTGGTGCTGAGTGGGTTTGAAGGTATTAGTGGCCAAAAGAGGTGTGCTTTTACTAAGGGACATAATCATGGCTCTATTAATTAGGTAGACTACACCATGGCCTTTTGGGGATCCTTGTGTTGGTGAAACAAATATAAAAAATAAGGTTAGTCCAATGGTCACAGTGCTTATCTCTAATTATGAAGGGAAAATTGGTCTGGTAGTCCACCACAGGAACAAAGGAAGACTGGTCCAAAAAAGTCACTGAAGTACCTCTTAGTAATCCTATATCCAGTTATAATCATGAATGAAACATTGCTTCAACCCAATAAAGATAGGTCCAGTGAGGACTTGAGTCCTATAATAATAAATATTTGGATTCTTATGTCAAGTAGAGCTGCTGTCAAAGGGCAGGAAGAGATGGTCTCAGAGAGTAAGAACATAGAATGGTGGGTGTAAGAAGAAAGGTCTAATTACCAGTTTTTAGCCTAGCGACCAGGCACACAGGTGGACACTGTTATGTCTCTAACTTAAGTTAACCATTCGTTGCTATGTTTTCTGAAAAGTAAAGGTGATGGTTAATGTTGTAATAGTTCCATGGGGATCAAACGTGAACTGAAATTATCCTTTAATGAGATAATTGATGTCTGTCTGGGCTGAGAATTTTTTCCTTCCAGCAAATATCTGGAACGTATAAAAATTGGCAAGAGGAGTAGAATATGCTTTATAGTTTCACTTGTTCTCTTCCTCTTTCAGATCTAATCTCTACACTTTGCTGCCTACTGTATATTTTTAGAGTCCAGTCCCTGAAGGTCAGCCATCCACTCTAACTTTTGGCTTTCAGTTGGATTTGGCAATGCAGACACCAATAGCTAATATTGGAAGGATGGTGGAGAGAAAAGTTGGATTTAATTTCTGATAAATGCAAAATGATGGTTGATTCTCTTTACAACTAGAGTTCCTATTGAGTGATTCTAGGTCTAGCCGGGACCTCCTCTTACTTTTTTAGGTATATGACTGGTAAAGACGAACACAGTTTCAAGTACCTGGTTATCCCAGTGTCCCCCTTGTTTTCTCCTTAACACTGAGCACATATTTTAGAAGCTTAATCATTGAATTAACTTCAAAATACTATATAAGTATGTGTTCTGTTTTCAGTACACTGTGGCTAACATAGCTAGTTTCTGCAGAGAAGGAAGAACACATTTCTTTGGCTTGCAAAGGAGTTCAGGGAAATTTGGGGCTTAATGGTCCTAAGGCTTACTGGGGTACATACACTGAGATAAACACATCCCAATTATTATAGCCCTACTCCTTCTCCACTAATACCCTTACTTTTATATAACAGACTTGGTACAGTTATATGTTCATCTTAGACTTCAGGTCTAATTAGCAGCGATGTTTTCCCTGAAGTTTCAAGAAGTGGAAGATTCTCTTAAATTCCAGATTTGAAATTCTCTCTTTGCTCCTGTGCTTTGACTGTAGTCTTCAAAGTTCTCACCTTGTTCTTCCTATAAGCTTTCTTATGTCAGAGAAGACTCCACCTTGCAGTATGAGTGATGCAAGCATTATTATTGCTGTGGTGGATGGTCAAGTGAAGTAACTCCTTGATTTCCTAAAGTCTTCCTTTTGCCTAACACTTTATTCCAAGTAACTACAGGTAATAATTTATATAATCATAATCCTCCTAAAAATCACTGATTCACAATATCCCACTTAATCTGGTGACTCTTTTATCTCAGAAGTTCAACTTGAGGGTTTCTATCTTGAGACTGTCTCTGGTCCCAAGAAGTATATTGGTTAATTCAAACAGGTTATGAAAATGCTACTGTGAATATTTAAATCAGTATAATTATTCTAGGGAAACAGTTACATAGATAGTAAAAGAGCCAATAAACCAGTAGGGATCCATGAAAGAGAACCCATCGTGAGAAATAACAGGAATCTTCTACCATTGCTAGCCTGGAGGGACAAGCAAAGAAAGTATTGTTTCCAGAGCCAAGGAGTCTAGATCCTCACTAGAACATGGAACCACATGAGGTCAGTCTTGTAGAAGCAGTTGTAACAGAGAGGCCATCTGACCCTGTTTGTCCTTTTCTTTGGCCAAATCAGCCAGAAGTCACTTCACACAGGACTCAAGGAAATGCAGTCTGGATAGGTCAGTGTTTTTTGATGCTAAGTAGAGCAAGGGGAAAGAGAATGTATTTGAAAGCCAAATAAGCTAAGGGGGTGGGGGCAGAATGTTCATAAGCTATACTGAATTCAAGTTTGCTTGAAAATTCAAGTTAGGAAGGGCTCACTTCCTAACATTTGTCAGAATGCTTTCTGCCTAGGACTTAGCTCATATATTTGACTTGCTGTTTTCCTTTATGATGTAACATCACTTTGGGTTTGTAGAAAGCAAAGACAGTAATCTTAACCAACTTATGTGAATAGAAGACTGATTACTTTTAACCAGGCAGAAAAACTGTTGAAACAGGAAAATATATGCCATTCAACCAAAGAAAAATTCCTACCAGTTCCAAAGTGTATATATTAGGGCTCTCCACAAGTATTTCCACTTCTGTTTTAGTCCTTGAGAATCCAAATTCCAACCTAAACATTTCAGTCAAAAGAGAGAATTTAGAGTTCATCGTTTATTAGGTGCATGATATGTAGTCATAAATGACTTTGTGGGCCATTTTTTAGGTATCTATGAAACCAGAAGCCTAACACTCAAAATGGCCATAACTTAGTCAAAATATGCAATGTTCTTTCAATCACTGTCTAACAAAGAATAGATTACTTATGTAACCTTTAGATGAAAACTTCAGCATTGCTGTCATAGTGGCCTTTGTTTGGGAGTGGGGGTGGGTGGGTAGGGTAAGCACCACTGAAACTGAGAAATTACTCTTGTCATCGCAAGGGTGATGTATCTATCTTTTACCTGCTTTTAAAATAACTTCCTATTATCTTTGTTGACTAATAATTGAGGTCTTTTTTCTGACCAACAAGACATCCTTAAGTCAGAACTCCAAATGTGATCTTGCTACCTATGAATCAAAATGTCAGATGTCAAAGTTGGGGTACATTTTCCTTTAAGTTGATTTACTGCTATATGTGGCCATTGATGAGAATGAAATTTGAGTGTTACTGTTCAGTCTTGGAGACATCCTGTTGATGGTTATCTGAAGCTGCAAGACTGAACTTACTTTGTATGAATGCATATGACATTTGCCTTCTCTCTCCAACTCTATGTTGTAACTGGTAAATATTCACAAGAAGTAATTCCACAATCTCCCTGAAATACATCCCAGTGCTATGAGGGAATTCTTATTCTGAGGCTGGATTTCTCCTCATTGTCTTCAATAAAAAGAGTTACTACTCACTGTTTTCTCATGACATTCTTTTACAAGCCAAAAGTCAGTTTTTGTTATCATTTTCTTGTTTTATCTCTGTAATTTCAATTCTACTTTTAGTTACATATATCTTCTATTGCTTATATATTAAGTAATACATTACTTGTATATTATTAATGTATTAAGTATTATATTATATGCAATTATTTAATTGCTGTAACTATTACTATAATGTTCTTATATAGATTCTTCATAGTTATAACTTTTGCTTTTTATACGTCTATCTACATTTGTCAACTTTTAAATTTAAAATCTAAAACGTTCCTTCTTTTTGCTTCCTTCTTTTTTGTTCACAGCACTTTGCTCACACCTTTAGCTATAAATAACCTCACATTCTGCTTACAAATCTACTTCCCCACCATTCTCAGTGGGCGAGTATAAGAATTTCTTATCAGCGTTTTGGTTCAGAGTGCTTCCCAGAGCCCAGCATAAAGAAGGACTCAACAACTATTTAATTCAATGGATGAATGACCATAAAAATAAATGTAGTGCTTTCATGTATGGCAGCATTTATTTGCTATAAAGAAAATGCCAACATCTATATCTAATCCATATTTAGATCCATATTCAGTAATTAGTCTGCAGATGGACTAATTTTCAACTTCTTATAATAAATTAGAAAATCCTCTCTTACATTTATGTAAGTTTATCTTTAATGTGTTATGAGAGTCACATAAACAGAGAACATACTTATTTTTTAACCATATTTCATCAGTACTCAAAACATAGTAGATGTTTATTAAGTATTTGTGGAATTATTTCATATATTGATTACAAAATATTTTTTAAAAAGTGATTCCTATACCTTTTGTATGGATGCAATAACAGATGGAGGAAAAAGAACAATAGATATAGTAGGCAAAAAAACCCTAAAATGTATTTAAAATATTTTTCTTAAAGATTATAATAATAAAGATAATAGTTAATTCTTGTTAAGCATTTATTGTGGATCAAAGACAATAATAAAAACTTTATATGGATTGTATCTTTAGCCACCCCTCCCCCAAAACCTCTAGGGCAGAGAATCTCTATTTTTAGATAAGTGCTATAAAACAGAGAGATTGAGTAAATTGTTCAAAATCTTAGAACTCATAATTAGCCTTGTCTGTCAGTGTTTAAATCTACTCAATTTGACTGCACTGACCATAATCTTTTACCATTATGCTATGCTAACTCTCAAAGCACAAAATGAACTTAATATTTTGAGTGTATGCTAACGTACTATAGGTAAAACACAGACATGGGTGCTTGTGTGAACAAAGTGGGTCAAGCTGAAGATGTCCTTTCTTTTTATTTGATATACATCTATTATGATCTGAAATAAATCATGTATCTCACTCTTCAGGAGCACCTTCTGCATGAAAGCAATGTGAACTTTCAACAGACCTGCTACAGGTATGGTGCACCTTAAATAGCCAAAACTGGAATACAAAATGGATCTTCTTTTCAAAACTTGTCCATAGTTTTAAAGATTTGTTTTGGTCCTTTCTTTCCTGAGGAAAGCTACTGGGTTGTTTTGTGATTTTTGCTTTTCATGAAGAATCACAGTTCTATTTCAGCTCACAGTTACACTATATAATTTAAAATTATTAAAAATCATTAATATACATAACAGGCACAGATTTTTAGGGGATTTGACTATAATAGGCTTTTAACTTGACAAGTGGCATTTACTATTTCCTCCAAAAATGCTGTTATTGTAATAGTTACATTATTTTTTAAAATAATATGTAGTTATATTGATAGTATCAATCTATAACAGACTATAGATCATAGTTTGAATCTGCCTCAAGAAGAACAGTATATTTATCAACTGTCCTAGATGTTTAATTTAATGTTAATTATTCTTTCAGTTTGGGATGTTAAATTATGTATTTGATTCCTTTTTCTTCTGTTTCCTGTTTATTGTAGGAAACTGTAGGATTTTCTGAAATGCTTAATTGACAGATTTTAGCTTGAACCTGTGTGTTGCTTTAGGAAAAATACATGCCTTCTCTTAAGTTACAGGAAGAAACCATGCTTCCTATTAACCGAGAAAAGTATTGCAGCACCAAGTGTTTGGGGGAAGGAGTAACATTTAGGACTATTTCTTAAAACGCACACAGAAATCATAGCAGAGGAAAGTAGGTCTCCACATTCTTAGCTGGTTGCTTGTAAATCCAAAAGACGCACACTGTGTTTTGAAAGATTCTGTGACAGGCTCGCCACATTTACTGTAGCATTTATTGAAGGATTTCCTCCAAGGGCTCAGCTTCTGGCTTACTGATGAGTGGAGTTGTTTGTGGGTCAACTGGAATGATAATTGGCACTTTACTCTCCCATCAGCATTTCTGAATATCGGCCTGTCTTTTCAGGAAGTTCTTAAGCACAGGAAGAACTAAATGAGGGCAGGAGGATCTTCCTTATAGGTGAGATCACCCATCAAGTGCTAACTCATTCACATACTCAACACTTATTTAAATAACAACTAGTACCTCCTACCCAATAGAATTGTAGAAGTTTAAAATTTTTTTGCATATTTGTTTCCTGTTTTGCCTATAGTTGCTGGAGTCAATTTGCAACATTTGTTTTAAAGAAATTCTTTCTGTCTAGAAATCCACCTACATGTGAAAATGAATAAGTTTTCTTACACACACATAAACTACATTTATCAATCATGTTAATTCTATAATAACAGAATTGTAATTTAACATTAATTTCTTGAATATTCATAACTTTTTAGAGAAAACATATTTTTTCCCTCAAAACAAACTCTAACAATATATAATAATACCAAAATTGCTTTTTGAACATATAGGTATCAGGCATTGTGCTAAGCACTTTATACATATTACCTCTTAATTCTAATATTCACTTCATATGTTAATATTATTCCCGTTTTACTGATAAGGAAATTGAAACTCAAGATAACTGAACAATAGTTTCTTTTTTTTTTTAATATTTTGAATGTTTATTCATTTTGTGTGTGAGAAAGACTGAGTGCAAGCAGGGGAAGGGCAGAGAGAGAGAGGGAGACACATTATCCAAAGCAGACTCCAGGCTCTGAGCTGTCAGCACAGAGCCTGGCACAGGCTTCTTACCCATGAACCTTGAGATCATGACCTGGCCTGAAGTTGGAGGCTTAACTGACTGAACCACCCAGGCACCCCATTGAATAATATTTTCAATAACCTATTTCTAAAAAGGGATTGGGCAGGGTTTAATTCTAGGTCACTTTGGCTCAAATATATAATGTTACAGCTTGCATTCTGTTTTATAAATGAGAATATATTTCCCTGATGGTCAACTGAAATGAAGTATATTTGAAAAAGTAATTTTTTAATTTTTAAAAAGATATTCTGGTACAGAGGATTTTTAGAGCAGCGAGAATATTCTATATGATATTATAAAAAGGAATATTATTGGATGGATGTAATGGATATTATAATAATGGATATATGACATTATGCAATCCAAACCCATAGAATGTACAATACCAAGAGTGAACCCTAATGAAAACTATGGATTTGGGGTGATTATGATGTGTCAATGTAGGTTCACCCTTGGTAAAATGTATCATTCTGGTAAATAATGTTGATAATAGGGAGGTTATGTGTGTGTGGAGGCTGAGAGAATATGGGACATCTCTTTACCTTCTCCATTTTGTTATAAACCTCAGCTGCTTAAACTTCTGTGTGTGTGTGTGTGTGTGTGTGTGTGTGTAATTGCTAACTTGCTGGCCTTATGTAATTAATGGAGTAAAATGGAATACTCATAGAGTTGTTCCCAGTATTCCATTTTACTCCATTAATTACATAAAGTGTCCAATTACATCCCCTCTTTTGATAGGGAAAAATCTGTTATAAGATAGTCACAGAACTGATAAGAAAATACCTGTCCCTGATCAAAGGCTCTCTCTTCCGGGTTCTTCTTCCCACCCTGCTTGTCGCATGCATTAATGAGGAATGTGGAAGTAACAGGTTATAAATTACTCCCTATACTGATGCTCTGGGCTCAGACCTCTTGAGAATGATCTCCTCTGAGCCCACCGGTGTAAAGTTAAACCTCCTCCCTTCCAAGATCTCCTAGTACCACGTGGTTCTTCCGCCAGTGATCCAGACTAGATTCTGCAACTTTCACTCTTCACTTTACTTATTTGGGTCTTCTCTCTTTTTTTATTTTTCATCAATCAAGTTTTGACAATTGTGTTGATAGATTTCAAAGAAACAATGTTTAGCTCATTGATTTATTCTTCTTTTCTGTTCTATTTCATTGATTTCTACCCTGAAATGTATTATTTCCTTCCTTCTTGTTTGGGATTTAGTTTGATCTTCATTTTCAGAAGGTAGAAGTTTACATTACCGATTTAAAATCTTTTTTGTTGTTGTTGATTTTTAATTTAATTCTGTTGTGATCAGAACATACTTTGTATGATTTTGATTCTTCTAACATTATTGAGGATTTTTCTATGGCCTGGTATATGTTCTATCCTGAAGAATAACCCATGAGCACTTGAGAAGAATGAATGCTTTCTGAAAGCACTGAAGACTAGACTGAGGAGGTTGGAGGTCAATTACAGAAAGTCTTTGCTGTTTATTTATTTTTTTGTGGCGGTGAATGGGGGAGTGATATTAATTGAATTACATTTTAGGATTATAATTCTTGGGCTAAAACGGTGAAGGACATTAGGGCTCATATATGTAATTGTTTGAAGAGGGCATCCTTGTCATGGTTTATTTGTTTTCAACTCAACATAATTGCTACCTTTTAAAGAATACTCAACATTGCATGGAGAAGCTAGAACATGCATTTACCAGAATCATCTTTTATATACAGTTCCAGATTTTGGTGATGAGAGGACCCTACACATGATTTGAACAGCAGGAGAAAGGGGAAGCTTTCGAATGTATGCTTTCCTAAATTTATCAGCAACTTGCCTGTCTTTAATGCACATGTCTCTGACTTCCACTCTACTAGTGTTTACAGCAATGATCTAAATCTGTACTAAACCATTTATATTTTGATTGCATAGAGTGGCTTGTTTTTTCCTGACATGGTCAAGAATGGCCTGAATCAGATGAAATGACTCAATGATTATGGCCTGAATCAGAGAAACAGGTATGGAAAAACGTAGATTTTCACTTTATGTAAACTCTAGTCTGTTTCATTAGCGGCTTAGAATATGCATAGTATCTGATGAATTGCAAATTAATTATACTGTTGATATGAGAAGTACACTTACAATGTTTGAATGGCATTCATGGACTTGTGAAAAAAATCTCTGAAGTTTTCCAAGAGAATGTCATCACCCACATATCTGTTGTTGGAGAAGTTATTTCTGTGTATCAATCTGAAGGCTTTCATTAGATGCAGTGGATTAGCAAGATCAATGTTAGATTTATCTTTGCTTTTTAAAATTGGTATTGTAACATTTTTTACAAAGTTGTTATTAAAGTTGTATTTATTTTAATAATTTATTTTTCTGCACAGCCCTTCATCAACTATTGTAAACTTAAACTTAATAACTTTAGGCACAAAATGGATTCAATTTTTAGCACATTCAGAGAATCGGCAATGTGAAATAAGAAAATACCTGCGTTTTCTCTATTATCATCATTGTTGCTTGTTACTAAAATGTGTTATTTTATTAAATGTATTATTATGTAATTATTAATATGCAATGTAAACTAATAGTTTTAAGGGTGTTTAGTATCAATATGTATTTCAAAATCATATCACAACTTTGAAAGATAATCACAACTTCAGTTGTTTGGGTGTAATAGCCAAGAAATATTCAAAACAAATATAAAAGAAGGGAATAAAGACCTCAGGATAAAAAAGCATTCTACATTAATATACTTCAAATAGACTGCTTGCAGAACTGCATGACCAAATTCAATTACAATTTGTTTTAGAATAGTGACCCATAAAATGAAATAGAGCAGCAAAAATTGCAAAATATGAGAGAATGTAAGTAGCAGGCAAAAAGCGTAAGCTTGGAATTGTCTCAGTATTAGTTTTAAAAGTCTGTTTCATTCTCAAATATATTTTATTGTGATATTAATATGACTTTTATGATTGGTTTCTGTCAGGTTGTCATGGATTACAGACAGAATCTTGTCAGGGGATGGGGCCATTAGTTTACTTAAATATCATAAGCCATAAGAAAGAAATGTAATGTACTAACTTGATTATATAAATCAGTAAATCACTGACAATTTTTAGAGGAAAATGGTGGATTATAGTAAAAATCATTTCTACAGGTTTATTAGAAACCCTCCAAAGAACAAGAAATATCAAGAGACACGGTCTTATTAATGATTATGACACAATAATCTAATTTAAAATAATTGAATTATTAGGGTCAATTGAAGACTGTGTGATTTTGTGATAAACTATACTCCACACATCAAAGTCAATTTGTCACTAAGTCAGACATAACGCCCTTCAAACAAATGACTATGTTGATTCACATTAAAAGAATTTAACAGGAAATCAAAGATACCAGATGCAGTAAAGCTTAGTGATGATTTACAATTTCTAATGTAATCAGAAACTAGCTCTTTTAATACATAATTGTTGCTACTAAATATAAGCTGTTTAGAGAGAAATGAGTAATAAATAATAGATACAGATAGATATAGATGGATCTATCTTCTGGCTGTTGCACGATTTGCTAATCACTGTCATATTTAAAATCAATTGTAAATAAACCTTGAAGACATTCTGCCAAGTGAAATAAGCCAATCTCAAAATGAAAATACTGTGTGATTCCACTTATATGAGGTACCTCTAGTAGTCCAGGTAATAGAGAAAGTAGAGTGATAGATGGATGCCAGGGGCCAGAGGATGGAGGGAAGGAATTATTGTTTAATGGAGACAGAACTTCAGTTTTGAAACATAAGAAAAGTGCTGGAGGTGGAAGGAGGTGAGGATGGAACAGAATGTCAGTGTACTTAATGGTGCCAAACTATACACGTAAACATGCTCAACACAGTAAGGTTTGTTATATATATTTTATCACAATTTATAAATAAATAAGATAACATCCCTACTTTCAAAAATGTGTGATCTGTTCAGGAAACAGAGGAAGAGTGCAATAATGAAGTGTGATGTCAGTCATGATATAATACAATGCCTGACATATTGTCAAAACATTGATATGATTGGGTTTTCCTGTAGGCCTGCCTGCGTGGAGCTCTGCCACATTCTGAAAGCTGGCCCACCTTGTTGGATCTGGGGCAATTGGAAGCTCTATTTAGTTTGCTTCCAATATGGTGAAAAGGCATGGTGATCTACTATAGCATGTAGTTCCTTTGGTCATGTTTTCGTGGCATGAAAATTTTAGGAAGTATTGTTGCTAAGTTCTAGGAGTTTAGAGAAAGAGAGATCACTATGGATTAGAATAGATTTGTGAAAGTATATAAGTAAGAAGGCAACTAAAAGAGATCACAGATTCTGAGTATAGTGTTCATAGGCACTGCAGTTACACAAATTGTTGGGAAAAACAAGGCAGAAAATAGAAGGTGCGTGCAAGAGATAATGAGTAATTCAGCTTGGTTTTAGTAAAAATGTTACTGTAAGAAAAGAGTGGAAGATTGGTAAAGTGGGTTGAGGAAAGTTTTGGGAATGACAGGTAGGAGAGTAGATAAAAGGGTGGCATTGGAGATTTAATCTCTGTTTTTTTGTTTTATTTCCTTTATAAATAATCAGATAATGCATACAATCGTATTTATCAATTGATGCTGCTTCTCTTAATTTTACTATTAATAGAGATGAAAAAATATTTTGATCTTTTAATAACACCTTTCACTAAAATTTATATGAATATAAGCAAAACACAAGAATGATTTTTTTAATGAATGTGTATGGCTTCAATGTGTAAATCTTTGACAGTTGAAGGAAATATTCTGTCTCTGAGACCTAAATAAGGAAAGAAAGCCATACGTATATTTGAGCTATTACTTTGTAATATAACCGGGTCCTCTATAATAACATATATCTCTAAAGTATAAATGCAAATAAGGGAGAGAAAAAATCTTAAAGCAGGGATCTGGCACAGTATGTGTTTTTCATTCATTGAACAGTTTTTGTGATTTCTTCTGTAAGTGTTACACTTTGCTGGAATCTCAACTTAATGAAATGGATGGTGACTAGGATGAGACAATTTCTTTGCTAACCCTACTTAGCCTTTAATCACGATTGTTAGCAATATATTGCAATTTTTAAAATCTCTACCTTCTTCCGAGACCACCCTCATTTGATAATTGGAGGTCCATGTACCTTATTATTGTAAGTCATTCAAGTGTCATGATTGGAGTAGCCTCTGAGTTATATGAAAAATGTTAAGTCTCAAGACATCGTGTATGATTTATGGTGATTGTTTTCTTCTCAATTTAACTAGATTCTCTTGGGAACTGAAAAAGTATCAGTCATCAAATTACCCTCAGGCCTCTGAAACAGAAACAGGAGAATTGTGAGTCCCTTGTAACTGGCAAAGGCCACTTCCTCCCTCGTGAAGATATTTCAAAACTGGTCCTGGCAAAGTAAATATTTCTAAATGTCCTTGAATTTTGTAGGGTTCACTTACTTCAGTCATGCATCTAAATAATAAAATTAATAATGTAGGAGGCTTAGGCACGTGGATTCACAGTGAAATTATCTCTATCATGGTTACCAGAATGTTTATTTTCTGTGAAAATGGTATTGATAATTTGAAAATCTATTAGTAAAAGTTAAGACTTTTTTCATTTTTTTAATCTTTGTTAGTTCTCAATAATCTCCCCTTTTCCTAGAAATATACTGAACTTAATTAAGTACAAACCAATTTAGTTGCAATTAATTGAGAATTCACTGAAGGTACAATAAAAACTCACTGCTTTAAGAAATTTAAAGAGAAGTTACACTGTCCCTGGTATTTTGAAATTAATAGTTTTTAAAAAAGGTTTGTGTGTGGATATATATATATATATAAATTTTCAATTTGTAAAGCAACAAGCAGTTAGAAATCCCATTTATATTAGTAACAGAAATGATAGTACTGAGAGTAGTATATGTATCAAAAATTGTTTTAAGAGTTGGTTCAAGAAAATAAATGAGTATACAATGAAAAGTTCTGGTATAACATTTAATGATTTTCCAAGCATAGAATATTCTTGAATGGGATGCTTCAATATTCAAGAAATGGCAGGCCTCTACATTAATGATGGTAATTATTAACACTCTACACCAAAATATTTTTGTCTCTTTTTTCTCCTGGGCATATGATAGAAGTGACTTTCTACTCCCTTGAAGTTAAAGATGGTCATGTGACTTGCTTTGGCCAATAAAAAATGAGAAGTTTTATATGTCATTTTCAGGAAAGAGCTAAGTGCCAGTGCTTAATTATCAAGTTTCTATTACTATTTTTTTCTATCAGATTTATGGTAGCAAAGTTTGAGATAAAGCTTTTGTAACCTGGTTTGCTGAGTAGCTATTATGAGAACTACCTGATGCTCTGCTGAATTGTTTTGAATGAATGATAAGTCCAAGAAATATAGTTTTATTGTGGTCAGCCAGTGAAATTTGGTGATTGCATCAGGAATTTGAAAATATGTTAAACCATGGGATATTAATCTACAACAGAGATGAAAACCTTTTTCTGTTTATGTCGAGATATTAAATACTTTTTGGTTTTAAGGTTTATATAATTTTTAAAATTTATTTATTTATTTAGAGCACATGAGTAAGGGAGGGGCAGAGAGACAAAGAAAGAAAATCCCAAGCAAGTTCCGCACTGTCAGTGTAGAGCCCCATTCGGGGCTTAATCTCATGAACTGAGAGATCATGACCTGAGCCGAAACCATGAGTCAGACTCTTAACTGACTGAGCCATCAAGGTGCCCCGATGGTTTATATAATCTTAATCACACCTACTTAGCTCTTCTGCTATAGTACAAATACAACTATAGATAGTACCTAAATGAATAAATACATCTGTATCCCAATAAAATTTTATTTAATAAAACAAGGGAAGGGCCAGATTTATCCTTTTGGTTGGAATTTACTGAAACCTAACCTAAAACTTTAATATAATTCAAAGAATTCACAACTAGGTTTATTATTAATCCAAGCTGATTCTAAAAGTTATATGGAAAAAATATGCAATCATAGCTATAAGAATCTGAAAATTAAAAGTAATTGGACAAAATTAGCTCAAACAATTATTAAAATATTTGAAATGCCATGATAGATACTGACCCATGAATGGATACACCAACATATGTTAGAGAAAATGTTGAGCAAAAAGTGTCACTGCATGTCAGTGCATAAAAGGTGGATTAATTGACATTAAAACAACTGAGCTCCAATCTAAGAAATATTTAGATCTGACTCCTTACAACAAAAATTCTTATGTACTAATGTTTAAATCCTCTGAAAATTGAACCCCAATGCACTCAAAGAAAATAGTGGACGATGTTTTAATACAATTAGAATGAGGAGGTAGAATTTTTATTATGGTATCAATTCCAGAAATCATGAAAAGCAATTGATAAATTTAACTTAATAAAATCTAAATAAATGGCATAAACAGAATCAAAAGACAGGGAAATTTTGGAAACATTTTTGTATCAATTATTACAGTTCAATTATTATTTATTTAACATATTAAATGTTCCTACAAATTGGTATGAAAAAGATCAAGGACTCATCAACAAAATGGTATAGGTCTTGAAAACACAAGTGACTAGAAAAAAATTCAGACAAATTTTTTAAATAGAAAAAGATGTCCAACTTCATTTATGTTAAGAGAAATGAAACAAGAAATACTGTTTTGTGAAAGTTTAAATTGTACAATTTTGTGTGCGGGGCAATGTAAATCTGTGTGAGACAAATTCTATCATAATTTAAAATGAAAATTCTTTTGTACTTAGAAATTTTATGTTCAGGAATTTTTCTTATATATGTTCTAATATATTTAGATTTAAGTAAGAGATCTTTAGTTTTAAGTTTATCACGGAACAAGAATTAAGATACTCATATGATTACAATAGGAGACTAGTCCAACACATTATTCTTCATATATTAAAAGAAACTCGATGTGGCTACTATGAGGACTAAGACAGTGTTTTAAGCAGTAATGTGGAATTATCAGTAAGGGGAAAGAGAATTTAAAGTCCATTGAGAATATACCAATTATGTAAAATGCTTGCATATGGATAGAATATCCCTGGATAATGTATGAGAAACTGGTAAAAGACGTAACTCTAAAGAATGAATCTAGAACCTAGGGATGGACAGAGTGGAAAGCAGAGGTCTCTAGTTTATACACCTTTCTGTAACCAGTATGATTTGATATTGTAGTCATGCTTTATCTGTTGGAAGTGAATTATTTTGAATTATGCTACAAACTTTCATATTAAAGAAAGGCTTTTTCTACAACATGCTGTAGTCATCCACCCAACTTTTATTAAATGCTTCCAGTGATAGGAATTAACTAATGATGATTCAGATCTTTCTAATTTTAGACACTAAAATATTGTTTTGTTTTGAAACAAAATTGCTTTCTTATATCTACTAATGCTTGGTCCTTGTTCTCCCTCCTAAAACTATCTGAATCAAACTTAACCTCTTTTGTTTGGATATTTGCAAGATGCCTTTCCCTGTTCCTAAGTCTATATTTCTTAACTATATGCTCTCGGTCCCTTAAGATATTCTTCATATGACATGATTTTTAGGTTTCACATCATTCTTACTATCACTAATTTAGTCTTATTTACTGGCATTGTCTTAAAAATCTGTCAAAAATGGAGTGCCTATATGACTTGAGCGTCCGACCTCATCTCAGGTCATGATCTCAAGGTTCACAAGTTCAAGCCCCATGTTGGACTGTGTGCTGACAGCTCAGAGCCTGAAGCCTGTTTCAGATTTTGTGTCTCTTTCTCTCTCTGCCCTCCCCTGCTCATGTTCTCTTTCTTTCTCTTTCTCTTTCTGTCTCTCTCTCTCTTTAAAAAATAAATCAGCATTTAAAAAAATCTATCAAAAGTGTTTGGCTAATTAAAAGTACAGTGGTTAATATATTTGTGGTTCCTTGATAGTGACACTACATTTTGATTAGTGTAATTTAAGATTAAATAAATATTTTCACAATATACTATTAACTCATATTTATTTTTTAATGAATTATAATTGGTAGTGTGCTTCTTTCGGTGGACATTATAAACTAAAGATGTGTTTAGAATCTAGAACAAGACTAACCAAAATTAAAGCTTTGCTAGATGAATAAAGAGATGATGTCATCTAGATATGGCAGCAATCGTATTAATACTTTTACCTCCATAAGTTAAACCTCCTGTCCTATAAAGTGAATATCAAGAAGTTTGATTTCTTTCTTCAAGACCTTGGACGTGTGTGTGTGTGTGTGTGTGTGTGTGTGTGTGTGTGTGTGTAGATATATGTATCCTCATATCATTTGGAAAAATTGCCCCAAATAATAGTAGTCTTATGTGAAATATTATTTCTTAACCTGGCTGCATCATAAGAAAACCCAGATAGGTTTTCAATGTTTCCTTTAGGGTTTTTTTCAACTTAAAGAGATTGGAACCAGCTTCTACATTGCAGTTTTATTTTAATTATTGTAATGTTGAGTTTCGCATAGAAAAGAGATAGATTAGGTTACTGATGACATATTTTGTAGAATAGATGGAATGAATTCATAATGATTCTAGTTGCTGATTTTTCCCTCCCTCCCTCTGTTTTTTTTTTAAATTCCCTGATGAATTTCTACAGGAAGAGTGGAAGTAGGACTTACCTAGCATATACACAGCTCAATAGGTTAACCAGATAGATTATAACAACGGAAATGTGAGATATTTCAGTCAACGTGTAATATTGAGATAAGAATGTTTTAAATGATTTCAGGGTTTAGTAACTAGAGAGATATATGAAGTCAAAATGTAAGTTGTGACAAGGAAGACTGGAAGGGATCTAATCAATGAAGAAGTATATTCTTACTGCTGACTCTGATGAGTAAGACATGTCATGCTATAAAATATGTGACAATGTCATAAAAGAAAAGTTATTAAAATGACAGTAGCATTACTATAGCTTTAAACCATCCATAGAAAACAAGAATAAGGAGGGAGCAACCCTATATCTTTGGTGTTTGGGGACTGAGCACAAAATGCAGTAATAACTGTTGTTGTTAAGGATGAGATGAATTAAAAGGAAATCTATGTTTATTTAAAGGCTTACATGTGGACTGAATACTGAATAAAAACTCAAGGTTTGGACAAGCTGTTCTTGAGAGTGGGTGTTCTAAAAAATACTGGGAAGTGGCTAGGTGACAGGTAGAGATATAGGGAGGGTTTGAGGAGGAGGGAAACAATTAGATAAAGATTAGTGTGGAAGACTAGTGGGTGGAGTATTTGTGACTATTCCTTACTAACTTAATTGTATGGGCAGATAAAGCCATTTGCCAGGACATCAGCTATAAGACATAGACACGATGAGCTTTCACAACTGTTACACTGAGCAACATTCCCATCTAAATCTAGTCCTGGAATTTTTATTCAACTTCCCTTTCTCCAGGTGGTAAGCTCAGGATGCTAATTGTAACCCTCATTCCTTTTTATTGGGAAGGGGCATTTCCCATCATCTGTAGGCTTCATCCCTCGAAGCTCTGGATGGCTTCTTGTTTTTGCTTCTTGCTTCACCACTGCCATTGAGTGCACTTGATCCTTTTGATGATCATCGTCTGTGTGCTAAAAGGAAACTTTTTTTTTTTTTTAGCCTGCAAATAAGGTATGGCCCTTAAGTGACTTTACCTAAGTTGACTTTCTCTATGTAGTCTCCTCCCAGAGGAGACTTCCCTGTCAAGGAGGTTAGACTAAGTCCCTCAGGGGCAATGCTGCATGCTGGTAGTGAACCCCTTAGCCTTTTTTACCAAAATAGAGCAAGATTTCTTCTTCCACTGTACCCTAGAGGGAAATATATGGTTTATAAAAACTCCTTTCCAAGAACTTGAATAAATCTTTAAATCTAAGTCTGTTTTACTATTACTGCTACTACTACTATTGCCACTACTACTACTACTACTACTACTACTAATTTTCCTTGAAAGATTTCTTCCAAAATAAAAAAAAAACTTTCATCAGAGAGCCTAGAGACTACCATATAAATAGAATCAATATACAGATAGTCTCAGATTCCTGGCAAGGGACATAAATAAAATTTCTATATTATTTTGGTTCATTTAATGAAGGGACCAGGATAAAATGGTATCATTCATTTTTTTTTTTTTGGATGCTAGATATCCAAGCTGAATGTCGACTCTGAATATAACATTAGAATTTAGAAATGGTCTGTCACAGAATTCTGCCCCTCTCAAATAAACATGGCAATAATGAGTAAATGTTTATTATAATATTTTGTTAGAGTACACAGTACTGTTATTACCATCTAATACACTCTGCTAATATGAATGAATTTAGAAATTTGACACATTTTCCGTTATGCCTGTAATTAGCTACTCTTCTTGCTACTGATCCTATTTCGATAGACATCAAGTCATATAAAATATTCAAAACATTTGGCTTAAGCACCTAATATCAATTTAAAAATATCATCTGCACATGTTTCCCATAGAAGAGAAAACACGTAATAATATGTCTTGACTTTCATTTCAGTTTTAGCTTTTTATTTCTTATCAGACGTTAAACATTGCTGAGATGCATGCGGCGTTTGTGTTTTTCCATTTCCCCCAAAACAGGCCTTTATCATTCCTCTAAGTGACTGCTATCTTGACTTCAGCCACTAAATCTTTGCTCCGCTGAAACAAAAACAAAACTGCAGAGCTTGATATAACATGCCGCTCCTGCTGAGTCCCCATCGGTCCAGGTGTTAAAAATTGGACACTTTTTTTTTTAAGGCCCTTGATATATGAAAACAAAACCAGAAGGAAGCTTGTTGAGGAAACTGTGTTTTAAACAGTAGTAGCTCAATCTGTTGATTTACAGGCTACTGATTTACAAGCTGTGAATGAATTGAAGCCTTCAGCAACAGGAAGCTGCGCCGTTGGGAAACCCTAGAGCCAGGGGACCTGCTTGACTGCGAAGAGGAAAACTCGCTCCAGGAGCCCCCTGCAATCAGAGTTGTTAACCAGAAGGAAATGTCTTCAGTGCTCTTACATGGCTTTTAATCAGATACTGACAGAGCGCCTTTGATCAACACATTTGCACCATGAGGTTAACTAGGGGGTTCAGTATGTCCACATAGATTTCACAGTCAGCTCCAAATGTACACAAGCAACAGAGAGACTATTCAAAGCTGATCCCATTGCTGGCTCCCCGTCTGTCCTCTCAACCTCCAGGGTCTGCGGTGGGGATTAATGAAACCACATTTTTCAAGCATCTTGCCATCTCTGAACTAGAACCGAGGGTGAAGCATGAGGCATTGTTGCGGAGGCCCGCGCGTTACTTCTTTGATATCTCTACACGTCTTAATTGAAACCTTAGTGGCACCAGCCCGCTGCCCTGTGTTGGGCCTTTAAGAACACAGTAGTGGAGAGAAAGAAACCTCAGGGAGGAATTATCTCAAAGACAGGGATCACTGGTGAGTGAAATGGCCCCAGCTGAGTTATTTTTCATTTGCCAGCTTGGTTGGTATCCAGAATCCGTGACTTGAAATGAAACGACTCTGTAGTCACAGAGCAGAGAAACAAAGTTGGCATAGAGGTACCAGAGAAAACAGCTTACAAGGTGCATCCCAAAGATGCTGAGGGGGGAATTAGATATTTCTCTGTCACTGTAATTGCCTGTGAAAAATTCCATGTACTTGGGGTTAGCAGACAAGATGGATTAACCCCTTCTCATTGTAGGGATAAAGAAATTGCTGGGTCTGCACTGATCTTGATGTTGGGAGATACGGATAAGGTGATATTATCTCTGAGTATGGATTAAAGCAACAATCATGGGCTGAAAGTTCATTTCTGCATTTTTAGATGCTTATTGTAGATAAAATATGAACATAAATAATCCTGAAATTGTGTGAAACTAAAGGTTGCAGTTAGGTTTAAAATAGGAATAAAATAAGAATCGTTAAAAAAAAAAAAAAAAAAAAAGCCTAAGAGTTTTCTTTCATTTAGCTTTTGACATAGGATTGGCAATATGCATCCAAGCACTACCAAGAGAAACAAAGGTAATTGTTATAAAGACATCAGTTTTTTAAAATGTTTTTATTTTATTTTTGAGAATGAGGCAAAGTGTGAGCAGGGGAGGGTCAGAGAGAGAGGAAGACACAGAACCTGAAGTAGATGCCAGGCTCTGTCTGAGCTGTTGGTACGGAGCCTGATGCAGGGCTAGAACTCATGGACCACGAGATCATGACCTGAACGCAGGCATCCCAGACATCAGTGTTTTTTAGTCTCAAGTGTTCACATCTATAATTTAAATAGTAAATATAAATTTCAAAATTCAACTACATTTTTAGTACTTAAATCATCTGGTTTTTACTTTTTAAACACCCAGGAAATTGAAGAAGCATCCCTTTCATGCTCCAGTTACTGACCTGTAAAAAAAAATATGGAAAAAAATCATTGAGGCAAAATAAGAGATAAGTGGTTATGGTTATTTTTTTGGTGTATTACCTTGAAACTTACAAAGTCATTAAACTTTAGTGAAACATTTTTCTTACCTTCTTTCAAATTAGCTAATACTATTCCAATTTGGGAAGCAATTAATATCTTTACCTCCAAATATCAATGTTTAATTTCAGGTGGCGTCAAAGTCCACTTATTTTTTGAGAATCTATATGTTGTAACTTTCACAAGTTAAATAGAATTTAACCAAATAAATGCTAAAGCTTTTCTCTATAGAATTCACTTAAATTTCACTTAGGTCCAATTTAATGAGGAATCAATTTAAAACATAACATGTAATTTTTTTCTAGTTTATGGTGACATTTTAATGAATTTTAGCAAAGTTCTCATAGCACTAGTATAATTGCCAATATGCACATTTCAAAGTCTTGCACAAAGAGATTACTGGGTGTCCTTTGAATGAAATACTGGGAATTCCCTAACTGACCTTGTGGAATTATTCGAGTCTACAAGGGTACCCACTTGTGATACAGAGAAGTTAACTTGAAGGACACTGAAATAATGCAAATGTTTCCTGGAATTATGCTACAGAGCCATGTAAAGGATTTTTGCTCATGGCGATGCAAATGGATTTGTACAGAATTCTCTAGAATTCTAATTTGAATTGATTTTAATAGTTTGCTGTTTCTCTTACTAATTAGTGGATTAAATAAAATCTTTGAAGATTCTTCATTTCATATTAGTATGATAGTCACGATTTAACCTGCCTGAAAATTATACTTTAATAGACACGCAGCAGAAAAAGGAGCTCTTTTAATTAAAATAAAAACTAGCTTTTTTTAGTTTTCTATTAGAATAACATCATTACAAAAATTAATGTTAGATTTTCTTGTTTAAAATACATTTTTAGAGTGTAAAATTCTAGAATATACATTGGGGAGGATTGCTTTTGTTTCATTCATTAGTGTTTCTGGAGAACCCATAAATGCATCGTGTGTATTCAGTATGTGTTGTTCCACATGGAGCAGAGTGGAAAGAATAGAAACAAAGACTAAACCAAATCTAACAGAAAGGACAATATGTAAATACCAAAGGAAAAATGGAAATCTTATTCTTCCCTCCTCACATAAAAATTGATTTTTTTAAATGTTTTATTTATTTCTAGGAGAGAGAGAGAGAGAGACAGCGTGAGCAGGGGAGGGTCAGAGAGAGAGGGAGTCCCAGACTCTGAAACAGGCTCCAGGCTCTGAGCTGGCAGTCAGCACAGAGCCCGACGCGGGGCTCAAACCCACGAACCGCGAGATCATGACCTAAGTGAAAGTCGGTCGCTTAACCGACTAAGCCACCCAGGCGCCCCAAAAATTGATTTTAAATAATGCCAAATTCCATGTTATAGGGAATCACCAAAAGGGTGGGAATAGAACTTTTAAAGTTATTATCTGACATCACAAGTGAGATTTTATATTTATTTTTGTTTTCTTTTTTTCTAATTTTTAAGAAACCAACATGAAAAACTGGCTAATTGGAAAATACAAATGCATTGCGGTCTGTCAGTAGAACTGGGAGCAACGATTGTGATGCCTTTTTTAGTCTTATGCTTGGGCTTTTATTCTAACATAAAAATTTATCAAAATAAAAGGGTCTTCAAGGGATACAGAAATGCTGAGGCATAGGAGCACATGTACCCCAATGTTCATAGCAGCACTCTCCACAATAGCTAAAACATGGAAAGAGCCTAAGTGTCCATCAACAGATGAATGGATCAAGAAGATGTGGTTTATCTATACCATGGAATACTACATGGCAATGAGAAACAATGAAATCTGGCCATGTGTAGCAACATGGATGGACCTTGAGGGTGTTATGCTGAGCGAAATAAGTCAGGCAGAGAAGGACAAATACCATATGTTTGCACGTATAGGAGGATTAGGAGGAACTTGACGGAGGACCAAGGGGGAGAAGAAGGGCGGAAATGGTGGGGGAAAGGGAGAGAGGCAAACCATGAGAGACTCTTGAATGCTGACAAAAACTGAGGACTGATGGATGTGGGGGGGAGGGGGGGATGGGCATGAAGGAGGGCACTTTGGGGATGAGCACTGAGTGTTATGTGGAAACTAATTTGACAATAAACTATTTGTAAAAAAAAAAAAAAAAAAAAAAGGGTCTTCCTAATTAATCTTTTGCAACAGAAATATATAATTTTTCCCTTTCATGCAACCTGTGGCAAATAAGTGTGAGTGAGGAGATCATTTTATGCTGCTCCATTTTGCAAACTTTAGGTCCATTCTTGACTGGTTTTAAGGAATTTTATCATTGATATGCCTTGTGTGTAGTTTTTTTTTTTTTATGTTTATTTATTTTTGAAAGAAAGATGGAGAGAGAGCACACATATTAGTATGGGAAGGCCGAGAGAGTGAGACACAGAATCCACAGCAGGCTCCAGGCTCTGAGTAGTTAACACAGACTACAGGGCCCGAACTCACAAGCCACGAGATCATGACCTGAGCCAAAGTCGGACACTTAATTGACTGAGCCACCTGGAGTCCCTGCCTTGGATAGTTTTTAATGTTTCTTCTGTTTGGGTTTTATGAAATTCCTGGAATTGTAGGTTTAAAGTGTTATCAAATTTGGAAAATTTTTAACCATTTTTAAAAAATATTTCTCCTGCTTATAGGACTTTATTTATTTATTTATTTTTATTTATTTCTAGGAGAGAGAGAGACAGCGTGAACAGGGGAGGGTCAGAGAGAGAGGGAGTCACAGACTGAAACAGGCTCCAGGCTCCGAGCTGGCAGTCAGCACAGAGCCCGACGCGGGGCTCGAACCCACGAACCGCGAGATCATGACCTAAGCGAAAGTCGGACGCTTAACCGACTAAGCCACCCAGGTGCCCCAGGACTTTAAATCCTATGTAATAAGCTTCTTTAATTTGTCCCCATAACTCATTGATATTTTTTACATTATTCTTCAGTCTTTTTACCTTTTATTAAGTAGGTTTTATCACTATGTCTTCAAGTTCACTAATATTTTGCTCTGTAGCATCTAATCTGTTCTCATATCAGTGTATTTGTATCTCCAGTAGTTTAATTTCACTCATTTTAAATATTAACATAATCATGTTTTTCTTTAATTTCTTGAGCATATGCTATGTATATATTTAAAGTAGCTTTTTTTAATGCCTTTCTGATAGTTCTAGCATCTTTATCATCTTAAATTCATTTTTTTAAAGTTTATTTATTTATTTTGAGAGAGACAGAGACAGTGCAAGTGGGAGAAGGACAGAGAAAAAGGGAGATAGAGAGAATCTCAAGCAGGTTCTGCACTTCCGGCACAGAGCCTGAAACAAAGCTTATACCCATGAACCTGGAGGTCATGACCTAAGCCAAAACTAAGAGTCAGGTGCTTAACCGACTGAGCCACTCAAGTTCCCCTTAAGTTAATTTCTATTGACTGAATTAATTTGTTGTATAAGCTGTACTCTTTTTGTGTAATTTAAAAAATTTTTTATTTATTTACTTTTGAGAGAAGAGAGGTTGAGAGAGAGTGTGAGTGGAGGAGGCACAGAGAGAGAGCGCGAGTGGAGTAAAGAGAGAGAGAGAGAGAGAGAGAGAGAGAGACAGAGAGAGAGAGAGAATCCTAAGCAGACTCTACACTGTCAGAGCACAGAATGATGTGGGCTTGAACTCACGAACCATGAGATCATGACCTGAGTCAAAATCAAGAGTTGGCACTTAACTGACTGAGCCATCCTAGTGGCTGTACCCTTCTGATTCTTTGCATAACTGGTAATTTTTTACTGGATTCCAGATATTGTAAAATTTTATTTATACTTACTATATTTTGGGGGGCATCCCTTTAAATATGTTTTATCTTTGTTTTAACACATACATAATTTACCTGGCTACATAAAGCTGGTTATGTAAGCTGTTTTAGGCAAGATCAGTATATAATCTTTAGTCTAGGCAATTTTGGCTCCAGTAGGAAGGCAATGAAATTCTGAGTATTCAACTTGATGTCCTTCTTCTCTTTCACCCTTGAAAACATGATCTATTTCCAGCTATGTGTGACCTCAGTAGTGATTCTGTCTTCTTTCTGCAGCCTTATGTAGTTTTCTCACATGTTAGTCTGTTGATTCAGGAAAACTCTGTTCCATATCTCCAGTTCTCTGTGTCCAACTCTCTTCTCTACTCCACTTCATTTGTTTGAATGTTTTGTCTCCTCAAATGTCAACTCCATCTCTGCTAGTTGGTCCATTGGGCATATTTTTCTGCCTTCCAAATGACTTCCTTCTGCTGCCCTGTTGTCTAATATTTGAAAACCATTGCTTTGTATATATTGTCCAGGTTTTTAATTATAGAAAGGTGTAGGATAAGTATAATTCCTCTTACTCTATTACAACTGGAAGCATAAGTCTATTCTGCGGCTCAAATGACTGAAAACATAGCCCAGGCTTAGGGCTATTTTTTTTTTTAACATCTTGAAATTTTGATGATTATCAATTGTATATTATTGGGACTAGGATCCTAATAACTACACTTTATGCCAGGCAACAATGAAGAGGTAAGCAGGTAGCCCCCAAGGACCTGAGGCAAGCATTAATATATGTGCAACCCCATGTTGCACATGGGAGTTATTTTTCTCTCTGAGAAGAGTACACAGTAATCCTCAGGACATGTATGCTGGAAAGAGCCTGTGAATAAAATTTCACTTCTATAATGCAGCTATAGTTGGGATCTGGGATCTTAGTTTTAGGAAGGATGTCTCATTCTTATTGCCCATTGAAAACAGAGCGGAAAACACTGGACACTCTTCATAATAATAGAATATTCAGAATAAAGGCATCTGACACTATTCCAGTAATGATGAATAACTACATAGTCCTTTTGAGGACACATATTGTTAAGTAAATGGTAGATTTGAACTCTAATGCAAAAAGAAAATGGTTTTCCAATGGATATAATTTAAAAAAAAAGACAGAAGGAAGGAAAGAATTAAAGACAGAAAGAAAAAGAAAGGAAAGAGAGAAAGAACAAAAGAAAGAAAGAGAAAGGAAAGGAAAGGAAAGAAAAGAAGAGAAATACCAAAGCAACGCAAAGCAAAAAACACAGAGCTCCCTGGTTTCTCGATTAAGAGTGGTAAATTAGGCCAGTAAAAAGCTGGTTTTTAGATGAGTGTTAGGGAAAACATTGTAGGTGAAAGGGAAGAATTTGTGTTTTGTTTTTCCTTTAATATTTAAAAGAAGTTTATGAAAATGCAATAGGTAACATAGTTTGCAGGATTTCAAGTGCTGATGAAATGGGTCACTGTGAACATTTGTGCAGGCAGTACAGTGCACAATTTTAGTTGTGCCTTTCCCTTATAGCCTATAACCTTGACCAGCAGTGGTCAAGGAGCTTCAGGGAGCTTGTTAGAAATACAGAATTTCAGGGGTGACTGGGTGGCTCAGTCAGTTAAGTGTCCGACTTCAGCTCAGGTCATGATCTCGCAGTTTGTGAGTTCGAGCCCCAGGTCAGGCTCTGTGCTGACAGCTCAGAGCCTAGAGTCTGCTTCAGATTCTGTCTCCCCTTCTCTCTGCCCCTTCCATGCTCATGCTCTGTCTCTCTCTGCCTCTCAATAATGAAGAAACGTTAAAAACATTTTAGAAATATGAAATTTCAGATTCCACTCCAGACATACAGACTCAGAATCTGCATTTTAACAAGATCCCAGGTGATTTGTACACATTAAATTTGAGAAGTGTATACATGCATCATGTCTTGGAGTTGGGAAGTACACAGCCTGCTTAGCAGTATCGATCTGTCTGTGGGAACCAAGGTTGTTACAGGGTCTTCTCCTGATGAGCAACATGACTTGCAGAACTGTGTTGAGGCCTCTGGGTCAGCAGCAATAGGGTTGTTTTTATATATCTTGGGCAGAAACCCTGAATGTACTATTCTCCCTTATTTAGTTCTCCCTCTTTTCCTCAATACTCCTGTATCAAAAACAAAAACAAAAACAAAACAAAAAACAAAACACACAGTTCTCCCTTTTCCCTTTTCCTTTACCACCTGCACAGAACACTACACTCCTGACACTCCTGGCCACCAAATGTGTGGGGTTTTTTTTCTCTACACCAAGCAATTCTCCATAATACCAGCTCAGGGTGTCACAATTTAACTCAGTTCTGACACTACCTGGAGATAGTGTCAGATCCTATCAGGTTATAGGCTCAGTGCCACAAGGCTGCCTTACCCCCACTTCAGATGCCAATCACGAGTAATAGTTCCTCAGGTACCCACTTCTGTCTGACTGGCTACAAATCAGAGGTTCCCACGATCCCCTCTACAGGTGTAATTAATTTGTTAGAGTGGCTCACAGAACTCAGTAAAACACTTATTTACATTTACCAGTTTATTAATGGATATCGTAAAAGTTGCAGTTGAACAGCCAGATGAAGAGATAACATAGGTCTGGGAAGGTCCTGAGACACAGAAGCTTCTGTCCCCATGGAGTTGGGGTGTGACTTCCTCTTGGATGGATGTGTCCACCCACCTCAAAGCTCTCTGAACCTATACTACTGGGAGTTTTATGGAGGCTTCATCACAGAGGCACGATGGATCATTAACTCCATTTACAGCCCTTCTCTCTTCTCAACAAATGGGGGGCTAGAGCTTGGAATTCTAGTGTCTAAACATAGCTTGCTCATTCCCATGACCAGCCACCATCCAGGAGCCATCCAGAGTCATCTCACCAGAGCAAAAGACACTCTGCTCACCTAAGAAATGGCAAGGGTTTCAGAATCCCCGAGGCAGAAATGAGGGGCAGTGTGTATGTTTTCTGTCATCTTACCACTCTCCTCTGCATTCCATCAGCCAGCCTGAGCTTCAAGGTGTCAGCGACAGCACTGAGGGGAAACTTGCTGCAGCTTTCTCATATTAATTGGCGGATATTATGTGCACTCTCTCCCTCCAACTATTTGTACCCTATCACCCACAATATGAAGCACTGGCTTCACTTCATCAGAGGCCCTCAGTGAGAGTGTCCTGATAATTCTCAAGAGAGTAGAATATCTATCAAAGGAATATACAAGTTGTGTTTTTATAGACATCTGCTATTCTTACCTTTTTAAGTCTCACGTTCTGAAATAATTATATTTTGGGCAGTTGGCCAATTTCAGTATAGATAAAAATTAGATTGCATACATTAATTGCTAGCTGAATAAAGAGGTGGAACTTTCCCTCCTAACACATTTTCCCCATCTATCTCGTTAAGCCGCAGCAGTCTCTGGGGAAGAGACCTTGTGCTTCACACTACTCTCAAGCTGCCAGGTGGCTAAGGGGTTAATTAGGACAACAAGCCAAGACGAAAGTAATAACCAAGACTTTATTAATTTGCTACAATAGTGTTAGTAATAGGCAAATATATATACCAGCTCTGTAATGCTCCAATTTCTCCCCATAGAATGGGCACCAAGCATGGGTCAAGTGCATCAGCACAGACAGGGAGAATCTTCTCACTGCTGATATCTCTGGACAAAAGGCCTCTGTCATTTTGTGAACCAACAGAGTGAGGGGGGAGGGGAGGGGGAGGGGGAGAGGGAGGAGATGAGGTGCTAGTAGTAGAGAGAAGTTCTGAGTAGAGGAAAGTGTCTTCTTAGTCTGGTCCCTCCAATAAAGAGGCCTCTGAAGGGAGGCACTGGGAGTAGAAGTGCACAGTATGCATGTGAGCCTGAGTCCCTGACTGCAACTGCCTTCCTAAAGCTGCAGTTCACCGATCATGCGCCAGACCTCACGGGGAGCGCGGCGCCCCCCACCCTGAGGCCTGCCAGGCAAAACCTTGTAATTGCCTATGGTCAGGCACAAAAGATCACAAGGAAGATTTTGGCCCGGAGCTGCACTCTTCACATGCAGCCTGAAGACACCTGATGCAAAGATACACACCTACTTGAGACCTAGAGTTCTGGTAGAAGAGCGGAAGGCTGAATGTAGGGGATTCACCTCTGAGGTTTCGTGAAGATGGAGGATGTTGCTACGGACGACACTACGAGACCCTAGACCGCGACAGCTACTAGACAGGATCCTAATGAGCAAGAGTTAAAAATCTTCGCTGGAGAGTTTGTATCAGCCTGAAAGAGAATGTGAAACAGAGTTTCTCAGGGGAGATTGTGTCCTTGAGCAATGCAACTCACTATTTTCAAATGTTTGCTTACCTGAGGGTAAATATTTGTTACTTGTTGTTTTGTTTGTTTTTGCTTTTGTTTTTGTTTTGTTTTGTTTTGATTTTTGTTCTTTGTTTGAAGCATCATAGATAAGATTTTGACAGTACAGATATTGAGGTCAATCTGTTAGCTAGTTTCGAGGAGAAAATTTTCCAGGACTTTCAGCGGCAGTCTTGGTGAAGGCTGATATCTTTCAAGGTAATATTTTTTTCTGCTATTAGTTTTAGCCTTTTTAGATTATATTTTGCTGATTCTATTACAGAAATGCCTGTAGCAAGACCCCAGGACTCGATTTCTTTTCTACACTTACAGGCATAGACATTTGCTATTCTTATTGGATATTGCTTCCCTAAATCGCAATATATATTCCCAATACCATGTGCTCTATCCCTTCACTCTAACTCTGCCTTGGGCCATAGCTGCCTTTGCCAATAGGCAGACCCCCACCTTGAAATCCCAAGCCCTGCTAAATCCAGGCTATCTTCTTCTGCCTGAGTCCAAGGCCAAGAGGCCACAGCAGTGTGGGCTTTCTGGTCCAGGGAGCACCCCTGAGTCCCTAGGACTCTTCTTTTCTCGGAGATATTAAGTGAAGAGGATTCCTTCAAATAATAGGCATTTTGTGTTCTTTTAGTCGGGAAGTGGGGCCTTAGGGATATTTACTCTGATTTTAAAGCTCTCTCCTTACCTTGAGTCAGGTTTTTTGTTTTGTTTTTTAACCTAGTGTCATGGAACAGTTTATACTGGTTGTATTTGGAGACATTCAAACCTGATTAGATTCTCCTGAGGCTGTGGCTGAGAATTCATATGGCACATATGAACACCAAACAAATTATAATTTTTAAAAACGGAATCAAGCAATTGTGAAACAATGGACAAGATTCTCAGCAATCTGATGAACATAATATGGACTTTCAAGAGTCAACATTGATTTGCAGATATCATTATACTGGGATGAGTATAAGCCTTTACGTTTTTATTAGACTCTTATAAAACCCTGGAACATAGAGCAAGGTCAGTAAATAGCTGAACATAAGACATTTTCTGCAGTATTTAGATGACTAACGAGAGGTATGAATGGCTTTCAAAAGCTACATTTCAAATCTCATCATGTAAAAATAGAGAAACTCCTCCTGGAGAAGAAAGACACGATGGTACTGTTTTCCATGTCCCCAGGCCATCAGTTTATCCCCAGGGCACCAGGTCCTTGAAATGGGTTACAAACTTGGGGAAAAAAACTATGAAAATCTCTGATTTTCATAATGAAAACCCATGATTAAAAGGATGATTTGTAAGAAATTGTGGATATTTTCCAGAGAAGATAGAACCACACTCAAGAAATTTAAAAAAAAAGAAAAGTTTGGCTATAGGTTAAGTAAAATTTCTCAAGTTTTATCACAGTGACAGCTATCAAAGGCCAAGGTGTGCCAATGACTGGCCAAATCAGTTAAAGGTTATTCATGTTCCCAAAGTAAAAAATAGTTCAGTACAGTATCCACATATCCAGACAGAGCTAATAATGTTTGTCTGCTACTGTGGTTAATCCAATTGATATTCTTATGATAGTTATGACTACAGACTTTGCTCTGGGTTCTTCACAGACAAGAATTTAGATTCCAGAAACGTGAATCAAGTACATTTTTGAGGAGCATAATGTAGTTGCTACTCCTTAGATTGAAACTGATGTAAGAAATAAGTGAAAGTTGTGTATAAAGAAAAATAAAGTAGTTTAAAGTAAAATGTTCATGCCAATTGCATTACATTTTTCATTCTGGGGAGAGGAAAGTACATAACAAGACAAATATTCAGATAGGGATCTCCTCATGGGCACACCCCTAATTTCTTTTTAAAAAATTTTTTTTAATGTTTGTTTTATTTCTGAGAGAGAGAGAGTGAGACAGCGTGAGCAGGGGAGCAGAAAGAGAGGGAGACACAGAATCCGAAACAGGCTCCAGGCTCTGAGCTAGCTGTCAGTACAGAGCCTGACATGGGGCCGAACCCACGGGCCACGAGATCATGAGCTGAAGTCGGATGCTTAACCAACTGAGCCACCCAGGTGCCCCGGCACACCCCTAATTTCTAACATGATTCTTTTCCTTTTGCATTTATGCCACGAGAACATTTCTCCAATTTGTCACTTGGTTTCAAGTAACACCCAGAAGGTCTTCAGTAGAACAATTAGAACTCATTGCTGATTGAAGCCCTTCAGAATAGTACAGGGAGAACAAATTAAGAAGTTCAAGATCAGTAGAGCCTGGGGTCTCTAAACCATGTCTCCATTGCAATACACCCATTGGGGTTTTAAAGTGTCTCTATTTACTTTCTCTCTAATGGTTGGAAATACAGATTTATTGCAACAGAACACTCTAAACCCATAATAAAAATGAAATGTTTGTCTCTAATTGTCTGAATATAGGCACACTTGTGGTGCCTCCACACTCTTTCATGGTGCTGAACTGACCCAGTCAGAAATGAAGCCAATATTCTGGTTTGATGTAGAGGGGTTAGGAGATGATTGTAGCTAGTATGATTAGAAATCAGGATAGTGATGAAGACTTTGTCTAGTTTTAAGTTTCAGGGTAAAGGAGAAGGAGGTGATTTATGTTTTTTATTCCAAATATAAATTCTAAGTATACAACTTATGTTAATAGAAGAATTTATTTTCTACTTAAATAATGGCAAATACTAAGTGTGTCTGGCTTTGGGCTAAGAAATTCAGAAGAAATAGAAATTGAATTCTCCTTCATGAACTTTCAATTTGATAAGGGAAATAAGACATATATATATATATATATGTACATAAATATATACATATGAAAGATGATAGTAATAGATGATGGTATTATAAACACAGAAAATTGTTAAAGTTGAATTTCAACAGAGGAACCGATAAGACTCTAAGGGTAATAAAATGTGGTTTTTGGATGGAAAAAAAGGGGTGCTTGGGTGGCTTAGTCGGTTAAGCATCCGACTTCGGCTCAGCTCACGATCTCACAGTTCGTGGATTTAAGCCCCACATTGGGCTCTGTGCTGACAGCTAGCTCAGAGCCTGGAGCCTGCTTCGGATTCTGTGTCTCCCTCTCTCTCTGACCCTCCCCTGCTCACACTCTCTCTCTCTTTCTCTCTCAGAAAAAAAAAAAAATCACAAACATTGGATAGGAAAAAAAACAATCTAACTTCATACATAATTGGGAGAACTTTAAGTGAAGATTTACGTGTGTGTATGATTTTTTTGAGCTTTTAATATGGTAATGTATGTGGTAAATTTATAAAAGGTATACAAAGTCAATTTTGAATATCTTGAATTTACTCTCTTACATAGACTCTGAAGGAATATGTCTAGAATACAGATGAAAATATGAGACTATGGCTTCCTGAGATTTGGACTGCATATACAGATGGTGGTTCAGCCCCAAAGAGGTGTTAGTTGCCACCATGACTCTCAAAAGGAGAACCAGGGAAGATAGAGATGAAGTGCATTTGAAGAGTTAGGAAAGGAGCATAAACCTGAGTAGTCAGATACAGAGAGAGAACTAGTGAGGGACTACCTATTCATGAAGCCAAAGAGAATAAATCTGTAATGGGGTGGCGTCCATATGTGGATGACACAAAAATCAAGGGGAGTAAGGACTCACAGAAGATTACTGAACTTAGAAATTGGGTGACACTGATGTTTTTAGAAGTTTTGGTGAACTGTTGAAGACAACACACAGGTGATAAATCAAATAATGACTATGAAGAAATAAGAACTAAGCATAAACCAGTTCTCAAATTTTTAATACTTCAAGAAGGGTTATTTGATGGCACCTTGAAGATAACAAACAAGATGCACGGAAAATAGGTTTAACTGTGGAAAGGTTCGCTTTTGTCTCTAAAGAAGAAAGGTTTAATGAAGAGGAAAAATGCTCAGGCAAATAATTAATTGTGAAGGATGAGCATGAAAGAGTGGGTAATGGTAAAAAATGAAGTGGTTTCCTTTGAAGAAGATAATGTAAACTTTTTTTTTTTTTATGTTTTATGTTTCCACAGGGGAGGAAACCTGATAGAACACATCTTGCCTGACAGTTTCTCTTCTTCAGAATGGTGTGTTCTCATGTCACTGGCATCTGGTTTTATAGGTTTTGCAGCATTTATGCTTACCTTTGAGGGATAGAGTATGCTTTTATCATGTCTACAGAAGTGATTTCCTTTAGAATACTGCAAAATCATTCTGAGCACTTTGATTTGGCTGATTGTGGCACTTCTTTCTGTAAGAGGTAATTCAATTCTGGACTTCGGCCTTCTGGAAAAGTAGTTCCACTTGTACTTACTTTATGATGAAGATATTAATTCAGGCAGCATGTCATTTACCTTGAATGAATAACATCCCTTCATAAATAGAATTTTCCCTCAAATTTATTAAAAGTGGGCAATTACTTTGTCTTCATTCCTTTTTCATGCATATATTGAAAAATAATAAAAGGGAATGTGTGGACTGACAAATGATATAGATTAACAAGAAATTAGTAAGAACCAAACTTTATGTATTTTAAAATTCTACCTTACTTTGAATAAAAGTTTTCTTAAAATAGATGTACTGAATATACTATCAAATATCATGCTAACTAATGACCAGTCATCAATAATTATCTAAAATTGATTACACACACACATGCAAGGCCATAGCAATTTTTTGAATTTAATATGCCTGCTATCATTGTTGAAGACATCTGGAAGCCATATTTGATAGTCCAATTCTAACAATGTTCCAACAAGTGAGTTAAAAAGTTTCAGTGTATGTTCTTCTAGGTCAATTAAGGAAAATTATTGCTTTGTCTTTATTCCAAGTTGTTGGCCTAATACTCCTAGTATGAGCTCGGTTCTAGATATTTCATTTCCTACAAGAATTGGAACATAGCCTACTCTTGTGCCCTGATACCTCAGAAGACAATGGTAGCTTAGTTTACCATTATTTGCCTACACACTGAAAAATTTCATTACTGTATACTGTACCATTTGTCTTAATAGATTGTTAAAGGCAACAAGGGCCAATTCCTGTAATCCTTTGCCATTGCTTATGCTAATAAAAATATACTACCAGGTGGATCCATCTGCTAACATTTATCCAGCTTCAATTGCATGTTCAGGAGTAGTCCCTAACATTCTCCAACTGCTGGTAATTCTATAACGCCTAAACAACTAATCCCTCGAAGAAGCTTACTGTTCAAGTTTTAATACTTAAACAAATCCATGCAATTTGAAAGAAGAAAAACAACTAAAGCAGTTTATGATTGAGAAAGATTTTAAGCTAATTTTTATAACAAACTGCTTCAAAAATACTGATACACAGTGCAGTTTTGCTGAAAGAACTTTAGTACTGAAAGTGCCTCATATAAATTGGTTAGTACAGGGTTTTCTAATGGGGAGGAGATGTCAGAGCAGCAGCCCAAGAAATTAAAGATGTTAATGTAGAAAGAAGGAAAAAAAACATCCCCCAAACCACTAAAACACACACACACACACACACACACACACACACACACACACGCACATCATGCATTACGTGAAGAAAATGATATGAACAGCTAGGCAAATGTACTTAGCATCTTTGACCCAGTATCCTAACAGCATGGACTACAGACCACTCTTATTTAAATATTTAAAAATTCAGATTTCTGGGGCCTCTGGGAGGCTCAGTCAATTAAGTGTCCAACTTTGGCTCAGCTCATGATCCCATAGCTCAGGGGTTCAAGCCTCGCATCAGACTCCGTGCTGACAGCTTAGAGTCTGGAGCCTACTTCAGATTCTGGGTCTCCCTCTCTCTGCTCCCTTTCCCACTCACACTCTGTCTCTCTCTCCTTCAAAAATAATAAATAAATTTAAAAAATATTAAAAAAACAAAAATAAATAAACATTAAAAAATTTTTAAAAATAGAATAAAATAAAAATTTAGATTTCTTAGCACACAGACCAGGAGTCTGTATTTTTACAAGATCTGTGTGTGATCATCTGCGTGCAATCATTCTATACTAAAGCTAGAGGACCAAATGTTAGAGAATAGAAGAAGAATAAAAATAAATCCAATGATAAAGATTGCAAAATAGTTATTTTCTTTGTGATACACTAATATCAAAGAAGCATTAGTGAAATAATAAATAAGACCAACATTCCAAGGTCATAGCTTCTAATGATAAGCAAGGTCATTATGGTAAAATGGTGATCTAAGAAACAAAATGCTTAAATATTTCTCTTTTCAAATAAAAAGATTACAATATATCAAATTTGAGTATTGAAATAATGTCATAAGTAAAGAGGATTCATGATTATTAAGTAAATTCCAAATGTACACACATAGATACATAGGAAGGTAGGTTGATAGGTAGACAGAGAAAAAGAGAGGAAAGAAAATAGTCCTGTTTTCCCAAATGCAATAATAAAGGGAAAAAACACAAAACCGTACAGGAAAAGAAAAGGAACTCATTAAACAAACCGATTAGGTTTAAAAGTTTCTATTTTTAAGGTTTCTATTTTTTAGAAACCCCAGAACTTTTCTGGTGAAGATCAAATATCTATTCTTCATAAAGGCCAAATCTCTTCCTGTGTACTAACCTCATCATCTGACAGATGTCTGATACTGTAACATCGTTGTCATTGTGCATGTTTACATATAATTCAAGAACCAAAACATAAATAAACAAATGGGACCACTGTGTAAGCCTCAGTACAAGAGTAATTCTGTGCTCTGGCCTAGAGATTGGAAACAGATGTAAACATTTGTAATTATGCATGTTTCAGGCTGCCTTTCATGCACAAAAACAGTTGTAGAAATTGTAGGTGGAGCTGGCTGAACACAAACATTATTTGTCTTTCTGAAGTGTCAAATCAGAGATTAGAGTAAATGTAAGCACATTAATCATGAAATGAAATTTTCAGAAGTGCCACTCATTTGTGAACTTCTGGTGTCACTCAAAAATCAAAGTTTTGAAACGTGCTTCAGTTATTTTTCTATGTTTATGAACTAATATATCATAAGATGGGGAGGGATGTTATGGAGGGCATTTGCTTTTCTCCACTGCCACATTTCATTCATTCCAGGGAAATGATACTTGGGCTTTGTTTTCTGACATACAGATATAGCATTGGAACAAAATACTAAGCGACCCCAGTAACAGTCATTAACATGCATGTTAAATGCCCACATCCATTTTCCCTTTGTACCTTTGCAATTGGACTCGAATTTTTAGCGGATCGTAGTGCTCCTTGCTAAACAACTGTGCTTCCCATTCTCTTTCGTAGCTAAATGTGACCAAGTTTCTGGACAATTTCATGTATCAGACTTCCAGGAGGTCTCCTTAAATGAACTTCCTCTCTTCCTCATACATGTGCAAATGAAGGCCCTTGGAGGATGGAAGTCACGTGTTGAAGATGGTGGAGCATACACAAAAATGGGGACCAGGGACTCAAAGCACTGAGTAAGAACAGCGAAGTTGCCATACGAGCTTTGATTGCCTACCACTAGAACACTTGTAAGTGAGAGAGCAATAAGCGTCTATCTTATTTAAACCACTGATTACTTATTGTTTCCTTGTTTGCTTACTCTTAGCTGACCCAAATTCCATACCCAATACAGATTAAATTCAACCAATCTGTATGATATGTTTACCACTGACCAGGGGCTGCTTTGTTTAAGCCTACAGTGATGAATGAGAATGGACATGTTTAGCTAACAGTCTGGTGCAAGGGTCAGCAAACTCAAATCCATGGGGCAAATCTCCCCACTGTTTTGGTAAATAAAATTTTATTGAAACAGTCATTTTTATTCTCTATTGCTGCTTTCACACTGCAACTGCAGAATTGAGTAACTGTGACAGAGACTTCATGATTCACAAACCTGCAATAATTACTATCTGGTGTTTTACAGAAGAAGTTTGACAACTCTGATCTAAGGGGAGTCTAAGACAAGTAAATGGACACGTAGAATAATGTGTGGTATATATGACAGGAAGGGTCCTGGGCGTGATATAAAGAGCAGTGAATAATCTGCACATGAGAGACCAGAGCATATTTCCCAGAGATGGTGATGTTGAAGAAGAACTCAGCAGGATAAGTAGGTGTGGACCAGGTAAGTGACTCAGTGCAGTTATTCTAAGTGGAGGAAACTGTGCAAGTTCAAAACCCAAAAGTGACAAATGCTGTCAAATAAAATCAATATTGTGGGGCATCTGGGTGGTAAGCTGGTTAAGCATCTGACTCTTGGTTTCAGCTTAGGTCATGATCTTACAGTTCTTGGAATCGAGCCCTGCATCGGGTTTTGTGCTGACAGCACAGAACCTGCTTGGGATTCTCCCTCTCCCTCTCTCTCTCTGCCCCTCCCCCACAGGGGCATTCTCTCCCCCCAAAATAAATAAATTAATTAAAAAAAAATGAAAATTGAAAAGCACCCCATGGAGAATGGAAGAAAAACACCAAGCTTAGAAGTGGCTACCAAGAAAGCCTAGAAGAATCCAGGATTCAACTCAGTAGAGCTTAGAAAAATTATCATGATTTACTTGTTAGTGAACTTTGCCAGGTATTTGCATCTTAAACTTTATTGTCTCTAATTTTAATTTAAAACAGAGACAGAATTTATTTTAGGAATGCAGTGAAATTAGATGCAAAGTGTTTGAGAGTATGTCAGGGAGAGAGCGAGCAGGTGCAGAACTTGCCCTTGAACCAACCTTGTCCACTAGGCCTGGGTGCCAAAATTAAGCATGAATAAGAAGCCCTTCAGTTAATTGCTGAATTCCACACCCTGGAATCAGAGACTCTGATTCAATGATCTGGGATTGGGCTCAGAAATTGGGGATTTAAACAAGTGAAAAGGAAATTTCAATTAAATGGAACCAGAAACAATTGTGCAAAATGCTGTTTTAGGGCAGACCCATACATCATCAGAACATTCTGGAACATTTGAGAAAATTAGAAACTTGGGTGATCTGCTGATCCAATGAAGAAAAATCTGAGCGTGGTATACCTGAACCAATGTATTAATAAGCTTTCCAGTGGATTCTGTTATGCAATAAAATTTCTAAAAAAACATTTCTGTATTTCTTGTTCTGTTGCACAAATTCATGAGCATGTATGACAGTCATGGCACAGTGAGGAAAAGCAAGGGGCAGTGTCTCTAAACCAGTGCAGCAATAATGTGAACATGTAACAACTGCCAACTCATGACTCTTGATTCCATTTTCTGCCTTTTCCCGCTGTATGTTTCTTAAGTCTCTCACCCTCCTCCCCATCCATTTCTTGATTTCACAGCTTCACATACAGAGAAAAATAGCCAATATGTTCACAGAGGCTGCGAACACAGTCACTGTTTTATTCAGGAAAAACTTTCTTTGCTGCGATTTCTAGAGTCACAGACATGCCTATAGTGGGTCAGAAGAAATGCCCAGGCTTAAACCAAAATATTCTGGCTCTAAGTCTACAGTTTAAGTATTGATGCATATTTAATACAGTAAACAGATAACCTGTTAATAAGTGACTCAGAGTAGATATAAAACACACATACACACACCCCCCCACACACACACATTCATGGACACACACATTTGAAGACAGTTATTTTGAATTAAAGGGTCTTTTTAAAATTTTATTCCCAATATTGCAGTCTCCCTAGTTATCTATGAAGACCAAATGAGGTTCTAGGAAATCTTAGTTGATTCTCTTCACTACTGAGACTTTCTCTAAATTATGTCATCAAAACTAACAGTCTATTCTCTGTGTCAAGTCACCTGGGACATGGTGTGAGGTCCATATACATGCACTAGTCTTGTCTACTAATTGTCCCAGTGAATAAGCCAGGTTTTTCTTATGGTTGGCTCATTTTTCAGTCCTGAAAAGAGAAACTGTTGTAGATATTTCAAGCAGAGAAAAGAGCTTCGAAAGAGAGCTGGTTTTAAAGGTATTGGAAGGGTTGGAGGAGCACATGTGAGAAATGAGTTTATACTAAAGCAGCTATGAGGTCCATAACTGCCAAAACACAGGAGCTGGCACCAGCTTCTGCCATGGCTCGTGCTGCTGGGTTAGTGCCATTCACACCACAGAAGGCGTCTCGGCAGGTTTGCGTGGGTAGAGGCCGCGCTGCCGCTGCCCGGACCACCAATGTTCTAGAACCCCGCATAGCCTGTAGCAGTCTCCTGGCAGCCACGGCTAGAGCCAGGAACAAACTACTTTTCATCTTCATCTTGCCAGTTCATCCCTCAGGCAGGACCTAAATGGAAACCAGCTGGCGAGGGAGGCTGGGAGAGAAAATTTCCCAGTTCTAGCATCTTGTGCTAGAAAGACGAGTAGTAAAGGGCAGATATGAAGATTAGTGCCAACAGAAAATCGATGGCAGAAACTCATGCGTCAAAAAGTTTAAAATAATCTTATACCTCAGCTACTGGAGAGAATAAAGATGTAAAAGGATATATAGCATTTGCAGGAAATAGGAATGGATATAGTTAAAAAGTTATATTTTAAGTCTGCTGTTCTTATACAGAATAGCTAAATACTCTACGTTATATGCGCCGTTAAAATACGGTCAAAGAATTTCACGAACATAATTAAGGCAACTGTGACCTAAAATTTTTAAAGAAGTAATAAAAAGGGGCGCCTGGGTTGCCTCGTCGGTTATGACTCTAAACTCTTGATGTCAGCTCATGTCGGACTCTGTGCTGGAGGTGGAGCCTACTTGGGATTCTCTCTCTGCCTCTCTTACTCTCTGCCCCTCCCCCGTTGGTGCACCACACATTCTCTCTCTCTCTGTCTCTCAAAATAATAAACATTTAAAAAGTAGTAAAAATCAATGTTAATTAAAAATTTTACAAAAATAAATATATACAGTGTGGATATATGTATATATAATGTGTAATATACGTATAAATGTGTGTATATGTAAATAAAATATGAATATATACTTGTTATTATGACTTCAAATATCTTCCTGGATGGATATCATATTTTATCTATTACATATTTTTATATAATAATATTCTTCTATATAAGCACATCTGCAGAAAGAGATTTGAATTTAGTAATAATTTGAAATTGCAGCTTCAGCTAAGTCCTTTTGCTTGTATTGGCACAAAGGCAGACATATTTTTAGAATATAGAGGTATAAGATTTTGGGTATCCATTTCCTAAGTTGATTTGTGTAGTGTACAAAATTTGAAAGTACTTAAAATCAAACTTACATGAAAATGAAGGAAACATTTTGCAATCACGTTTCGAAATGAGAAATCTCCTTCAAAGAGCGTATACATTTCTTACTCTCCAGTTACACTGACCTACGAGATTTCCATTCCTATTTACTATGCAGCTTCGATTTGCAGTTTAGCAGTAACTTTGAATGACTTACTTGGACTCTGTTTGGTACGCAAGGAAACCTCGATCAGAAGGTAATTTTTTAGTCATCATTTTACACAGTTCCTGTCACATCTTAAAGTAGCACATAGCTGACTCTTATCAGATATTTTCAAAAGTAGCCACAGTGAAGAAAGTAGAATACAGCCTACTAGATATTACGTACGTCTCAATTAAATCTGGCCAATAATGCTCCCTTTTTTCTATCAGGTAATGCAAGTATTAGGTACCAAAAGTGAAAATGTGTCCTAAGAAAATTTTCTTTCCACTAGAACACATACTTATACACTCAAATAAATAGAAACAGGAAGATTGTGGGCAAATGCTTGCCAAACATATATTCAGATAATTTCCTCTTCTAGGTGAAAAAAAAATAGGAGAAACTGTCTATTGAACTCCACCCATAGTTTCTGATAAAATAAACAAGGCAAAAAAACAAGGAAAAATATACTAGAAATATCTAATACTGATGGTACTATAGGTGACGTTTATTATGCATTTGTTTCAGACCCAAAAGCTACCTTAGCAAACATTTTGTCACTTTCAAAAGACTAATCGTGGAGGGTTAAGAAGATATGTGGGAACTTTCTAAACTTTCTGCTCAATTTTCCAATAAACCAAAAATATATGGTAGAGTTTGGGTGTGAACAAAAAGAAAGAAAAAACACCCATATGTTACTGGTGACAAAATTTACCATAAACCAGTGATTTTCAAATATGAAACATTGTCAGAATTACCTCAAGGGCATGTGGGATAAATTATTAGATCTAGCTTTGTTAGTTTCTGGACACTATTTTATAAAGTTACATAGATATAACAAGAAGTTTTAACTCTTTGGGTAATTGTCAATGCTTTATTTAATTTTTAAATATTATTTGAAGTACTATAGGGCAGGTGACAGAAAGCCATTATTTTATAAACATATTTAGGATTATACTGATTATAGTCAATCTTAAATATCTAAGAATGTGATTTATTTCCTCTGGGACTTTTTATTTGCTAATAGGGAAAGTAGTATTGAAATGCTTGGAGAAGATACCTTAGTAGCTTTTAATAAATTAATTATTACATGAAGTATAATAGAAGTGATAGCTCCATGCCCAAACACATAAGTATTCAGTCATCTGGAATACTCTGAATTTTTTCCAGAATAATTTCTGGAAAATACTCACACTTCTATTATTTTTTCTCGCTTAATGGATTGGCTTCATGCCAAAGAGATATAGGCTGATTGACACCTCTATCAGTGTGGCACACTGTTATCTACATAGAATTACCCAATTCTGCCAGTCCTCTGGCCCCAATTTCTCAGGTGCACAAGAAAGGATGACGCCTGTGTTATTTATAAAACTGTGTTCTGTCCCCTTATTTCCCAGGGCAACTGATCTCTTCTCTATCTGCACTATCATCTTAGAGCCAAGGTTTATATTCTTTTTAAGGCAGCAACTAGACAATCTAGACAATTAGTACATTAATGAGCAAATAAGGCCCTATATGTGGCTTAATACAACAAACTTTTATATTTTTCTAGTTTTGTTGAGGAATAATAAACAAATAAAATTGTGTATTTATGTTGTACATTGTGATTTGAGTGTGTGTGTGTGTGTGTGTGATGTTTTGATATACATATGCATTGAGAAATGATTAACACATGAACCCAATGAACATACCCATGACTTCACATCTTTCATTTATGGGTGTGGTGAGAATATTTAAGATCTACTCTTTTAGCAAATTTGAAGCCACAACATAATAAGATTAACTATAGACACTATTCTGTGTATTAGAGCTCCAGAACTTACTCATTCTGCATAACTTAAATGTTATATCCTTTAACCAACATCTCCCTGTTGACACCATCCTTCAGCCCAAAGCAATCACCATCTATTCTGTGCTTCTATGAATATGACTTTTTTAGATTTCACATATGAGTAAGATAATGCAGTATTTGCCTTTCCTTTTCTAGCTTATTTCATTTAGCATGATGTCCTCTAGTTCACCTATGACAGGTTTTCCTTCTTTTTAAAGACTACAATATTTTATATATATAATATATGTATGTAATATATACACATCACATATACATATATTATATACATATATATGATAATTTTTAATTCATTCATCCTTTGATGGACACTTAGGTTGATTACATATCTTAATTATTGTGAATAATGTTGCAAAGGACAAAGGAGTCCAGATATCCTTTGAGATGCCAACTTCATTTCTTTCAGGTATATAACAGGAAATGGAATTGCTGAATCATACAGTAGATCTGTTTCTAATTTTTTGAGGAAACTTCACACTCTTTTCCACCATAGCTATATGAATTTACATTCCCACCAATGGTGTATAGTACTCTCTTTTTCCACATCTTTGCCAACATTTATCTTTTATCTTTTTGACAATAGCCATTCTAACAGTGTGATGTAATATCTTATTATGCTTTTTATTTGCATTTCCCTGATGATTAGTCATGTTGAGCAATTTTTCATGTACCTATTTGTACCTATTGTTTAATGAGTTATTTATTTTCTTGCTATTATGTTTGAGTTTCTTATATATTCTGGATATTAACCCCCTATCAAATGTATTGTTTGCAAGCATTTTCTCCCATTTTGTAGATTGTCTCTTCATTCTGTTGATTGTTTCCTTTGCTGGGCAGAAGCTTTATAGTTTGATGCAGTGCCACTTGTTTATTTTTGCTTTTGTTGTCTGTACTTTGGGGATTAATATCCAAAAATTTATTGCCTAGACCAATGTCAAGAAGATTTTCCCCGTGTTTTATTCCAGTAGTTTTACAGTTTCAGGTCTTATGCTTACAGCTTTGATCCATTTTGAGTTGATTTTTGTATAAGATGTAAAAAAAGTCTAATTTCATTCCTTCGTGTATGGATATCAAGTTTTCTCACCACCATTTCTCTAGGAAATTGTCTTTTCCCATTGTATATACTTGGCACCTTTGTCAAAGATTAATTGACTCTAAATGCATGGGTTTATTTCTGGGCTCTCTATTTTGTTCCATTGGTTTATATGCCTGTTTTTATGCCAGCACCATTGCTATTTTGATTCCTATAGCTGTGTAGTGTATTTTGAAAGCAGATAGTGTGATGCCTCCAAGGGTGTTCTTTTTGCTTAAGATTGCTTTACCTCTTTGGGGTCTTTGTGGTTCAATATGAATTTTAGGATTTCTTTAATATTTCTATGAAAAATGCAGTTGGATATTTGATAAGGATTGCATTGAATCTATAGATTGATTTCGGTAACATTTAATATTTTTCATGAGTCTGGGGAGTGGAAAATGGGGTCCAGACTCTGATTTTCTTTGGGATGAATCACCTGTCTGTGTTCAGCCAGCTGGTCTCTGATGAGCAACTCTGTTATCCTCAATGTGGTCCTCATCTTCCAAATAGTCCTGCCGGATGTGTTGTCACGATGGTGCATGTCTCCATGAAACAGTGAAGTGCTTCAGTCCTGAACTTTGGGGGTGGATCTGTCCTACTGATATTTCCATCGTACTCTATTGGCCAAAACAAGTCACAGGGTTAATCCAGATTCACAGATGGGGAAACAGAGTCTGCTTCTTGACTGAAGAAGTAGGAAAGTTACAAGGCAAAAGGTGTGTGGGCCTTAGGGAGAAGTGGTGAATTCAGCCATTTCTTACAGTCAGTTTCCTGCAGTATATTCCTCCAAATACAGACACACAGCATAATTTCAGAATAAATCAGTAAGTGAATCCTGAAATAGTTGAGACATATCTGAATTTCAAAATGACTTTAAACTAGATAATTTCTGTGATATGTGTGGAAAAGACAGCAGTATGTATCTGTGAGGTGAGGCAATGGTTAGACAGATTTGTAATAAAATAAATGGCCTTATCCAAACATATTTTTTTTATAGAAAAGTGTCAACTTAAAGAGACTTTTCCAGTGGTAGAACATAAGGTTTTCTTCCAAATCAGGTTATATGTAGCACATCACCATTTATAAATGACTTGTGTAAAAACATGTTTATCCACATAGAAAATGACATGAATCTGGAAGGAATTGATAATATTCTGGAGGACAGGAATAGTATCCAAAAAGACCTTGACAGGATGAAATAGGGATTAAATTTAATGTGGCAAATTTTATTTTTGTTTAGTTTATATTTATTTATTTTTGAGAGACAGAGAGAGACAGAGCTTGAGCAGGAGAGGGGCAGAGAGAGGAGACACAGAATCCAAAGCAGGCTCCAGGCTCTGAGTTGTCAGCACAGAACCCAACGTGGGGCACAAACCTATGAACCAGGAGATCATGACCTGAGCTGAAGTTGGAGCCTTAACTGACTGAGCCACCCAGAAACCTCTCATGTGGTAAATTTTAATGTAGATAAATTTAAGGCATGGCAATAAACCTGAGATCTCAAAATGTCCAATTACACTCTGGTTTAGCTGGAGAAGCATCTTTAAGGCTTTAGGTAACAGCTGCTTCAATAATAATCAACAGTGTATGCAATTTACATAAGACATCTGTGAATATAGGTCACATTAGTATATGAACTATGTAATTCTAGGATAAAACATTAGTATTTTTCTTCCCCCAAACCTCAATACTTACTGTGACTTCACTCTTCAACTAGGCTCTTGAATATAATAGTGATAATTAGTTTTAGGACTATTTTTGATACTGAGTTTCAGTTAACTATTCAGTGCCATTTGCAAATCAATTCCTTTGGGCATAAAAATTTTCACTAATTAGTAAAAGAGCACTAACACGTGGTAAAATTCTGAGTCAAATAGCAGATATTGTAAGTATCATAGCTTCTGATTATAATATAATAAAGTTAGAAATTAGTAGCAGAATTTATTCATGCTCTCAGAAATGAAAAAAAGAAATACATGATATCTAGGTTTTGTGCTATTAACAGAAATTAAATTTTAAAATGTACAATGACTCATGAACTTAAAAATAATTACAATTATATTTTACATAAAAATTGATGATATATGGTCAAGCATAGACTCAGAGGGAAATATATAGAAGTATTATTTTTAATTTAAAAGAAAAGGATAGACATTTGGCTTCAGCTTAAGATGTGGAAAGCTGCAAATAATGTAACTCCCATCCTGCAGAAAAGGAAAGCTCGTTATAATTTATAGAATCATTATGTTTTCTAAATCCACAAGATCAATGACATTTTAAGACAAACCACTTTACAGACTTACAAAAACTGGGCAAGCAGTAAGGTCATTGAAAAATTATCCTCCACCTTTGAGTGAGAAAGATTTCAACCCCTGACACATTGGGACTCAAGTCACTCTTAACATTGAGGCTGGTAGCAATGAAAAGCCCGTGACCCCCACCAGAATGTAGCAGGCACCAAGGGCCATGCCACAGCAGTCCATTGTTTAAGGAAGGATAGGAAAATAGGCAAATCTGCTACAAGGCACGCAACAAAGAGGACACCTAAAGATGAGAGTGAAGGAAACTTTGAGGAAAACTTTCTGGCCAAGCACACAAGGGAGAGAAATTCTAGAGGATTCTGAAGCCAATGGTAAACTGAAAGTAATCATAACAACAAGAAAACTCAAACCCAGCTCAGCTCTAACTAAAATTGACTCAACCCTAAAAATGACAGCCTCATTGAGGTCCAGTATGTGACTTACCATAGTGAATGTTCTATATGCATTGAAAAATAATGTGTGTTCTGGATATAAAACATTCACTATGGCAAGTCATGTTCTAGGCCTAAAATAAACTAAGCCTCTACAAATTAAAACAATTTAAATCAAGCCAGATAAGTTCACTAACTAAAATGGAATTAATTTAGACATCAATAATCATGTATCTGAAACATTCTCAAATATTTGAAAATAAAAGAGCACATGCCTATATATTCCATGGGCTAATGAGCAAGTATAAAGAAAAAATTGAAAATAGTTTGTATTGAATGACAATAAAGCGCTATCAAAATTGTGATTTCCCACTAAAGAAATACATAAAGGAAAATTTATGGCAATGACACATATTAGAAAAGAAGAATTGTCTTAAGTCAATGATTTATAATCTCATTTTAAGGAACAAGTATAAGGAGAGTAAATTGATGTGAAATGAGCAGAAGAAGTGAGATAATTATCATAAGAGCAGAAATAAATTAATTTTAAAATAAACAATAAAATATGAATGAAATCGAAAGATGGTTCTTTGAAAAGATCAATAAAATTATTAAATATTTAGGCTGTCTTACCAAGAAAAAAGGAGAGAATAAGCAAATTACTAACAAAAGTAATGAAAGAGGGGGCAACAGTATAATATGTAAGAATATTAAAACTGTCAGAAAATATTATATGGCTTTAAACACAACAACTTAAGTGAAAATAAATTCTACTTCTTCAAAAATAAAATGGCCAAAATTCATTCATTAAGAAGTAACCTGAATGACTGTAACTATTTGTAAATTAATCTTTAGTTTAAAATTCTTTTCATGCTTTTATTCCTGGTTTGATGTGAGTTTGATGTAAGAAGTTGGGATAATGATCTCCTAACAAGTAGTATAAAGCTAAACAGATTGGGAAATTGAAAAATCTTCTTGGGTCCATCGTTCTTCTTAACAAGGCCTGTTCTCAGGGGAAACTAATGAGTTAGAGCCTAACCTACTGAGATATTATCAGAGTCTAACTAACCTTGTACAAGGGAAATAACCAACTACAGTCAGTTCTAGCCTTCCATATGGAAGAAGAGAAATACCTAACTCCAGCCCATTGTAGCCATCCTGTTCCACTAGGGGGAAGAAAAAAAATCCTGAGAAACACGTGTGAAGCTCACAGTTCAGAGGCAGAGGCTTACTAAAAGACTGAGACATAATCATGAGACTATAGAACATTTCCCTCCCTCCCCCCCCCCCAACACACACACATCTCAACACCACATGACTAAAAGCCCATTTACAGCAGTTTCTTTTATCATGGACATCATACACAGCTATCATGAAAAAAAATTATACAGCATACTACAGGGCAAAAACCAGACATGGGAGGGATGTTGGAATTATCCAGGAATTTAAAGCAACTATGATTAATATGGTAAGGACATTAATGGATAAAGTAGACAGCATGTAGGAACAGATGGGCAGTGTAAGGACAGAGATGGATACCCTAAGAAAGAACAACAACAACAAAATACTAGAAGTCAAAAACACTATAACAGAAATAAAAAAAGCCTCTGATGGGCTTATTAGTAGACTGGACAAGATTGAGAAAAGAATCTGTGAGCTAGAGAATAAATCAATAGAGTCTACGGCCATACCACCCTGAACGCGCCCGATCTCGTCTGATCTCGGAAGCTAAGCAGGGTCGGGCCTGGTTAGTACTTGGATGGGAGAATAAATCAATAGAATCCACACAAAAACCTTTACATGGATGTTTATAACAGCTTTATTCATAATCACTATTGTCTTGCAAGTAACTAAAATGTCCTTTAGTAGCTGGCTGGATTAATACACTATGAAATATTATTCAGGGCTAAAAAGAAATGAGCTATCAGACCATGAAAAAACGTGAGGGAATCTTAAGTGCATATTACTAAATGAAAGAAGCCAATTTGGAAAGGTTACATACTGTATTATTCCAACTAGATGAAACTCTGAAAAAGGCAAAACTATGGAGACTATAAAAAGATGAGGGGTACCAGGGAATCATGAGAGGTTAAGGGATAAACAGACAGAACTTAGAAGATTTTTAGGATAATAAAACTACTGTATATGATACTTAATGGTGGATACATGTCATTATACATTTGTCCAAGCCCATACAATATATAGCCCCAAGAGTGAACCCTAATATAAACAATGGGTGATTACAATGTATCAATGTAAGTTCATTAATTACAACAAATGTACCACCCTCAGGGGGATGTTAATGATGAGGGAGGCTATACATGTGTGGGGTAAGGGTCTATATTGACACTCTCTGTACTTTCTTATGAATTCAGGTGTTTTTTGTTTTTGTTTTTGTTTTACAACAAGTGTTGGTGAAGATGTGGAGAAAGGGGAACACTTCTACACTGCTGGTGGGAATGCACACTGATGCAGCTACTCTGGAAAATAGTATGGAGGTTCTTCCAAAAGTTAAAAATATATCTACCCTATGATCCAGCAACTGCACTACTAGATATTTACCCAAAGGATACAAAAATACTGATTCAAAGAAATACAATCACCCTGACGTTTATAGCGGCATTATCCACAATAGCCAAACTATGGAAAGAGCTCAAATGTCCATCAACCAATAATAGACAGACGTGTTATCTATGTATACACACAATGGAATGTAACTCAGTCATAAAGAAGAATGAAATCTTACCATTTGCAACAACACGGATGTAGCTAGACAGTGTTATGCTAAGTGAAATAGGTCAGTCAGGAAAAAAGAAATACCATATGATTTCATTCATATGTGGAATTTAATAAACCAGACAGATGAACTTAGGGAGGAAAAGAGAGGCAAACAGGAAAGTGACTCTTGACTATAGAGAACAAATTGTGGGTTACTGCAGGGGAGAGGGGCAGAGGGATGGGTTAAATGGGTGATGAGAAATAAGGAGGACATTTGTTGTGATGAGCACTGGGCATTGTAAGTACGTGATGAACCACTAAATTCTACACCTGAAATATTATTACACCATATGTTAACTAACTGGAATTTAAATAAAACTTAAAAGGGAAAAAAAGGCTTTTTTATAAAAAAATCTTTCGCCAAAGAAAATTTTAAGATCAAATGTCTTTACAGGTACATTCTATCAAATATTTAAGACAGAAATAAAATTCTGAAAAATAATTCCTAGAAACAGAAGAAGAAAAATTTCCCAACTTATTTTATTTTTTAAAATTTTTATTTAAAAATATTTTTTAATGATATTTATTTTTGAGAGACAGAGAACAAGAGGGGGAGGAGCAGAGAAAGAAGAAAACAGGATTTGAAGCAGGCTCCAAGCTCTGAGCTGTCAGCACAGAGCCCCAAGCGGGGCTTGAACCCATGAACTGTGAGAACATAATCTGAGCTGAAGTGGTACACTTAACCGACTGAGGGTAGTGTCACCCTGATAATAAGAGAAGGCAAAGACACTGTAAAACAAAGCAAGACAGAACAAAACAAAATAAACTACAGAACACAATTTCTTATTACTATTGATGTAAAACTTCAATTAAATACTAATGAATAGAATCTAGCAATATGTCAAAAGAATAATAGGCTATGACCAAGTGGAGTTCTTTCCAGAAATGCAAATCTAGGTTAGTATTCAAACACTCCATTAGTGTGATTCACCACATCAACAGACTAAAGAAGAAAAAAATCATCTCAACAGATACAGAAAAACATTTGGCAGATCCCAGCCATAAATGATGAAATATTTTAGCACACCAGGAATAGAAGTGTGCTTTTATAAATTGATAAGCGCCTAAAGCAAATGGTGAAAAAGTTTCCTTTAATATCAGGCACATGACAAGGATATCCACTTTTGCTGCTTCTTTTCAGTACCATACTCAATATCCTACTCAGTGTAATAAGGTAAGAAAGTCAGAAGTCATTACATTTGGAAAGAATGAACTAAAAATGTCTCTATTCACAGCCTATTATTGCCTATATAGAAAATCCCCAAGCATATATAAAACAGAAGGACATAGAGACAAGGAGCAAGAAACAAAGAGAGAGTGAAAATATGTAATTATTTAATGCATTATTTAATAAAGAGAAAAATCTAAGGATATCAATTGTAGGCACATAAAAACATAAACTTGAAATTTGTATCAGAAAATTTATAGACAGAAAATTTGTTTATAATTTGAGAGCTAGTTTAATATATAGGGTAATATGTATTTTTAAAACTAGACATAGTTTTAAATTACAATAAAAAAACGAAAGCAAACAAACACGTTTTGAAAAAGGTCATATGAAAAAGAAACAAATTTATTCAATAAAAATTAAATTAACAGAAAATACCAACAGAGTTAATGATTTCTTTGTCAAGTAAAACTTTCGAAATTAGATGTACAAACATTTAAAAACATGAGAGATAATGTATTGAGGAAAACCAGAGGCTAAAAACTAAATATATCTAGGTAGTTTACTACTAATTAACCTTTAGCTTCCAAATGAGAGAAAAATTATCCTTCAATATTCATTGTTCTTCAACACAGAAAGCAGAAATAATAAACTAAAAGAAAAATCCAAAACCTAGCTCTTTTTAGAAATGTCTAAAATCTAAACATTTTAAATATTAAGCTAGAATTAAAAGAGTAACTAAAGACAAATAAATAATTGGAAACCACCTACTTTGGAGTGCAGTCCTTTTTTATCTTCCTGATCTTATTATTTTGTATTCATTCTATTTCTTCAAAAATATGTTACACACACACACACACACACACACACACACACACACACAGTTACAGACTATAACAACTCAGGACTGATCATTCTTATTAGTCCAGTTTGCTAGGTAGAGTGATGGGTGGGATTTAGCAAGAACTGTATGAGTTATTTCTGTTATATAGGCTTTGGATAGAGAAGTCCTCTTTCCACTGGGTTGCTTGGATGGGAAGATGTAATGCTCATCATGTCCATCGCCGTCATGGAGTTAGTGATTATTGACAGCTGAATGAAATCAACACGCATAAAGAAGTAAAGCCAAATGGTAGAAGAAAACACAGACTTGAGCCTCTATGACCATCTTCATGCAACTCTAGCCAAGAAATGCATTCCAGCTGGTTCTTGGTTTTGCTCCAGTTAGTATAAGGTTTACTTTTGTGATTTTTTATTTATAAATGTGACTCTACAGCCTACATATCAACAATATGTATTTGTTCTTATATTTATAAATATAAAATATAAAAACTGAAATATTTATAAAACTGTGAATGTATCTTGACATTTATATTAAAATTTATATTAATATGCATTTACATTTGTATTCAATGAAAGCATTAAAATATGAATAGAGTTTATGTAGTGTCATCATGGGATTTTTTCCCCCATATTTCTCTACTTTTCTATCGTTTACATTTGAATGTGTTTGTTTATATGTTAAAATTTAAGAAAACATAAAATCGTGCACATAATAAACATCTCAAAACCTTCGGAACTGCACAGCTAATTTACTTTTCTAAAATGTTTATTTATTTTTGAGAGGGAGAGAGCATGAGCAGGGGAGGGGCAGAGAGGATTGAGGGCGATTGAGGATCCAAAGCAGGCTCCACACCTTCAGCAGCAAACCCATGAGACCAAGACCTGAGCTGAAGTCCGACACTCAACCAACTCACCTGGGCAGCCCCATTTAATTTAATTTTTAACTACATAAACATCTTCATGCATTTAGAGGTCACTTTACATTTTTTTAAGGCTAGTCAAGGCAGTAGTGAGAAGAGTAGAAAGAGTAGAACAAAAACTTCAATCTATAACTGACTAAAAAATCAATTAAGATAACTCGCTCCCTTTGAACCAGCCCAGACTGTACTTTTTCATATTTTGTGTTCGTGTGAAATTGCCTTTCAATTACAACTTTAAAAAAATCATTATACTAACTGTTTTCCTAATGCACTCTGGGTTTCACTCTCTATACTATAACTCAGTGGGTTGTGGTTTAAGCTACTCCACTATTAATTATTGCCATATTTTCTTTCATCTCATTTACTGTATTATCAAGAATAGGGCTGATAAGTTTATATAATCTATTATATCTACTTTCATTTGTACTTGTAATAGATACATATAATTAATAATTGTTATGCTTTTTTAGTTATTTGTATACTCCTTTAATCTATCTTCACTTTCATACTAGTTTTTAATCATAAATAAGGTTTTGTTGTGTTTTTTTTTTTTGTGAGAGAGGGTGCAAGTGAGCAAAGGAAGAGAGAGAGAAAGAGAGAGAAACAGGCTCACCCGAAGCGGGGCTTGTGCTCACCCAAAACAGGAATCATAATTAAGATATTTCAAAACAAGCTTTTTGTGTGGCTCAGTCTATTAAGCATCTGGCTCTTGATTTTGGTTCAGGTCACCATCTCATAGTTGGTGGGATCTTGTTCCAGTCTAGCTGTGTGTTGGCAGCATGGAGCCTGCTGGCAGCATGGAGCCTGCTTCAGATTCTTTTTCTCTCGAGCTCTCTTTCTGCCCCTCCCCAGCTCATGCTCTCTCTATCTCTCTTTCCCTCTGTCTCCCTCTCTCAAATAAACTTAAAAAAAAAACTAAAAATAAATTAAACAATCTTTTTGTATAATGTCTTAACTTCAAGTTACGCAGTACGGAATATAAGCCAACTTATTCAAATAGAGAAGAACTTCTGTTTAATGCACTTTTCATGCATAACAATTGGTATTAAAAGATCAATTTGCTATGGAAACTACCCATGTACTACAAGTTTATACTATAAATTTATCACTTACCTATAAATTTAGCACGTTTATCAGTCTGTAATCATTTCAGAAAAAAGATAGAGCTATTTAGTCAAATCCACATGAGGAATTTTATAGAATTTAATTTTTTTCTAAAGCCACCAATTCTAAGTGCACCCACAGTTTAGCCCCTCCAAATTTCAGGGAAGAATGTCACTCACATGGGTGCCATCATGAAAACAAATTGCTTTCAATATCCTAGTCCAAAGATGATAAGAATTGTATTCTCTGATTCTTCCATCCCTGTTCTTTCTCCTTAAATAGCTCTTATATAAGCTAATATTTGGCACCTATGTTTTTCAGAATAAAATTTTAAACATGGCTGCCCTCTTAATTAGTGCACGGCCAGCCTCCTGTTCTTCTGCCTAGTGTGCAGCTGACAAGAAGCAGAACAATTTGACAGCAATGTGTGTGGTGGTCAATGGTTCCATGGAAAATGAGAGGAGAGAGGAGCTGAGTCAGTACTGTCTAGTATGTGATTTTACATCAGCCAGTTCTTCTTAATAAAGGGAAACATAAACCACAAATTGAAGGCAGCAAACATCGTGATCAAAAATGTGATTTTTATAAAAAGCGCTATTGTCATTATCTCGCTGTTTGGCTTCTTCAGAAGGACCACACAAGTTTCACAGAAAGACTATTGTGAGAATCAATAGCCAATTGTGTGCAGCACAGTGCAGATATCATGCGACGGTTTGGATTAGACCACTTGTAATTTTTTCCCAAGTTGAAAAAGTGTGCTAAAGTGGTGTGATTAAGACTAAATCTCATTCAACTTGATTCTGCTTCTCTCATGTCTTCTTCTAAATGCCCTGAATGGCTCTAAATTTATAGTAAAATGGGAAGGAGAACATTTTCACTGTTTAATTTAAATGAAGATTTCTGCAAGAAACTATAGGTATGAAAGTGTTTAATAAAATGTAAACATGTACATACAATATTATTATGCAGTTATAGGTAATCAACACCCTACCTTATTGGATATTATTGAATGGCTCTATGTTTATTAACTCTGTATTATTTTAATCTTTTTTCCTTTCTGTGCCCAAATATACAGACATAGAGTTGTGTTGTGGGGGGGGGGCAGGGACGGGGGGGCGATCTTTTAGTGTTTTGTAAGAAAATTAACGATACTTAGGAATTTAGGCACAATTAAAATATTTTTTATACCTAAGGAAACTTGTCCTCATTGGTACTAGTTATCATTTAGAATTGTACCTTAAAGTTACACCATAGACATTTTCAATATTTTATTTCTTAAAGATTTCTATACTTAATATTTGGTTGTTACTTTCATAGGCATATTTATACTTAGGTTGTAGGATGAATCTTAATAAAATCTAATTTCATTTTGAATATCTTGCTGGATTGGTCCAATGTCTACATAGAGTGGTTTTATAGATGTGGATAGGTTTCTACAATCAAAACCTGAACTTTGTCCTCTACAACTTACACTTGGATATTATTAATTTAGGTTAAGTACCCTCTAGTAGAAGGAACATTATAAGTCATTACTAAATTCTTAGATTTATTTTGAGAGTAGATTTTGATGGTGGTAAAAATGGAGAGTATGAAGATACTGCCCCCTACCTCCATTGGTGGGTCAGGTAATTGGTACACCCAAATGGACTGTAGCACACTCAAGTTTAAGGAAATAGAACTAAATTAGAATGTTTGCAGTTATCAATAGAGGTAATGATGCTATTTTATGGAGTATGAACTAGAGAGGGAGAAAAGCAGCAGGAAATCAAGAACATCAAAAACCATAGTAAAATAACTGTTTTTGAAATTTAAGTTTTGTCTTTCAACATAGGCAGTTTTAAATAATAATTTCACTGGTTTTCATGGAACAAAATTAAGAAACAGCTGATAATGCCAATCTGATAAAAAAAAAAAGTCTCTTGTAACATTTCTGCTCTTAAGATCCAGTTTTCTTTTCGTTGTTAACTCCAATTAAATACAGCCAGACTTTTTGTTCTTAAGGAATATTTTAGTTTTTAAAAAAGCATTAAAATCCAATATTTTCTCTAAATTGCTTAGTGAAGTTAAAGTGTAGTTTTGTTGGTCTTATTTTAAATGGAATTTAATGTAACATGAATATATTTTCACCATGCCAAGTCAGCTCAATTTGTAAGACCCAACTAAATCAACTGAAAGGAAGGTTCTTTTGAATCTTGTTTATACTTTCAAGTGAGTGATAAAACTCTCAGATTAAAAAAAAAATGTTTACAAACATTTCCAAGATAGAAAGGAAAAGAGATTTTAAACTTAATTGTAGTATTGTAAATCCTCAATAGAAGAGGACATGCTGAAAAGAGCTCTTAAATCCAATTAAACTAGTTAAATGTTCATACAATTTGATTAACCATTAACTTTAAAAAAAAAATGACTGCCTAAACAGTAAACTAGGAAAGTGGGCTTCAAATCTTCTCTTAAAGTGCCTGAAAGTCATTCATGTGTAGTGTGTAATCACATTGTTTCTTCTTCCTTCACTATAATTTTTTTCAGAAATGTTTAAAGTTAGGTTATTATATGATTTAACATAGCATGATCTTTCCCTGACCACCCCAGCACTCAGTGTTGTCACCTTGTTATTATTCGGTTCACATGTATCATAAACTTCCTTATCTTGTTAATTACATTCTAGTGGATTCATGCTTTAACTATTGAATTGTACTGAGGGTCTTTTAAGGCCAGGAATACTGCTGTGCCCTCTCTCTCCACAACACACTCAAGTTGTCCCCTCTATGGCTGATAATGAATAATGCTTGTTATTGAAGTTACTGGAGAGGATAGTAGCAAAGTTGAGAGTTTAAGGAGGTTTACATGTAGAGCAAATCATCACTAATGGGTCTGTTTAAAAGCCACGTTTAACCTTGACAGGAAAATGTCTAGAACTAAATACAGAACACTGTTACCAATTTGTTTACTCTTAGATGTGGATGAGTTATCTGTTCCAAAGACTTATATTTTCATGATGATAAAAATATTTAATTACACATGTTTTATTTAAATATTATTTTAATAAGTACATTCTGCAATAAACTGGAAGAGTATGTACTCTAAGTAACTTTATAGAGTACAGTTGATATCATAAGCCAAACCATAAAAGAAGAAATCAAGTGTAGATGGGTGGCTATAAAAAGGGACCCGTTGTATGTACAAATAAATTAACTTATAAACAAAATCTGACTCTTCAGAAATATTGCAAATCCAGGAAATGACTTCTCTCTGAACTGAAGAAAGGCTCCTTTTAGAAAAGTGATCATACTGGCACATTTATGATAAACAAGAGATGTACCCTGTGTTGTTGCATTGTGGTAGGGAAAAAATGCAGGCGTGTATAGCAGACAAAGAATTGGTAAGAAACTATAGTGAAGTTAAGCAAACATCTGAGAATTGTAAGGATAATTCTCTTATTAGAAAAGTCAAAGCCAGTATTGGTTTTGTTTTGTCTGTGATATTTGATAAATTGCTGCTCAATGGCTACAAGTTCTTGAAGCTCTAAGACTTCAAATAAAATGTGTACCACAGAATCTAATCTCATGAGATGTTCCCTGAAAGAGGGATTTCTCTGTCCAGTCCACTGAGGAAAGCTTACTGTAAATTCCCATCTTGGAAAGAAGAGTATGTCAGCATATAAAAATCCAAGCATACACATACAAACACAGCCATGGTTAATTTTATTCAACTCCAACTGAAACCCATGAGAGTGTCAGAACTGGTGTTCTATTAGCAAACCTTGGAAGGATTTTCCTCTGAAATGGGGGGAAATATCCTGATTAATTGTAGTAGTACTTGATGGTAACTCAAGATTACTGGGTGCATATTTATTGTAGTGAAATGTTTATGATTTTAAAACCTCTTTCTCTGGACCTTGAGTTATCTTTAAAATTATAATGTCATGGTAATGTAAACTAATATTTATGTTTAATAGCTTTAACAGAAAGCAATTAGTGATTTCAAAAACTTTCTATTTTACATGGGGATCTATGGGTATTCTTTTGAAGAATATTCAGTTTGAAGAATATAAACTACAAGTATCACTTGCCACAGGATAGGAATAAGCATGATAAAAAGTACCCTTTTTGGAGGAATTAATATATCCTAGGCAGTGAGAATTCCCTCTTAACTAACAACTGAGATTCCAATGTTTTTTTTCTATGTTAGTGGAAGAATTACTATAGATTTAAGTCGGTAGATGTCAGACTCCAAAACATATGTAAATTTTCAGCTTATTACCCTGGATGGAAAACAGTAATCTCTAGGACAGAAGCCTTTTAAATGTCAAGGTAAAAAGTGTCATGAAATGTAGTAGGATTTCCATAAGCAGAGGAGAGAGAAAGGAGGCAATTTCAAAGAGTAATACTGGATAATGCTCAGGATGTGATTGTCATAAATTAGCTAATAAAGAATCTAAACTTTAAAAAAAAAATCTGTGAACTGATAGAAGACGTGCTTTCTTTGCTTTTGCTCATAGAAGAAATAGAGCTTAAATTTGTACCGTGTAGACAACAGAACATCTTTCTAGCATTTTTTAGATGTTCCTTAATCCCTCTCCTCCTCCCTGCTATTGCTATAACTCTGACTTAAAGATGGGAAGATGGAAGTAGAAAGAAATCTGCTCTTTCATGGACCATTATTGCCAAAACATCACTGTTGTTCTGAAAATCTGTTTCTGTCCCATGGAAAGCTAGGGACTGGCAGGCTAAGAGGGTGATCAGATCACCATTAGCCATGGAAGGAGTGACCTGTGATAGGGACAAGGGAGAGACACAGACACCGGGGACTGAAATGCAGAGCACTTATATCATAGGACTCTAAAGCTCAAAATAGAAGTCTGTGTAAAACTTAGGGAAAGAATAGTCTTCAGAGAGTCAGAGAACCATCAGTGAAAGCAGCCTGTTGATAGGTGAACAAAGGAAGCCTTTGTGTGAACACTGGCTAATTAAGTCTTGCAATTACCGAAAGAGCTTTCTTTTGTGTGAACGAGAGACATATAAGAGTGATGTACAAGTTCAGATTGAAAATACTTATTCATATTCTTTGGAAGAACGGCCATTTGCCTATTAAACAAAGCCAATGTCACCCATTTCCCTCTTTGAGAAGACATGGGGAGAGCGGGAAGAGACAGGCTTCTAAAGTAGGTGAAATTGTTGGCCATGAAAAGTGCCTTTGACTCACAGTTTCAATGGATTTAACCTTTATTAAATATAGAACCCCTATCAAAATAGCTATAAGCTGAGAGAATTGCTTCCAATACACACTCCTTTTCTTAGTAGTCATAGAAAAAACAAAGCTTGATAAGCTCTTGCGGCTGAAGTATTCTTCTCCCATATGGGAGTTATTATTTCCAGTTCAACGTGTCTCAAAGTAGGGGTCAGGTCTCCCAGAGGCCATAGGGGTCTGAGAGGGTTAACACAGAACAGAGCTACAGAACTCTGAAATGATCACTGTTGGTGATGGTGGTGAACTCTGAGCTATGTAAACCAGATGAAAAGGCCTCTACTCACCAGCTCTAGCCTTCACTTGTCTCCCAGCAAGTGTTCAAATATGCTCCATCTCCAAGAGGGGGCTCCAAATTGCTATTTGAGGACAATGGCTACAGGGGAAAACTTATGAAAGTCAGGAAATGCTTGTCTGTGTGGGAAACATGAAGACAGTATGAGGACCCAAATCAAGTAGAGCAAAGAGGAGAGACATAAACTGAGCAGTTTCAAATTTGTGAAGGACGTTTGCAAATCTCTTTGGGGACAAACCAAAGCTTGAGATGCTTCATATATTCTGGCCCCCGAAAATGTGGACTCCTATTGCTTTATTTTCTTGAGAAGTTCTTATCCAACTATTTTCTAATGATTCCTCCTGTCCATAATCCTTTCTGTTGGTTCTAGAAATCTACCCAGGAACATTATATTTCAGAACTGCAACTTCATCTGAGAAATGCCTCAGGAATCCATGGATTAAGTAACAGGGGAGTTGGTTCTTAACTACCCAATTACTGTCTGTTTTCTGAGCTCTTTCTCATGCTCTTATACTCCGTGACAAACGAGTAAACTGAGAGGTGGGATAGAAATGTTTATGATCATCAGAATCAGCTTTTTTATTGTCCACCATCTTTAGTCATAGAACAACAAATAGACCCCCTTCTTTTTCCAGCCTGTTGACACCTGTATTAATTACTCCCTGGAAGGTAACTCTCTGAGGCAATATTTCATTTCTCCTTAATTGCACAAGTACCAGCTTCCACAGTGTCAGAACTGATTAGCAGTGACACCCTCCTGTCAGCCGGGTAATTTGTTGGCAGAAAAATACCGGTCACTTTAGTTCTCATCCTTCAAAATTTCTCATGCAAATAAGGCACAGTAATTAGTGCTGACCTTCTACTATCTATTCACTGGTTGTCAATCAGCTGTGCATCCTACTCCGGGACTATCTACCTTATCCTGTGCCAAAATGGGCATATGAAGCAGCATGGGAGCAGTGGGTAGTGGGAGAAGAGATTACTCTAAAAAGTAGCCTCCTGGTAGAATACAGTGACGGACGCATGCAGGACAATGAACTATAAATGTTTAAAAGCCTTACTTTCAAAATATTTTCCAGGAAGCACCCATGTCTGTATCATTATGATGCTTGATCCAAATTCAGATTCTGAAGCCATATTCAGTCTTACTAAACCAAAATGCCTATGTATGAAGTCCCTGAAAATAAATTTTCCACAGGCACCTTCCCAAATTCCAACAGTAAAACTTGGGATGACAGGTTTCAAGTTGGCATGCACACATTCACAACCGCATACTTTCCCACCACTAAATTCAAGAAACATTGTTACATCTTATTTGTGTGAGATGTTATTATATTTATGAACATGAGAACAAGGTAGGACATCTGCCCTCAAGGTTGTCAAGATCATCAACCTAAAGACATATCCAATCGTGAGCGGTAGAATGGCAGCTCTAAAGAAATCTTTTTAAGAGTGAAATACCTGTCATACACAGAGAAAATGCCATAAATCTGAATGTGTCTGTTGCTTTGCCACATCTGGACTATGATGTACTCTGAAGGCCATGTATTTTTAATATTTAGTTGTTTACAATCAAAACTACAGCACAGGTTGTATACGATACAGTTTTTTTTTTTTTTTTTTCTTTTTACGATACAGCTTTAAGTTTAGGATCAGCTAATAAAATGCTAATCTCTGGCAATCTGGAAAAGGTCTGTACTTAGAAAGCATGTGCTTTGCTGTTTTAAGATATTTAAAAATATATATGAAATATCTGGAATTTAGCTTCTCTAGATGTCTGCAACTTCTAAAATCTTTGTGTTTCTTTAGCATGTATAATAGGTGATTTATCATGATCTTTTATTTCCGCATGGACTTAAAGATCATCTTACAGGCTGTTGAGATTTCCCCATGGAGGAAAAAAAAAAATTATCAATAGATAAGAAATTAACAATCAAAAAATAGATATCTCCAAATATTCAAAAAAGTGAATTAATTAAACCTACCTGAATTTCAGAGGTACTTATATAGTTTATGGGAGAGTTTATTTTACAAGAAGGTAATACATTGGACATCTTTATTTATTTGTCCTTTTTTGAGGAATTAAACATTTAATTTTGTTGGAAAAATAGTCCTCACTTTCAAGGGCATCTAGGTGATAATAAATATTCAAAGAAGTCTACCTATTTTGATAAAAATTGTTACTCAATGTCTTTTGAACTGTAAACCTGTAAGGTCTGGTCATTTCCCACTGTGCTGGCTGTTCCTCCTGGATAAGGTCTGACAACTCAAGAGCCATTTGCTTCATGTGGAGACAAAGTTTCAAATCTGGAAATGCTGACTCAGCTAGGCGGGTGGTGGTAAGATTAATGGACACCAACCTGTAGGGAAAAGCAGTCTGAGTGCTAAGGGCCTGGGTGGGAGAAACATTCCCCAATGAAAGTGAGAACGCACACATCGCCCTTCCATTCACCTCATGGCCAGACATCCTGTTGCGTATGTGTGAGTCCCATGCAGTAGGACGATTGGAAATTTATATCTCTATTCAGTATTGATTCAATCCAAACCAACTCATCATACATTTTATCATAAACTTAAACTTCTGAAATACTTTTTCAGGAAGCCGATTTTATTTTCATCAATTACATATGCATTCTAATTGAAATAACAAGCATAGTTAAAACAAAGAGTCTTTCAAAATGCATGTGAAAACAAGATATACTCAGTAGCATTAAGTACAGCTTATATGCTGTAAGATATGAAGGAAAGTGTGAGTAGATATGCAGTGGAAACAGATAACAATGGGTTAGAAGAAAAATAAATGACATACCACCTAACTATTGTTTGATTCTTTAGTATTTGTGTATAGTTTGCATAGTGTGAAAGAGTGGGCAGGGAAAATGTTTTCTGTGTCAGTCAAAATATGTTCCGTTTTTAATACAAGTGTTTGATTGTATTGCAGCCAGAAATCCCCCCATATTTTGCAGCTTGATATTTACTGTTTGTCCGGGATGTTTGACACTCTAACATATCCCTTTAATAGACTCCCAAAGAGTGTCAGTCATAGAGCAGCACTAAAGTGATCCAAACCGTGTTTAGCCAGCAGACAATTTGTCAGTATGGGAGGTTCAATTTCAAGGATTGCCTTAATTCCCTCAGTGAGTTAAAAATATTAGAGTTTTTCAGATACAAAATACAATTTATTTATTCTGTAAATATTTACTGAGTATTTGCTATGTACTGGCTGCTATTTCCAGCCACTGGGGATATAGTAATAAATAAATGAGTCATCAAGCATGGAATAGTGCTATGTCAAGAGGGAAAAAATGGAGTTACACAATTCAAGGTCAACTTAGATGCAATCTAGACTAAATGTCATCATTCTCTATTCTTTCAGAAGAAGATGACACTTTTTTCTTTTACCTGGCTGCGTTTTTGCTTTTTTTCATTTCATTTGTAAATTCAATGTTCCATGGATAATATAATGGAGAATGCAGAGGAATAAACCAGAGGATCTAGAAATTTGGTTTCATCTTTCACACTAATTAACCTTCTGACCTTAAATAAATTAGTTAAGTTTTTTCTGATCCTCAGTTTCCTGAGATAATTTATAAAATTTTACACAAGAGATAAAATGAAGCTTCATTTATGGGAGGATGTGCTGTAAATTATATGAAGATGAAACAGTTACAGATTGTTTTGTGAGTTTTCATATTAACTTTATCAGTGTCACATGAAGGAGAAATGCTTCAGTTACAATTTACAGATAGCAATCATCACTGTGTGTATATCAGACATTTCCCTACACTTGACTTTTCGTTTCTTATGTTTTCAGATTATTTTTCTAAGTAGGGGATAAATATTGGTTGTAAAGGAAAAAGAAAACCAATGAATACATTTTTCAGCTAAAAAGCTTGTACCGAAAATACAGATATGTGTATAGTAATTTAAAATATCTACAGAGCCTCATGTTTTACATTCCTGTTGTAAAGTCTCCCTTTATACTGTCTCAAAGGAGCCAGTCAAGAAGGCAGCAGTAGGGAGCCTGTGGTGAAATAGTAGAGTTATGGCTAATGGTGAAATGAACAATTTATCTTTTGAAGAATAGTAAGAAAACTGAGATTTTCTCCATTCCCATAAAATAGCTTTATTTGTAGTCTTCCTTTTTGATACACACATACACACACACACACACACACACACACACACTTACACACACAATATCTGCTCCATCTACCTGAATCGATTTGCAGAAAGAGTTGAGTAGAATATCCTGATGATTTCCTTGTTGATTCTTGTTTGTGGGGTTGGCTATTGCCTCAGCAAAAGAAAGGGAAAGGATCAATTTATTCCATCTGGAAAAATGTTCCAAAGTTCCTCTTTAATAAATAGTTAAATGAAGTTATAAACAGTATTGTTGCTTTCTATACCTTTAAACTAACATTAAGCATGTCGTTCCTACAAAAAATTGTTAGCTGTTTGAAATACATCTCCTGGTGAACACTTTAATCTCCAAACCATTATTTTCCTCCTGGCTCCGCAGGAAATTCTGCATGTCATTAAATCAGTAACCCCTTATGTTTATGACTAGCAATAACTCCAAGAGCCAGACTTACGTGTAGAGTAAAACTTGTCTAATTAGCATCAGTCTACACATTAGCATATGTTGATAACAGCCTTTCATAGGTTATATTATTTTGGCATCTGGGTTGGATAACAGAACCTACAATAATTCTTCATTAATATTTTATCTTCTTGCTACAACTTCTCAAGCATTTGTCTTATCTTTTTTTTTTCTTTTTTAATATCTTTCCTGAATTACTCTCAGCATCATGACCTTTAGGTGCCTGGTTCTTGCTTCCTGAAGAGGGATCACAGGCAGTAATAAGTTTGAATATGTTAACAGCTTTATATCATCAGACCTCTTATCTCTCCACTGTACAATTCTGTCTGTTGCTTTAGATTTGCTTCAAGATCCATAATTCATTGCTCAAGATTGAGCAACCAGAAACTGATTGAGAATTGTATAAAATCCAACTATTGTAGGGACAGGCAAATAGGTAAAAGAGAAATAAAAGAAGAAAAAAGGAAAGAAAGATTACAGAAGAAATGGACTCTTCCTGCTACAGCGATCTAACAGTTAAACAAGGTCAACTCAAATTTTGCAATGATGTTTTCTGGAATCAAATTTCTGAAAACTTCTATTCTGCTATTTTGATTAAAAAAATTAAATATTGGGCTTTTATTACCACAATAAGGTGGTGAGTGCATGGTAAATTGAAAGTAACTTTTTGTGCAGATGAGAATAACTTTCACTTTTTTTCCCCCAAACACCAAGCCTTAGAAATATTTTTCAGCAACTATCTCAGATGATGTTAAGATACTGTACAATGCAGGTGAATTTATTTGTGCTCTCTTGATTAAGAAAATTATTTTATTTTATTTTATTGTTTTCATAGTTTATTGTCAAGTTGGTTTCCATATAACACCTGGTGCTCATCCCAACAAGTGCCCTCCTCCATGCCCATCTCCCAAGAAAATAATTTTAAACTAATATACAAATAAAATATTTGTACTTTATTGTTAATTGCATGGGTAATTTTGAATGAATGGCATCAACTGAAATTTGAAAAAATGGTAATTAGCATGGGAAGTCTGTCATATCCAGAATTCTCTTACATATTTTTGATTATGTATTCTATAACAATTTTCATAATTTAAATTAATGTTTTTTATTTTAACTCGTCTTGTTTACAACATATATTTTATTCCCCTTTGTGTTTACACCTTTAAAATTTTTTTATGACTTTTCACTTTCCATGAAGTTGAGTCTAGAATCTAAAATGGAGTTAAGAAAATCTGTATGTTAATGTTTCACTTTGTGCCTTTCACCATCACTATTGTGTGATATATCATACAATAATTATCCTGGGCTCTTTATTCTTCTTTGTTATCATTCCCTTGAAAGTTCTGGCTGGAGAAGACAAAAACTAATATTGCTTAATGAGACAAATATGTATATATATATATATATATATACACACATTATATATATGCATTTCCTAAATGATGATAGGTGACAGTGTTAAAATTCATAATATAATACATCAATTCAAGTTTAATTTTAAATACTTACCCAAGTGAGTTTTGATTAGAAACATTAGTATGGTTTGAAAACAAAATGAAGATCCTAAATTATATATTCATCAAATGTCAGGGTGAAAAAGACAGAAAACCTTCATCTTACCATTTACCACTTTCTCTGTTGGACAAGGTTCTGATTCCAGTAGGTTTTGCCCCCATTGTGATGCTTAGGGCCTCCTTCCTGAAGCCTCCAAACCCCTCCACCAATATGTGTTTTCCCTAGATGTATTCTCTTCCTTGGGTACACTTTCTTAGCTGTTAAGTGCAAATTACAGCACGCTTTTAAGTCAGTTGTTTTCTTGCCTATTCTTTAAGTTTAAGGAAGTCATGACCTTACATAGGTAGGTGGTTATGGTGCAAAGAACAGTCACAGAGCCCAGATATGTCAGTAAGTCCAACTTAGGTGATGGATTGCATAGATAATATGTGGTTCTGAATTGTCTTGTTTTGGTTAGTGTCTATTTCTGTTTTATTTCTGAACCAAATGGTTTTCTGAAATAATGATAAATTTATTCTAATTTTGTGCTGTTTTTACTCTGAAACCCAAATAGGGACCCACATGAATTTCCTTTCTATCACACGACTCTCAAGAACACCCTACCCTTGGTATGCTTCCATGTAATAACTTCATGACTTAATCCTATTATGTCGTTTCAGACTTCTCCCAAGTGCCTTACCTGAAATTAACCAGTGATCTTCTCATGTAAATTGCAAAGTTTTTTTTTTATCATAACTTCCATTTTTTTCCAAACTACGTGACACTTTGAACATCTCATCCTTGAAATTATTTTCTTGATTTCACAGTCATTGGAAGGTTCTACTTCTATTCCTTACTCTCCATGTATTGCTTCTATTTCTTATTTCTTCTTCAATGATTATTGAAATTGTACTATATAACTCCTATTTTTTTTTTATCTCTCTCCTCCTCATTAATTATTTTTCCTGAGAGGTTTCATATCTCCTGATGACTTCAACTATAAGCTCCAGTAAAATGATTTCTACATTTACCAAATTTCTCTGGTTCAGCCCTATAAAAATGTTGTTTTCAATGAAATGTGTGATCATTGTCTCAAACTCTTATTGCTGGTCAAAAACATCAAAATTCTCACAGACTTGGTTCTCCCCCAAACAGCTTTCTCTTCAGTGAGCTTTCATTTTCCAAGTTTTCACACTTGCACTGACAACTCTTTTCCACTTAATTATTGCATTCAGTAAATCCTTCCACTTCATGTTTCATGTTTCCCTTTCTTTCCATTCCCATTGATATTAACACCTTCCAGTCATTCCTATATGGCTAGTTTAACAATCTGCTCACATATCTTTCTGCCCCCTTAAATCTACCCTACACACTACTGTGTAAAACTGAAGCATTAGTTTTGCTGAAGTCACTTTTCACAAAAACGGTTGTCAAAGGTTTCACCATTCCTGTTAGGTAAAACAAAGCTAAATTTATTCATCCTTGTAAATTTGTCTTCAACCTCATTTCTTTCAACTAAAATTATGCAAAACTCTTTTCAAGAAAATTGTTCTACCTCTTTTTAAATCTAAATATGTATTATTTCAAAATTTATATTTTTCGACTTACAGAAAAGATTTGTGATTCACTCATTTGTATCTGCCTGTGATATTTGCATATTCATATTTGTCCTCTTCGCTACAGAAGTAATATGTATGTTCCCTTTTCATCTTTTTTCATATTCTAGCCTCCACGGTCAATTTGAATTCTTTTTTTACTTCCTATAAAATCCATCAGAAATGTCTAGTCTTCACCCCTTCTAATTCCCTGGATTTATATGTAGAAATTTAAATTTCTAATTAACCACTAATTAATATTGTTCATTGTCTCCCCCTCTACTCCTCCTCCACTCTGCCTCTCCCTCTTCCTTCTCCTCCTCTTTCTTCCTCCTCTTGATCTTCTCCCCCTCCTCCCCCTCCTTTCCCCCTTTCCCCCTCCTCCTTTTTCTTCTTCTTCTTCTTCGTCTCCTTGTTCTTCCTCTTCCTCTTCCCCTCCTCCTCTTCCTGCGTCTTCTGCCTCTTCTGCTTCTCCTTTTACTTCTTGTAAACACTGAGTTTCCAAGTGGACCTTAAGCATCTTTGGAGGCAGAAAATCAGTCATATATACTTTTTCACAGAAACTTCTTAAAATACTCTACATTGTTAAAGAAGAAAAAAAAATAAATTCAAAGAGAAATAAAAAAGATGCTCACACCAGTTCATTCAGTAAATGTTTTAACAAATTCCTCTTGGAATACCACAAACTAGGTCAAAGTAAAACTCAGAAAATTGGTAACATATGTATTTTTTATTTTTAATGTTTGCCTGTTAAGTTTTTATTAGTTGCTTTCAACATCTCATTTTTTATTTTCATTACTTATTTATTTATTTTTAAAAATTTTTAGATGTTTTATTTATTTCTGAGAGAGAGAGAGACAGCGTGAGCAGGGGAGGGTCAGAGAGAGAGAGACGGAGACACAGAATCTGAAACAGGCTCCAGACTCTGAGCTGGCAGTCAGCACAGAGCTCAACATGGGCCTCGAACCCACGAACCATGAGATCATGACCTAAGCCAAAGTCAGATGCTTAACCGACTGAGTCACCCAGGTGCCCCATAACATCTCATTTTATTTTGGGGAACTGCAGTATACCTTATACTGAATGTATCTGACCTAGGACTTGGAATTGAGAATTTAAACAATTTTTTTTCTAAACCTTAGAACAATGTTTTCAAGTAGTTATAGGATATGTCCCTTTTTTTTTCTTTAAATAAATTTGACTAAAGCTAGGTACAAAATATAAATAATTTGTACACAACAGCTACAGAACTATAAGGAAAAGAAACAATAAATTAAAATACAAGTCAGTGGGAAGCTTATCACCACAATGCATATTAAAAAATATATAAACTGCAATTAAAAGGAATCTAATTTTTGTCAGTGAATCTTGCATTTATATTGATTTCCATCATAATTTTAAAGAAAATTTATTTTAAATTATGTTTTTATCCAGTCATAATTAAAGCAAACCAAAATTTAAAACTTAGTTTTAAATCTTTTAAATGTTTAATGATGTGTTGTAATCAATATTAAAAAGCATATATTTGTGATAAATTTAATCTTGAAGTTTTACTTATACTTTATTACAACTCTTAGTTGGAACTCTGTGTAAAAGCTCTTTGGAATAAAACAAGCAAGCAAACAAATAGTAACCCATGTTTTGTAAGGATTTTATTTGAATTTCAGGGTAATTAAAAAAATTGCAATATAAGCTCCTTTTAAAAAACTGGACATAACAGTAATTCTCTCTTCAGACTGTCACTTTATGTTTAAATTTTGTTTAAAGCACATCATGATGTTCTGAATCTATGCATTAGATCAAAGCCAACCTCTTTCAAAATAAATCAGCTAATTTCAACATCAAATGTGTTTCTAGGATGAAAGTTAAACTTTCAGTTTTAAGCTATCAAGGAACACTTAAATGCTATGTTTCTAATCAGCAAAATATCATAGAATTCTTGATATGGAGTGGACCTTAGAGATTTCTATTTCAACTGTCTCACTTTACATGGAAGAAGTATTCACAGAGATTGCAGTGCAGCTTGCCCAAATTCTCACAGCATTTATGACAAAGATAAGAGGCTGATAATCAAGTGTTCTGACTCCTAGTTTAATTCCCTTTTCATCATTATTTTTTTGGGAGGTGGACAGCAAGAATCCCTTCTATATCCCACTGGAGTAAAATGGACACGTCTTTGAGAGTTCCTTGCACAGTAGTAGTACTGAGGACAGAGATTGTAGTTATATAAGGTACTATTGTCATGCCTATAATAAAAAATCTCTAATAAACATTTTACTAAATCTGTGATTTTTAAAGAGGTAAGTGTTAAACAAATATTCTTGTGTTTCCTTCTTTAGAAGAGAAGAAAATGATTTGACTGAATAGTTAGTAATTTCCTGCTGTGAATCTCATTTCTGTTTATCTTCTTTTTTAAAGAATGTACTTTATATAAACTAGCTATCTAATTCACATATATTAAGTATATGTGAGCTCGTCAATGCAATGGAAACTAAACACATAACAGGAATGAAACATCTCAGAAGTTTAAAACAAGCACAGGAGGGGTGCCTGGGTGGCTCAGTCGGTTAAACATCCGATTTAGGCTCAGGTCATGATCTCCCGGTCCGTGAGTTCGAGCCCCGCATCCGGCTCTGTGCTGACAGCTCAGAGCCTGGAGCCTGTTTCAGATTCCGTGTCTCCCTCTCTCTCTGCCCCTCCCCAGCTCGTGCTCTGTCTCTCTCTGTCTCAAAATTAAATAAACGTTAAAAAAAAAAAAAAGCGCAGGAGAGAAAGATAAATTAGTCATCTCTTTTTTCGAGTCCTGTGTGATATCATGCAAATTGAGATACAGTTATGTTTTTATGATATAAAGAGGTCTCCGTTAATGTCACATGGTACATTTATAAAAGGTGAATATATTATAAAAGTGCAAGAGAGGCAATGGCTGAATATATGCCAGAACAGTAGACATGGATCTCTAAGAGAAGGTGAATGATAATAACTTCAAAATTAATGATTCAAGGGGCGCCTGGGTGGCTTAGTCGGTTAAGCGTCCGACTTTCGCTTAGGTCATGATCTCGCGGTTCGTGGGTTCGAGCCCCGCGTCGGGCTCTGTGCTGACTGCCAGGTCAGAGCCTGGAGCCTGTTTCAGTCTGTGACTCCCTCTCTCTCTGACCCTCCCCTGCTCACACTGTCTCTCTCTCTCTCTCCTAGAAATAAATAAAACATTTAAAAAAATTAAAAAAAAATTAATGATTCAAAATTAATCTGGAAATGCAGATAAATACATTTAAGAAGCATAATTCAGTCCTCTTAATGAAATATTATGCCATTTTTCTAAGACCAGGATATAAAAGAAGTTGAGTGAAGGTTTGGAAAATTAGGACTAGGACATGAAATTAATCAAGACTAATAGGAGAAAATACAGTGCAAAAACACGGACATTGTTGACCAAGCTAATTTTAGATACAGAAATGCAAAATTAGAAAAAAATACTAACATATCATTTCCAGCGGTGTATTTAAAGAAAAATACCATTACTTTACACTTTATATCTCTAGGGTTACAGAGATCTACATGGATCCGGAGAAGGAACACAAAAGGATTTCAGACCAAAATGATAGCAGTGGCTGCTTTATCAAAGAAGAAACTAACTTTATAAGGCCTTTTAAATTTTATATGAAATAGCGTATTCATTGCTAGACTTTTAATTGAGATTATTATTTTTTTAAATGTTTATTTGAGAGACAGAGGGTAAGCAGGGGAGGGGCAGAGAGAGAGGAAGACAGAATCTGAAACAGGCTCTGGGCTCTCAGCTGTCAGCACACAGCCTGATGCGGGGCTGGAACCTTTAAGCGAGATCATGACCCGAGCTGAAATCCGATGTTCAACCGACTGAGCCACCCAGGCGCCCCCAAATTATTATTTTTTTAAAACAAAGATACTGACGTGACCAGCGTGATTTAGCTTGGGTAGCTCAAAGCTAAATAAGACATTAAAAATAATGTTTAAAGCTACCAATATTTATAAAAGTATGGATAATTAATTCCCTATTATCACCCAGCTGATGTCTCAAAGGTATAGAGTTATTAAAGACTATCATGTACTTCACGATGGTTGAATGATAATAATAAATTGCTTATGGAAAATGGAATCTTCTTCTGTGGATGTCCTTACCAATGTTCTTTTAAGTCTAGGATAAAACAAGTATGTGCACTGACTGGTTGTGGAATAGTGTATGCTATAAATTCATGGACGTTTCTAACCATTTTTTATATACTCTTTCATATAAAATAATCAACTGGAAAACACACCCTGCGCCAGTATGAAGACCCCTGTCACACAGTTTCTCCAAACAACTTTATGCAAGCCTCCTACAGTTTGGGGGGATGTACCAAATGTCCAATTCCACACCCTTTTAAAAAGGGAGACACGTGGGGCGCCTGGGTGGCTTAGTCAGTTAAGCGTCCGACTTTCGCTCAGGTCATGATCTCGCAGTTCGTGGGTTCGAGCCCCGCTTTGGGATCTGTGCTGACTGCCAGCTCAGAGCCTGGAGCCTGTTTCAGAGTCTGTATCTCCCTCTCTCTCTGACCCTCCCCTGCTCACACTGTCTCTCTCTCTCTCCTAGAAATAAATTTAAAAAAACATTAAAAAATTTTTTTAAAAATAAATAAATAAAAAGGGAGACACGTGCTTTAGGTCTAAGGAGGATTAAAGTTAAATGCTCTGGTCATCACCTAGGAGACATTACTTGTGCAACCATTTTATGTTTTCCAAAGGTAACCTGATTGTTATTTTACTGGGTGAACTCTTTTATTACATTCTTAAAAATTCAACATAAATCCCTTACTATGTAAAAATATAATAAAATGCATGTTCATTCATGAAGTCTGGAAAGCTGAAGGCAAGTACAAAATGGCAGCATGATAATTAAAGCAACTTTCAGTAAAGACATAGGCAAAGTGAACTTGATGTTAATACTATTTTCAAATTGAAGATTAAAAGCCTATCCAAGTAGGTCGTCTTTTCCCAAACGGGATTTTCATCAAGCCCAGTGATATTTCCCTTTCTACTTGAGCGCAGCTGGAAACAGATCTCCAAATCGAGGGAAAAGCCTGATTCCATGTACCCACCCACACAGTTTTGTAAACATTCAGGATTCTACATGTGGTATCACTCAGTTATTAAATGGAGGCCTGTTCTTTCGTTGTACCCCTGTCACTGTGTGGATTTCTCCAGTTCAACGTGATGCATCATCTTGGATTAGACAAACAGCAAACTCTTCTGTTCTGAACTGCAAAAATATAACAGATGAAAGAATTTACTAAAATAAGAATTTGGGGGCTTGTGAAGCCTCTCTCACATCCTCTGGGATACATCAACGAATGGCAGCATGTAGGATAGCTTTGGGTCCACATCCATATTTCCATTTCAGAGGCAGTCTTGAACTAGGGACAGCTGCAGGGTAGAAGAAAGAAGCACACGCACACACAAACCGGCCCTTACATAATTTTACTCAGTCAACGACCTTCTAAGAGAAAATAAATTTTGTTGGTGTATGACTTCTACCCTAAACTCTAAAAAAAATGTCTGTGCCTTTCTTAAGAAAAGCTTGTGAGGTTATGAAAGCATATTTCTAAACTTGGAGCAGTTTAATCAAATATCATTTTAACCTCAAACACACATGGCAATATTATATACGGCTCTTGGTATTCACTCTTCATCTCATATTTTGGCAAAGCAAAACTCTGCTACTGAGAACTTATTTCTCATGCCTCTGAGGTAATTCCCTAGATAACCAGGATGCCACTTGAGTTTCAGAACTCAAATCTGACATTTAAAACTCCCCAAAGACAAGGTCTGAATAGTTTTATCAAGTGCTTCTCGGACCTGAAGTTCTAGCAGTAGAGACTCGGGAAATATTTATTTCTGATAGGAATGAGTGAAGGCAGAATCCTATAAGATGTTTCCAGAATGCTGTAACTGATCTTGTTTTCACACTTTCATGCCCGAAAAATATTCTTTCTTTTACATGTGCATCAGGGAAAATTTGTATTTAATAGAGTTTAAAGATTTTTGAAAGGTTAATTTTGTTTCGAAACGAAGTGATAAATATCTCATCCTGCACAGTTGTACTCAGAGATGACTGGAATCACTTATGTCTCCTGATGTAAGATAAAAATGATATGTGGAAGCATCCTATTATCCATGAATGGCTTCGAGTTCGTACATCAACAGGTTCTGATGTGACTGATTTGTGTCCGGCTTGATGCTACTTGAAAATAAACTTTCAGCTCCTGCCTGCACATACCTATTCCCTGTTAGGGACCATCAATCAGGCCTTTGCTAGCAGAAGTTCAGGAAGTCACTGAATTTATATTGTTGATTTCCACAATAAGGTACCAAAAAGAGTAGATGCAGACTAAACCGAGATAATTGTTATATAGGGTAGAAGTACTAAATATTTCTGAAAGATTCTACATATGGTATCACTCAGTATTAGATGCTTTATCTTTTCCTGTCATGATGATAAATTTTCCTAAGTCCTGAGTAATATACTATCTCTTCTATTAGAAAAATGAAAGACTTTGCTCAGAATTTCTCCAAGAGGTCACTAGCCAGCTGTACCCCGTTGCCTGAAGATATACATTAAAAAAATGAGATATATTTAGCCTCACTGAAAAACAAACACTGGCCTTCACTTTGTGCCATGTGTGATTCTTGATAAAATACTCTCTATGGAAAACATCTTCACGATCAGCTCTGATAATGTAGCTATAAATTACCATTCACCCATCTTTCCTTCTTTCAGGCAGTTTTATGTCTGTCACTGGCCACGCTCTTGGTGGAGACTGTTTGTAATCACTGAAATCTCTTTGAAGATGTTCAAATGTAATTTTGCCAAATGTGGTGACAAAATTAGACATAGTTCAATTTTACAAGTCCCAGCTGTCATTTAAAAAATGGTTTTGCCATAAGGAGCCTTAATATGGCATTTACACCGCATGCTTCAGGATGACTGGCTGCTCTGACTGAAACAACCTAACATGCAGAAATATTTAAGATTTAAGATTAGCAGGAAGCTGTCAAGAAAGAGTTGGGTAACCTCATTGCTTTAGTTTGTGGTAACAAGATTTTAAAGAGAGGTCAGGCTAGGGTCAAAAGTAATTGAGAAAGATAGAGTCTTTAGAAAAGAATTTGGGCTTATGAAGATGCTTTTCCCTCATATTGATTCTGATATATGTCACTCCTTCGATTTTATATGTCATATCTTGCATTTCCAATTTCTGTCCAAAAGCATGATTTTTAACATATGAGTGTATGTTGGCAATCAATGAAGCAGCACTGAGCATTGGTCAGAGACCCTCTGATTCCATTCCTCCTCGTCTCACGCCCCGGGATGCGGCACTGGTCCCCAAGGAGACCCAGGTGGCTGCAACAGCTGCAGGTCTAATCACGGAGCAGGACAGCACTACTACCTGCTGGTGGCTCCAGAGGGGACATTGCTAATCCTCTTTCTGTCATCCTGGAAGTGAAAGTGAGGTCAGTTGTGACCCAAACAGCCTTGTTTCCTACTTTGCCTTTTTTCTTTCCCCCAGGCCTTTTGGGATGTGAGAGTCTTTGCCATTCACATATTTGGTGATATCAAACTGCATAAGTCATCAAACAGACATAGGTTCGATACTGGAGCTATGTAGAGAAAGGTAAACAGATCAAAGTTTCACTGACATAGGAATATCCTATTTCATATTTCATAACAGTGAATGAAAAACTTTAAATTAGCAAAGAAACTTCATCCTGGCACAGTTACTATGTCAATTCTGCCCAATGATGAAATTTGGGGTATTTCTATCCCAAAGCCTTTTCAAGCATTCTGTTTAGCGCTAGTCTACCCTCAGTGTCTTTGGGCATTATTTCAGGATAAAGGGACTCACTCCAAGGAAAACTGAGAATCTCTCTATTTGAAGAGTGTTATTTTCAATCATTTTAAATAATTTTGTATTTTCATCCAATAAAAACTTAACGTTTGATTTCGGTTGTTTGCAAAGTAGCTCCTTACTTTCCTACTAAGAATATATAAAGTGTCTCATTGGAGCAGCCAAGTCTGAAGGAATCCATATTTTTCTCAGAGGAGTTCATTTTGTATTACATGAAGAATATAAAGGGGCATATGTTGTAGACCAACTGAATCCTAGAAATATTAAGTTTTAAATTCTTTCTTCATTGATTAAGCTACTTCTAAGAAATCTTAACTTCCTTTATACTTGGAGATAATTAAAGGAAAAATAGTCAAAAATTTCCTGCTGAATCGATAGCTCTCCTGAAAAGGCGTATGTAGCACTTTAGAAAAGGAGACAACAGTTTGCACATGCTTTAATAGGTAAGAAGCCTCTTGATAATCACAGTGCCTCATATATTTTGCTGCAAATTTTCCAAACTTAAAAACTTGCAAGGAACACATAAAAAAAAAAAAAAAAAAACATTTTCAGCTTTTGACCATCGTTGTGATTCAGTTCAATACAGACTAGCATTTCCCAGCATGTGTTCTGCAAAAACAGATACCTAGTTAAAAGCATTCTGTGGTCAGATGAGCTTGAATGATGTAGAACAAGCCCGGTGAAACAGATGTTTCAATGGCGTACTTTCTAGAGGCTTAACAGAGAAAAGCATAAGGATTCACCAGCAAGAGGAAGAGAGCATAAACATTTTCCATACGTAATTAGTCACAATACCGTTATGGCTTTTCCCAAAGCAGACCACTTTGTGTAAACCTGAATCTACCCGCAACCCAGGAATGCTTCATGTTTTCCTTTAAATGCACATAGTTTGTAGGAATAAATTTTAGCAATGTGCATGCATCGCGATCCTTGGGAATAAACCAGCTTTAACTCACATTGGTGTGGTAGCTACTCTTTTTTTTTGCACTAAGGGGAAAAAAATGAAAGCACAAAGTGGCATCATAAAACCACCTACCTCAATCAGAGTTATATCACAGGGAGAATTCAATTTTTCACTTTTACATAGAGACTATCTATTTAATAACTCTGATTTCATTTCTAACACATTTAGATTCCAAAAATTTCTGGATGTTGCAGAAAAATATTAGACAAAACATAATCTGTATAACTCTTATCACAAACAGTGTTTGAGATCAGTTCTGTTTTTAATTAAACAGGAAATTATGTTATATGTTTGCGGTGTTGTAGGCGGAAAATTAATGTTCAATAAAATGTCACTAATCATCTGTAAGGCTATCACAGAGCTTTGCAAAAGTCTGTATTCCCACAGAATAGAAATAGTGGGCACAAAGAAGTTTGCAAATTTATGTGTAATTTGAAATTTTTTTCCTCAGTTACATTTCTAAACTCTCCTTATTTGTTCATGCCAAATAAAAGCAGTCAACAATGCCTTTTGATGCTTTGTAACAAAAAATATTTATAAATACACATATAATCTATTATGACATCAATTTTGGTAATTGTTCATTCCAGACAATAATGTTCTTTTTTTGGGAAGACAATGAAGCCATCTAAAAAATGTTTTGTTTTGACACCACTGAATGTAATGTAAAATGGGCACTTTTTCGATTCCATAACTGTTACGCAATTAAAGAAACAATGGAAGAAGACAGTGATTCAATGGGTAGCTTTGGAACTCTTTCTCAGTATTTAAAAAAGTGTTAAGATTCTAAAAGACATCCATTTTTTCCTCAAGAATTCTGAAAATGGACAACAGTCAGACAGGGATTCTGGAACTAAAGAGCCCTTATAAAAATCCAAAATTATGAGCAGCTGGTTCTATCCAACTCCTATGAAGTAGAGTGCTCTGGTTCAAGAGTTTTCTTGTCATGCAATCAAACGACGGAAACATTAAGATTGCAGATGGAAAGTGGTGACACACTGTAATTTCATACAGATCATGACGGTTTGGTGACATAAGAATTACTAGACCATGAGGCCTGGGGTCCATGAAATGGATTAAGGCTTTATTGCTCTTTGGAGTTCTGACAATGACAAATGCTCTCTCTGATGTTGGGATTATCTTGTCTAAACTTTTGTTTCCTTAGTTTCATGTTTCGCTTTTTCCTTAACCATCTTTTAAGATTGCCAATAACTTCCGTTTTTTCATTGTTACTGGAAGGCGTTTAGAAACACCCCCTTGTTTTATTTTATGCCTTCTTCTCTGGCATCACATCCAGGCATAAGGCCATTTTTCAATTTCCAATATCCTGATAAGGGTTTTGAATGATAGACATAATGATATGGTCACATGACCTAACTCCAAATTCCTGTTAAAAAAAAAAAAGAATGAAGATAATAAACTTTTACAAGCAAATTCAGATACAAAGTATTATGAATATTATTTATCAATACATTTATCCTACTGCTAGCTTCCATTAACCAACAGATATTTGACAACAAACTTTTAAATAAGTCAAATAAATACATCATATATGTTTTTTCTACCATGACACACACACACACACACACACACACACACACACAGTTTCACAAGTAGGGTTTCTGATTTACATTGGAAATAAAGGCTAAGTACATTTTGAAAAGCATTTTGCAAAGGCATTCATTTTTCTTTATTAAAGTAGAAAATATAATTGATAGAAAAAGAGGGGTTGTTCTTTCTTTTGACTACGAACCTGATGGCACTTTTCTCTCTTCTTGCCATTCTGTCTTTGTCATTAACATGCATTGTGAAAACACTACTTCTGGTGAAGTTAAGCGGGTAAAATCTTTAATATGAAAGGAGTTATGTAGTACGCCAATTCAGCAAAGTCTGATGGCATTAACATTCAGTGTTTCTCTAGTACCTGATTAAAAAGTGTGTGAATGTCTTACAGATGGAAACACATTAGGATTCTACATATTGCTAAAAATTTCCAGTAAACCAGATTGGAAATTTTGTTCTAAAAGCATTACCTCCCAACAGTTTCAGACTGCATTTAAATGTATTACAATTGCAGTTACTTTTTTAAAAATTTAAATAATTAAACAGTGGAGGTGTGATCTAGTTAAAATGACTCTCCTATTAGTTTTTCTCTCTTACACAAAAGAAAAACAAGAGGACTTTCAAAGGACCAAGTAGAAGTATATTATTTGGCACAGCAGAGCGGCATGCACTTTGCTTTAGGGAAGACAGAGAAAGAAGTCAGCAAAAAACTTCTTTTTCAGATGTAATGGAGATTCAAAAGTTTGAAAGTAGAAATTTCCTGTGATTTAAGATACATCATGATGGGAGATTTATAAGAACAAGCGAAAACTTTATGGGTTTTTTTTTTTTTCCACCTATGAGGACAGCTTTAATCAGAGGGACAGTATATAGTGTTGGTGAGGATAAGGACAGAATTGTATTGTATGAGGGATCCATTCTGCACTTTATGGAGGTTTTTATCATTTCTTTATCTTCCATTTAATCCCAGGCAACTAGCTCGATTTTTGGTACATGAGTATTTAATAACCATTGTAATTATCGGTCAGATGATTACAAACAATTGAATCATTGTGTGCTGAGCATTGTTTTAAATCTTTTTTTTTTTTTTGAAGTTTTTAATTAAATTCTAGTTAGTTAACATAGAGTGTAATATTAGTTTCAGGTGTACCCGTATAGGGATTCAATACTTCCATGCAATACCCAGTGCTCATCACAACGTGGGCCCTGCTTAATCCCCATGGCCTACTTCACCCATCGTGCCACCCCCGTCACTTCTGGTAACCGTTAGCTTGTTGCCTATAGATAAGCGTCTGTTTCATGGACTGCCTCCCTCTCTTTTATCCCCTTTGCTGATTTGTTTTGTTTCATAAGTTCCACATATGAGTGAAATCATATGGTATTTGTCTTTCTCTGACTGGTTCATATTATTTTGCATAATACTTTCTAGCTCCATCCATGTCGTTGCAAATAGCAAGATTTCATTCTTTTTTTATGGCTCAGTAATAATCCATTCTGTATATATACCACTTCTTTATCCATTCATCAGACGACGGACACTTGGCCTGCTTCCATAGTTTGGTAGTTAATCTTGCTATAAACATCAGGGTACATGTATCCATTTGAATGAATATTTTTGTACTCTTTGAGTAAATACCCAGTAGTGCAATGACTAGATCATAGGGTAAATCTACTTTTAATTTTTTGAGGAACCTCCCTACTGTTTTCTAGAGTGACTGCCCCAGTTTGCATTCCCACTAAGGGTGCATGAAGACTCCGCTTCTTCACATGCTTGCCGACACCTCTTGTTTCTTATGTTGTTGACTGTAGCCTTTCTGACAGGTGTGAGGTAAGATCTCATTATAGTTTTGATTTGTATTTTCCTGATGATCAGTGAAGTTGAATGGTGATCATTAAATAATAACAGGAAGAATATCCACCAGGCCAATGAATTTGTAATATCAAAATATTTCACTTTTCTAAGAAACTTAAACAGTAAATTTAAAATTAGGCAGAAATACTTTTAAGTATCAGTTGTCACTAGCTGTACCCTTTGGCAAATGTCTGATCTTTTATAAGGCCTAGTATGCATGTCTATAAAATGAGGAAAATAATATCTACATCATAATTATGGTAAAAGATTAAAGGAAATATTTTGTATGGAATGCTGATTCACACAAGCTATCAATAAAATATTAGTCCCTGTCCCCTGTGTCAGAAAACTTAAAATCAAAATTAATAAAAGTTTTATTCTTTAAAATTTGAGAACTTCAATATTGGCAATCACATTGCATGTCATTGTTTCTCCACAGTATAATATTAGGAAAACAGGATCTCCAGGGGTTTTAAAAAAGAGAGTCAAAATGTCCCTCACGCTTACACCCCTATGGCTTTTTAGGGCAAGCTGACAGAGTTGGGGATGGTACCCTGAAAGTTCATAGTCAAAAGGCATCTTCCGTATTTCAAAATGCCACCTGAAATATACTTTCCATACTAAAAAGGAAGTTGAGATACATGAAAAAATTTTTGACAGAACTATATATACTTAAAACTATATTAGTTTTCTCTAAATTTTTTACATTTCTAGAAAAGGAAAATGCATAGAGATAGCAGATCACTGCTTGTCTGGATCTGGGATTGCGAGTGAGGAAATGCAAAAGGGTGCAAGGGAAATTTCTGGAGTGTTCTAAAACTGGTTAGTGGTATGGTAGCACAGTTGTAAAAATTACTAAAAATTAGTAAGATATTTACTTAAATAGATGAATATTATGGTATGTAAATTATATTTCAATAATGTTATGTTTATTTTATTTCTATGTTTTTAATGTTTATTTATTTTTGAGAGAGGGGTAAACAGAGTGCAAGCCAGGGAGGGGCTGGAGACAGAATCTGAAGCAGGGTCTAACTTTAAGGTGTTAGCACAGAGCCCAATGTGGGGGTCAAACCCACAAACTGAGATTCTAACCTGAGTCAAAGTCAGACTCTTAACCAACTGAGCTACCCAGGTGCCCTCAATAATGTTATGTTTAAAAATAAGTTATAATACAGCAATATATTTGTATTATGGAAATATGAATTTCTTCACAATAATGATTGGCACAAAAATGTACCAATTTTTGCATATACCCTGCTTAAGAAATTATATCCTTGAAAACAAAATGTATGTTTATTGTCTTTATATCTTCCTCTCAAACTCTTAGTAATAAAAAGTAGACTCTTCCCCCAGGATAGAGACTACATCTTGTTTATCTCTGTATCTTTTGTTTATCACACAGCTTTTGGTATGCCTACTGATACTCAATAATATTTCTGTGAATAAATATTATGCACTATCAGGAGTAAATATAACCACTAAGAAATTAAATGAATACCAGTATTTCCATTTCATTAGTCCATATGCTTTCCTGAAACTGCTTAAATATATTTATCTCTATGATTTAAATTATTTGGAAACATATTTGAATACTGCATTTAGCAATAAATGAGACTAGTGACAATTTACCCATGAGGAAAAAAAAGACTAAACCTTACAATGTAATTTACATTAATCTAGGTTTTTTTCCCATTGTTCAGGAATTTTTCATTAACTTTATCTTTCATCAAGCAAGAAAGTGGATGTTTTACAAGTAACAAAGTAAAAATCAGCAACAATAGAAAATGTAATTGATTTAGGAATTTTGCATAGTTTGTATCTTTCCTAGTGCTTATGAGAGTTTTGATGCCATATCACTATACTTCCTATCTATTTAGTGTTACTGTACTTATTTAAAAAATTGATCTTAGTTAAATACTTGTCATATATGCTTGCTTATAACTAAATTATGATGAACATTCTTAAGTACGAAGAATTAGAATTTCAGTATAGAACTATCTGGTAGCATTTTGTGTTGTTTACTTATGAGGTCTGTGGACATTTCAGATAGGTTTGTTAAGAATATTTCTCAGAGGGGCACCTGGGTGGCTCAGTCAGTTAAACACCCGACTCTTGGGTTCAGGTCAGGTCATGATCTCATCATCTCATGAGTTCAGCCCCTTATCAAGCTCCACGTTTACAATGCAGAGCCTGCTTGGGATTCTCTGTCTCCTTCTATTCTGCCCCTCCCCCACTTCTGCTGTCTCTGTCTCTCTCAAAACAAATAAATTAACTTAAAAAAAGAATATTTCTCAAAAAATCTAGGAGAATTTAATCTGAATCATATTGCTTAAAATATATAGAAACATAACACATACAGTTTGGGGTAAACAAGTAATTGAATGAAAAAATAAATTTTATTTAGAACTTGTAGACAATCTTTATAGTATTGAAAACCTGCAACTTGGGATATTGTAGGTTCTGCCTAGCACATGACTGACACTCAGTAAATATTTAAAAAATATAAAAAAGGAAGAAGGAGGAGAGGAGAAGAAAAGCAAGACAGAAGAAAAGAGAGATAAAATATAGTCTCTTCCATGTGTTTTTTTGGTAATGAAAACAGTGGAATCCCCAGTAAAGCTGTGTATGGCCAACTTCATGATAAAAAACATGCTGTTAGCTGTATCATTAAAAAACACAAAGATCCCCTGAAGGCAAATGTAGGGGCTGAGACAGATGTCCTCAATCATAAGAGTTCATACAAAAACATGCTCCATATGGTTTAGAACACAAGATGTATGGCTCAACTGGCCCAAGAATAAGAAGAATACACAGCAAGCAGTGGAGAAGAGGAAGCAATACAAGATCAGCACCATGTTAATAACAGTGTTGATAGTATAACGGCTAACACAAGAATACCAATTAACAGTGGCTCATCTGCAAGTACAGGGCTGAGATTTTTTATTTTTAAGTAGCGGTTTATAGTCATGTAAATTTCAATTGATGTATACACATAAAACTGAAGTGAAGAGGGGACTTTATCAAGCCACATCTTTTGATGTATATGCCCATATCTTTACTAAGGGTAGAAAACACTATTAAAATTGGTTTTAAAACTGAAAGAAGAAATTGCATCCAGACTTTAGGAAATTGTCTGTCTCCTGCACGTATATAAGTATCAGGTCAATGTAATGTGCTTTAGCTTTGTTACAAGATCAACTCCAGAGATCTGCATCTAGTGCTTTAATCTAATGCTTCCTGAAATAAGCAGTTACTGTTAGGAAAACCAATAAAAGTGCTTGTTGCCCACAATTTAATAAGGAGATTTCCACTGTGGGTAAACAAATACAATCACAAAGCTACACAGGCTTAAACCACTCATAAGAGCCATATTTTCTTCTTTAACAACCACATTGAATCAAATAGTTGGCTAACTTTTTTTTTTCCATGCATTTACTATGTAGGATCAAATAGTTCTTTTAATCAAAATACAAATTTGCTGAGTGAATCAGATCTTCTAAGAGCTTCACATTTTTCTTTTAATTGTTAAAAGACTTTGGAAACATTTTCAATCATTTCAGACTAAATCTAATAATTTACATGTCCTATGTAGCAGGAAACTATGCTCAAAGGGTAGCCATTTACCACACTTAATATCTACTCATTGAAACAACATTTCCAGCCCTCTAAATGTATGTAGTCTGCTGTAAACTAGGAATATATGGCCTATAATTTTAAACCAGGAAATAGAAATTAAGTGTTTTATTATTTAAGTTGGGACTGAAAAATAGCTTCCATAGAAAGTCAAAATATTCTGTTTCACTTAAGTAATCTTTCTATGTTATATAAATTTTATGATTACATACTTCAAATGTCAAATACAAAGTCATTTTATTAACAATGAGAAGTAGGAGAAGGTTTGTTTTATATTTTAAAAGCAATTATTGATTAGTTTTAACATAAAAAATTATTATTAGAGTTGGCCAAACATCTGACCATGGCTCCCAAAGGGTTTTTCAAAATTTAACCTTTTAAGCTCGCTTCTTTCACATCGCAATTTTGATGAAGATCAATCCTAACCAGACCTTTCACTGGATCATGATAATTAAGTAGGGAGAGAAGAATTTCCCTTAGAAGAACTAAGGTAAGTTTACTTGAGGAAAACGAAGGAAAACATTTTACTTATAATATTCCATTTTATCCTTCCATTTTTATTAGCTTCATATAATTATTTTAATACACATTGTGAGAAAACTTAGTGTCTAGAATTCAGTTGGCATTGAATTCAACTCATAAAAACAGTTAAGGGTCTCGGACTCAGGTCTGTTTCACACTAAATCTTGATTTCTTTCCACTGCAGTACATTTTAACAAGCATAACAGGAAGCACTGCTAGTGACATATAATACCTGATGACATTCATGTTTATTCACTTATCCATTCAAAATAGTCACTTTTTTAAAAGGCTTTCAGTGTTCAAAACACTTGAGAAATACAAATAAAAAATTGTTATAGCCAAATCTCCAGAAGTATACAGTATCATGGGTAAGGGTATTTCAAAATGTAGACAACTAAGAGAAATGCAGTTCACTCAGTGAATGTGAGTTTGATGACCAACACATGGAACGTAAGAAGAGCAAATTGTCATAGCATCTGAACTCTTGTAGGAGTCAGAAAGGACTAAAATTTTTTCAAGCTTCAACATGAACTTCAACTTACATTGTCACTATATTCTTTAAAAAAATTTTTTTTAACGTTTATTTACTTTTGAGAGACAAAGAGAGATCATGAACGGAGGAGGGGGAAAGAGAGAGGGATACACAGAATCCAAAGCAGGTTCCAGGCTCTGAGCTGTCAGCACAGAGCCTGATGCGGGGCTTGAACCCATGAACTGTGAGATCATGACCCGAGCTGAAGGGAGATGCTCAACCGACTGAACCACCCGGGTGCTCCTTCACTATATTCTTCACTTCTCTACTTAGCCAAAACATTCAAGGTCCAAATAAATGGCTGACACAGAGTAGGTATACCAAAACAAGCACACAACGAAAAACCACATTATTTGTTGCTATTGTAATAATGCATGGGCTTTTGGCTCATTTTAGTACTACCAGACAACTCACTCAATTTCATGTTTTTGTTTCTGTTGCCTCAGTTGTTCAGTGATCCACAACCAAATAAACAAATCATATATGTGTGCTTATAAATTCAATGGAGGTTTTTACAAAATTTAAAGCCATTGAGGGACCTGGGTGGCTCAGTCAGTTGTGTCCAACTCTTGATTTCTGCTCAGGGCACAATCTCACAGTAGTGGAATCAAGCCCTGCGTTGGGTGTGCTCGATGTCTATATACATATATATGCACTTTTTCTCACTTAAAATCAATATATGTAGCAAAACCCTAAGGTTTTATTTTTTCTTATACAGCACTATGCGTTTATCTATAATAATTTTTTCTGAAAAATTTTATTATTTAAGTACAGTTGACATACAACATTATATTAGTTTCAAGTGTACAACATTGTGATTCAACAATTCCCATCTGTCACCATACAAAGTTATCATAATATTACTGACTATATTCCCTATGCTGGATTTTTCATCCCTGTGATTTATTTATTCTATAACTTAAAGTCTGTACCACTTAATCCCCTTCACGCATCTCCACACTCCTACTTTCTGGCAACCATCAGTTTGTTAGGAGTCTGTATTTTTTTGTTTATCCATTTGTTTTGTTTTTTAGATTCCACATACACATGAAATCCCACTGTATTTGTCTCTGTTTGACTTATTTCATTTAGCAAAATACCCTCTAGGTCCATCCATTATCACAAATGGTAAGATCTTATTTTTTTATGGCTGAGTAATATTCCATTGTGAATATATACCACTCTCCTTTATCCATTTGTCTATTGATAGACACTTGAGCTGCTTTCATCTCTTGGCTAAAAATAGTGATGCAATAAAAAAAAGTGTATACATCTTTTCACATTAGCATTTTTATTTTCTCTGGGAAAATACCCACTAGTGGTATTACTGGATTATATGGTTTTTCTAGGTTGAATTTTTTGAGGAACCCCCATACTGTTTTCCACAGTGGCTGCACCAATTTACTTTCCCACTGACAATACACGGGACTTTTCTTTCTCCACATTCTCACCAAAGCTTGTTATTTCTTGCCTTTTTAATATTAGTCATTCTGACAGGTATGAGGTGATATCTCATTGTGGTTTTGATTTCCATTTCCCCGATGATCAGTAATGTTGAACATCTTTTCATGTGTCTGTTGGCCATCTGGATGTCTTTCTTGGAAAAATGTCTACTCAAGTCTTCTGCACATTTTTAATCAGATTATTGAGGTTTTTTTTTTTTTTTTTTTTTTGGTTTTGAACCAAAAAAGTTCTTTACATAATTTCGATATTAACTTCTTATTAGATATATTATTTACAAACGTCCCTTCCATTCAGTAGGTTACCTTTTTATTTTGTTAATGTTTCCTTTTACTGTGCAAAAGCTTTTCATCTCAGTGTCATTCTAATAGTTTATTTTTGCTTTTGTTTCCCCTGCCTGAAGAGACATCAAATATAAGAAATTTGTAATCCTCAATGTTAGTCACATATCACAGAATGTTAGAACAAGAAAGCCCTATAGAAAATATCTACAGCAATTCTCATTTGGTACAGGTGGAATAAAAAGACTCATTTGTTGATCTATACATTGTCAAAATGTATATGTATGTTCAGAATTATACATGTTTAGTATAATACCTTGAGAAACTACTAAGAAAATTACATAAAAAGTTATGCTCAAAAATATTAAAAATAAATTTATTTTTAATAAATTTAAATTTATTCTTAATAAATTTAAAAATAAATATTTAATAAATGCCTTCTCTATAAGACTGAAAATAAGGCCAGGATGCTTGCTTACCTCTCTCATTGAACACAGTACTAGAAGTTGAAGCCAGAACAATGAAAAAAGAAAAATAAATTAAAAACACATATATTGGAGAGGAAGATATGAAATTGTTATAGTTTTTGGATGGCATTATTGTCTACATAGAAGTTTCTAAAGAATCTATAAAACCCTAAAACTTAAAACTAGTAAGTGAGTTCAATGGGGTAGCAGGATATAAAATAAAAACAAAAAAATAATCATTTTCTAGGAGCCAATATTGAGTATGTAGCAACTAGAATCAAAATCACAATATCATTTACAATGTGCCCAGGAAAATGAAGTACTTAGGTATATATGAAACAAAGCTTATATAGGATTTCTATGATGAAATTATAAAATGAAGAACATCAAAGAAAACTTCAATAAATGCATTGCTCTGTAGAAATCAGGGCTTTAGAAACCAGCATGTGAAGCTAGTGACACTCTGTCTTCTGCTATTGCTATGAGTGCCAAACCATCCACTGTATCTCATCCAGAAACCTCCTGCCTTCCACCAGCATTCATGAAAGCATGATAGGCTAACTTGTTGGCTTACAAATAGGATAAAATCTCAGACTTTTCGCAATTCTTGATATCTTTCTGTCTTCTCTCTTTTCCCTGGGATCCCTATACTTGGAAGTAGCCACCATAGTATGAAGAAGCCCAAGACACAAACATAAGCCATGCTTCAGCCAATAGCCCAGTTATTTCCTTAATGACAGCCCACATTAATAATGGCATGAGAATGAATGAAACTTCAGATGATTCCCAACCATAGGCTTTTTAAAGTGTTTATTTTTGAAGGACAAAGAGAGAAAGCATGAGCGAGGAGGGACGGGGCGGGGGGGGGGAGACACAGAATCTAAAGGAAGCTTTAGGTTCTGTCTGTGCTGTCAGCACAGATCCCGGTGTGGGACTCAAGCTCCCAAACAGCAAACTAATGACCTGAGCTGAAGTTGGAGGCTTTACCAACTGAGCCACCCAGGTACCCCCACAAACCATAGGTATTGAGTTTTCCATCTGGGGCTTAAAAAACATGGAGTAGAGATAAGCAATCTGTATAATGTTGTGTCTGAATTTCTGACCCATAGAAAATATGAGATTAGTGACTTTAGGTGACAATGTTTTAAGCCACCAAGTGATACTACATAATAATAGTAACTAGAACACTCATTTTAAAAAGTGCACTTTTAAAAAGTATTTCTTATTCTCTTTCATGTGCATGTTATTTTAGAAGGAAAGCCTTTCTCAAAAAAAATTAAGATATAGTCTTGGTCTTGCCATTTACTAATTCTTTAAACTTTTGTAAGTCATTTATTATATATGCATGCCCTTTCTTCACAGTAGGAAAAGATACAAAGAGTTTCTGAATTAAAATTATTTATCTTTTAATAAACAATTATAAATCTATTCTATGGACCAGCCATGAACCAGGTTATGCGTTAGATTAGACTTGGCTTTACCAAATTCTCTCTCTCTCCTCCTCTCTCTCTCTCTCTCTCTAAATTTTTAAGATAAAAAAGAACTTAAGTGGAATTAAATTGTATGTTTTTCACTGGATTCATAGCATAGCATAATGTTTGAAAAGATAATATTATTTATCTTCTAACAATACATTTAAAATTTATTCAACAAATAGTTATTGTGTGCCTACTTACCTATTGTGTGCCAGGCACTGTGTTAAAGCATTTGATAATTGATCCATTCCTATTATACTAAGATATATAGCAGTATCATGCTAGAAACTTCCATGCTGAAATGATGTTTCCAACGAAACTGTAGCCAATTAAACAAATCAAAATATCCTGTTTGCAAAACATCTTTGAAAATTTAAATATTGAACAATTTAATCTATTTGATCCTGGAAGCACATACTAACCATTCATGTATTGAAAGGAATTTAATACCTTGAGATATTGTAACATGATTTCAATAGTCTGTGGAGTATGAAAAATATATGTATATACACATACACACACAGATATATACAAAAATCCCTAGAGTCAGAAACATGAAACGATTGAGTATTAGGGGATCTCCAGCCCAAGATAAATAATAATATTGGCAAATTGAGCATTGTCTAGAGGAGAGTATCCAAATTAGTTTTGACTAGGGTCTTTTTCCATTTTTGTGCTGCTGAGTTGCTGATATGAAATATATATTTATTATATGAAGCGTACCTATGGCAGTTAAATTCAGATAGTGTTATCTATAACAATTTGTATTGGCTTCCTCCCAAGGCTTTTGATTTGCCATGTATGAAAATAAATGAGAACCATATGAAAGTCAATAAGTTCTTGATAGTACATGACATTCTGTGTTCTCTCATCCTTGATTTTAGCAAACATTCCAAGGTTTTGGCTTCCATCATTGAGGGTGAAGGCTTCAAAAATATAAGAGCTTTTTTCTTGGCTTCAGATAAGGATCCCAAACTTAACACACTTCCATAAATCATTGGTGTGGAAATCTGTCAGAAAATAGCACAACAGTACTACTTTTTCCTTGTGGTATTTGGTGTTTCCAAATTAGATTATTTGTTGAATGTTCAAGGGAGTATGTTTGCTTGAAGGGTTCACCATATGTCAGACAAATCTCATGCTCTTGAAATGGAGTTCACAGAAATGAAATCAAGGGTTACTGTCTGTTCTTTCCTCGCCATGGTAGTAAGAATCAAAGGTTTCTGCAAAAATGTGTCTCTACTAGCAGGGTTACTGAGTAACATGCACGCTGAAAAGTGGCAAAATGGGGACTATCTGAGATCTTAGATCAGAATGCATTTTATAATTGTTCTTCAGATTTTATCCTCACTAGTACTATAATTCTCACATGTAATAGAGTATGGTTATTCAGAACAAGGGTCCTGGAGTTGATTTTAACTTTTGTTCCACTAGCTAGCTCTATGATGTAATATGATTATTAAACCCCTATAAGCCTCAAACTATAAGATGGATAATAGGGGCACCTGGATGGCTCATTTGGTTAGCGTCTGACTCTTGGTTTCTGCTCAGGTTCGTGAGTTTCAGCTCCACACTGGGCTCCACACTGACATGGTGCTTGCTTGGGATTCTCTCTCTCTGCTCCTGCCCAGATGGTGCTCGTGCTCTCTCTCTCTCAAAATAAATAAATAAACTTAAAAAATAGATATTCTCATTTGATTAGTCTTAATTTTAATAAGAAAAATTAAATGAAATAATGTATCTTAAGTGCTTGGCACATAATAAAATGTTCAATTGATAGTATTTATTATGATTTGGAACAGGTGACTATAATAGATGCATGTATATGCACATGCATGTAATAGAAATTATCCAAAAAATTTTAGATTTTTATTTGTTTTTAGTACTACTATTGTTTTTTTCTGTTTGTTTGTTCTTACCATTTTAAGCTAACTGGAAACTTATCTTTCTTCAAAGAAGGAAGATGATAGCCCACCTAGCGGGAAAATGTGATTTAATTATGACTACTCTCCATCAGCTTGTAACTGGATTTTCCCAAAAAATTTCAGGGTGAGGACTTCTGTAAACCTCCAAAATCTTTACTTTATGGTGTATTTAATTCTACCACTTATTTTCCCGAATTGTGCCGAGATCCCCTGGGTCCATAGAATGTGTATCCCAGAAGCCCCACAAGAAAGTGATTTTTAGTAGGCATGTTGACGTTATTTGTACATAGTAAGAGCGTAGAAAGGATCAGAAAAGCTTTGGCATTTACCTTGTTAAATTTTTATAGCTAAGCTCTGGTTCAAGGGTCTACTTAAACGACTTAACTGCACTAAGAAAAATGAGAGCTCTGAGACCAATGAATGGAGTCCACAAAATTCTATGAAAATGAACCAGTCTTAGCAGAAATCAGTATGTTCAATGATCCAAGATACACAACTATAACATTAACTAGTTTTATTGACCTAAAGGAAATTTAAACTTTTATCTACAAGCACAAAGAAATCAGGGGCATGACCCTTTATTATATTATCAAAAATCATTTTAATACATTAAGTCAATTCAGATAATTTTGAATGTTTATTATATACCAGGAGTTGCAATGGGCGAGGGTGCACCATGGCTTAGAAGGCACAGTTCCTGGTAAAGTGTTCTCAGCCACAGGTAGGGATGGGACCTAAACAAGAGGGAATTCCAATAGAAGTTGATGTGTAATGTAGGATTCATCACAGGATTCCTTTGCTACACACACAAAAAGGAAATTTAGCACAGTGCTGGGGAGATAAGGAGAGGTATAAAGAAAAAACAACTGGCTCAGTGATTCTAAACAAAAGAACAGAAGTTTAAAAGCTCTGATGCGGGAAATACAAATCAAAACCACACTGAGATACCACCTCACGCCAGTCAGAGTGGCTAAAATGAGCAAATCAGAGAACTCTAGATGCTGGCAAGGATGTGGAGAAACGGGCACCCTCCTACACTGTTGGTGGGAATGTAAACTGGTGCAGCCCCTCTGGAAAACAGTGTGGAGGTTCCTCAGGAAACGAACAATAGAACTCCCCTAGGACCCAGCAGTAGCACTGCTAGGAATTTACCCAAGGGATACAGAAATGCTGAGGCATAGGAGCACATGTACCCCAATGTTCATAGCAGCACTCTCCACAATAGCTAAAACATGGAAAGAGCCTAAGTGTCCATCAACGGACGAATGGATCAAGAAGATGTGGTTTATCTATACCATGGAATACTACATGGCAATGAGAAACAATGAAATCTGGCCATGTGTAGCAACATGGATGGACCTTGAGGGTGTTATGCTGAGCGAAATAAGTCAGGCAGAGAAGGACAGATACCATATGTGTGCACGTATAGGAGGATTAGGAGGAACTTGACGGAGGAACAAGGGGGAGAAGAAGGGGGGAAATGGTGGGGGAGAGGGAGAGAGGCAAACCATGAGAGACTCTTGAATGCTGACAAAAACTGAGGACTGATGGATGTGGGGGGGAGGAGGGATGGGCATGGAGGAGGGCACTTGTGGGGATGAGCACTGGGTGTTATGTGGAAACTAATTTGACAACAAACTATTTGTAAAAAAAAAAATAAAAGCTCTGATGCATAAAAAGGGAAAACAAAGTGGCATATTCAAGAGAACTATGAGTGGTTCAACGCAGCTGTGTATAGTGTGGACAGACATGAGAATGCGGAGAGAAGCAGGGTTTTATCAAAGGCAGATCCTATGTATCAATATTAGATAGAACCTTTATCTTAGAAATGATAAGAGGGTGGCTGCGAACTAAGTTCAGCTCTCAGATATGTCTTCTTCATTATGAGATGGGTTATCATATTGAAAATATATAAAAGTTTCTCACAAAAACGCAGGTTAGGACTTCTTTTAAAAGATCAGGAATTTACATTGGATCCACTTTGTCTTGTCCCTGATAAATTGTTTTTGGAAGAATGGAGAGTGCTTTTATTGAGTCACCATACTCTTCACTTGTTTCACATATTTATATAAACTGCCAAGCCCCTGAGGCATTTGTATTTGCCAGAGGAACTACATAGTTAAATTTGCGCTAATGTATTAGTCTGACTGATATTAGACATGTCAGTATCAGAGACAGGTGCATTATTTAGTAGATTTCTTTGGTAATTAAAACAAGTAAGGAGGTTATCAACAGAAGGTGTGGTGGGACTTATTAGAGGAAAGAATGAAAATTAACATTCCTAAGACGGCATCACCACGGAGATAATCGAGAGGAGATAAAAGGAGGAGTGAGGGGCGACATGTTAATTTTCAGGTTAACCAGCTTAAACATCGTTGTCTCGGTTGAGACTCTTCAAGAAACAGACACCAAGAGGAAATTAGACCTGCCACAAATCTTTCGGTGGGGGCGCCAGAGAAGAAAGCCGGAAGACAGCCAGAGAAGGCAGAGGGAGTGTTCAGATTGGAGTTCATGTCTGAGGTCTGTGGAAAGAGAGAGCAGAGGAAAGGATAGATCGAGAGCTCAGACCATGGTGTAGCCATGAGAAAACCTCTTCCAGGACGAGGTGAGCCTGAGATGGTTACAGGAGGCCGTCCCTGGGGAAGAAATGGCCTTCCTCTAGTATTTCTGCCATGCCTGGGGCCTGGTGCTCTGCTGGGGTTTTTGAAAGTAAAACAGCTCGAGGCTATCAGCTAATTGCTCTCTTTCTAAGAAGTTCTTTCTTGTAAGGAGATCTGAACAGTGCAGGCTCAGAGTGGACACAGGTACCATTAATTGAAATATTGGGTTTAAGTAGAGAGAAAAGAATTCATCATGGTTGCCTGTAGAGAATACGAAATGGGTGAAGTTCGCAGGAAAAAAGTTTTTTCAACAGCCGTTTAGAACTGTCTGCCTCTTACATATTATATATGTAAGTAAAAAGTACCTGCGGCAGAAATTGTTTGATAGACTCTAAAAAGCTTTTCACTCTTTTATTTAGGCACACTACTTCCTTCACATTCTCTTGCAGGCAAATACAGAAATATGACTTCTAGTCAATGGAAGGGGAGTAGAAGTGATAGGTGCCTCTCACAAGACGGGCTTGTAAAATCCACCACAGACAAACCTCCCTTCCAATTTAGGGACTGTGAGCACAAGATTCTAAGGCCTTACATTCCACAAGATGAAGACAGAGTGGGGTCTGAAGCACTGCTAGCAAGGCCACCTGACAAACAGCTACCTTAGGTAAATCTGTATTTAAAGCATTGTTATTTTGCTATTTTGAGCTGATGAGATCTGAAGTTTTACCTATTGTAGCAGCTAGCATAAATTTAAGAAAGGTGGTTGAAAACTATCTATAAAGGTATATCTATAGATAGGTATATTTATAGATATTATACTTTAATATCTATAAAGGTATATAGATCTTGGCATAGTCTCAGAGACACATTTGACCTTTGAATTATTTTCTCTAAAGCTTCTGACTCACATTTTCAAGACCTATTAACTTACTAAGGTTTGACTAACACCATAAATTTAGCAAACTCCTAATGTTAAATTAACCTCTCCTTATTCTCTGCTTCTAATGGTGCCATCCTTTCCTAGATACTCAGAACCTACCTTTTATGGTTCACTTTGATTCTTACCCTTTTGAACAATTCTTATATTAAATTGATAAATTCTGCTAATTCTCCTTTATGTCTTTGTATGCATTTCATTCTTGATTTTCTATTGCCATCATTCCAGAGTAAATGCATGGCTTCATGCCTAGAGCACCAAAGTATATTTCTAATATCATACAGTCTAAACAGCCTCACCCCAAATCATTTTTGCAAATTGCCACTCTTACTCTGCCCAGAGCATTTTTGGGATTACAATAGCAATTATATTAGGAGAAGAACACAAAATAGGAAGGTTCCAGCTTTGAAATATCTACTTGTCTACTTACTAGAATTACCTTGGGAAGGTGAGTTGGACATTCTGAGTCTTGATTTCCTCATATATTAAAAGTGAGCAATCTGTATTCACAGGGTTGTTGCAAAGATTGAAAGAGTTAACTTGTAAATAAATGGTAATAACAAGATACCTATTTCATAGTAGTGCTTAATACATGTTTCTTGAATGAATAAATATGTTCATCTTTACCTCTTCCCCTTTATTTAGCTAATATGCTGCTTACAAGTTACTCTCTGCTCCAGTCAACACAATCTAATGCTTTTTCTCCTTCTAGGTAAGTTCTGATTTGTTCCATGACCTCTCCCTATCGACTTTACTTCTGTGGGATTCTTGATCGCTGCTTTTCCCTTATATTTTTAGCTAGCTTTTTTGATTTTCATGTATAATCATTTTCTTAAGTAGATTGCACATGAGTATGGACCTACTTTATAAAAAGTATCAGGTGTTTCTTAGAGTGCTATTTGCAGTAATGTTTGTTTGCTTATTTTCATTTTTGTTTTATTGCCTGTCTGGAATTCTTTCCTTTTTTTTTCATAAATGATATTCTGATTTTCTGTTAGACATAAACCACTTTGACACCTCTAATCCTGTAGATCATCAGTTCCGCTTGACCCCACCCACTGTCTCCAAGGGCAAGCACATGACTAAGTAAGTACTTGCCAATCTCAGTAATTCACTCTCCTGCCCAAAGTGACTCACATAGGGCTTGTGAGCCAAGCAAAGCATGAGGGACAATTATTATCCCACAATAATTGCAGTGTAGAAATTATATGAACTAGAGCAGTATTTTAAAGGATATGTTTGCAAACTAACCCAGTTGGAAGAAAAATAGGGTCAAGTGAAGAAGACAAAGAATAAAAGACTTACTCTTAGATCCTTCTGTATGGAAATTTATCTCCAGGTTTTTTTTTCTTCTTAAGCTAATTTGTTTTTTGTCACTTAAATCAAGAGACCCGCCTCATACAGTTGTGCTTTTTAACTATGAAGTTAATATTTACTGCTTATTTTTGTAGCTTATTAATGATGAGATTTAGACAAAAAAGTGGATTACATAAAATGAACACTCCTCACTAACAGAAAAAAGAAACAGAAGCACATTCTTTGTGACTTAAATGAATTTCATTGTGTTGCTGTTTAAAAAAGCACATATTTTATATTATTTAAAAAAAGCTTCAAAGACCACTTCTGTATTCCAATCTGTAAAAAATATTTTCATTATGTTTATTATAAAAATATAAATGTTTCCACTACAAATCATTTTACATTAGTAAGAGGCCATCTACATTGTACAATATAAACTAAATGAGTAATCTGTGAAAACACAAATTTAAAGTAAATACAGATTGCCAATCATATCACATTTATACATGGCTTAACTGATACTTAGCACAGCATAAACTGGGAGAGTTACCAGAAATAAATAATATATGTAAATGAAATTTAAGATACAAAACAGATAATATGGTATATAACATTTTGAAGGGGAATAGTTTTATGTTTATTGAAAGACAATGCATTTCCTGTACAAAGAGATGGCCATCAACATTCTAGTACCTCTACTCCACAGTTAAGAATCGTACACTGTTATGTTTACATATGTACAGGGTAAAAATTGTGTAAAGTAAATTGATAAGAGGTCAGATAGAAAAATCGTGGAAAAAAATGAAGAGCAATATACTGTGTATATAACCTCTACTTTCAAATGGAAACCACAGCCAAAATAAGTGAAATAGATTCAACAATTCTCAACTTCTATTAATTCATGAAATGCACAGATTTTGAGGACGCTCAGAATAGCAACTAAGAAAATAAATTCTAGTATGGGAAAAAAATGAGATTGAAGCCAGAGTTAGGTCTTAATGAGTATTCCACAACACAAACAAAACATTTGATTAAAGAAGAATGTTTTTTAGCTGCTTCTAGCGGGTGTAAGTGAAATTTGTAATTAATTTTATAATCGCATATATCTTTTAAAAAAGTTCATGCTCTTATATATCCAATACAGAATCCTAGTAGGGTGATTTGACTATAAGGGATATTGCAGAAATCTAAGAAATAATCTCATACATGAAGGAACACAACCTAAGCCTTATTACACTAAATTTACAAAAGATTAGCACTTGTGAATTTTGATCTGTGACTGTAAGCAGTGTAGTGTTCCATTTTGCATAAGAACTTAAGGGTTGCAGCTTTGATTTACTCATTCTATTCTTGTGACATATACATTTCTTTTTTTCTTATTCCCATTACATGAGCATATCAGCATTAGAAAGAATAAAGATAGAGCTAAAATGCTGCTTCACAATATATTAGTGGCTAGATCTCCACCAGGTACATCTTTTCAAATGTTACTGATTACACTCGTATTTGGCCCTACTGGAGCAGTAAATCTAAGTTCCTCCAATGAGAGATCTCTCCACTGCTGACAGATTTAGTCATTTGCTAGATTATCAGCTATTTTGAAAATTTTATGCTCAATAAATGCAAAGGAGTTTAATGCTTCTAAGTTAGACATCAAAATTACAACAGTTGCATTTCAGTGGAAGACTTTTAAAGATATTAATACCTGCTATTGAGGATCACAATGTTTAACTAAATTAACTAACCCCCAGTGATACAGTTGAGTAGTTTCATTTTCATTATTCCCTATACACAGCTCAACAAGTTTAAGCAAAGATATTAAGTGATATTTCAAAGCCAGTTAGTAAGTGATTTTTTGACTCATGCATTGGCTTATAGGCTTTGTTTCCAATTAATGCAGCAATCTAAATAGGATTCGAATTCTTTCCAGTGTAGCTATTCTCTATTCAGGAGCTTTAACATAGCTCCTTTACTAATGGAGGGATTGATGGTCTGTCTTCTCAGCACCAGAGCAGGGCAGGTATGTCATTGAGAATCCATTACATACAAGCCAGTATATCACACTAAATTAGGAGCATACAGTTTATAATCAATAGAGAGACAAAAATGGATAAGATAATTCAAGCTGAGAGATTTGGATAGTGTATGAACAGGGAAGAGGGTTGGTTTCTTTCATTAATATAGAGATATAGGTACATACGAGCTGATGGTTCAGAAAATCTAGAAAGAAACCCATCATTCCCTATCTCTAGTTTACCATGTTTCCTACTGCTGACAATTTGAGACAACATTTGGCACTTGGCTGTAACAATTCCAAATTAAATCATCAAAGCATAAATAGAAAACAATAAAAACAATTCAAAAGAAAATAAATATGTACTTTTCTTCAAAATTAAGACACATTTTTACATGATAATACTTAAGGAAGCTAACAATTGAAAATATGTAGTACTTAAAACAACTACAAACTTCATTTCTATATGCTCTTAACAGATACAAGAGAATAACACAATGAAAAAGGTAGTATATATGGCCAGATAGTTTGAGGTATAAATTCCTCTATTTTGCTTGCTTTTAAAGAAACAAAATACCTGTTACAGATTCTTCTGTGTATAAAAATATCACAAGTCTTTTCTTTTGTGGCTATTAGTAAACAGAGCCACTGTATTCATTTAGTTATTACACTTGTTTTGCTTTAATGATAATCAGTTTATGGTCAATGGCTCTATGCTAGTTCTTCATCATTCCGCGCTGAAGAATTTTAATTTAACCCATCAACTAATATAAAAAGCAATTATAAAACAAAGTACACCCCCCTCCCATCCCACTAAATGATAGGGGAAAATAGTTTTTCAATTCCATTTTAAGGCATTTGTATTCATATCTGAGTGTCTTATTGGGCTTGGAACAGCATCTCTAGCATTATCATCTGTCTGTAGAATGATGCCACATCTTCCACAGCCACCACTTCCTTCCAGAAATAACACTTTACACTGGAACTGGACCATTTTTTGATTGTGTTTCTAGGGCTTTAATGCTACTGATGATTTTCTTCTGTGGACCAACCACAGTGACACCAACCTTCTTCATATCACTGTGATAAGAAAAAAAAGAAAAATATGTCTGGTGAGAATCCTGGCTCCCTGGAGAATATATAAACAGAAGATTTTCAATCAGCAAAGCTTGCACAGTCATATGGCTCAGTGCTTTAAACCTAATTTTCTGATTTTTGCATCATCCATATATTGTATCTGGACCATTACACCTCTATTGTTATGGAAGAATAGATGGTGTGGGGGGTTGGCTAGTGTCCCTTTACAATTCTGTCCATCTCGAACCTCACCATGTGACCTTACTTGGAAATGGAGTCTTTGCAGATATAGTCAGGACAACGGATCAAGATGAGATCATCCTAGATTACCATGGGCTCTAAATCCAATCAGACTAACTTTAAGCATAGTGGCATAGAGAGAAGGCCATGTAAAGATGGAGGCAGAGATTGGAGTCATGTTGCCATAAGCCAAGCAATGTTACAATGTACCAGAAGCCAGAAGAGGCAAAAAATAAATAAATAAAATAAAAAAGGATTCATCCCTAGAGAGATTTTGTATGGCCCTACCAATACCTTGAAAATAAATTTCTGTTGGTTAAGAAAAGAAGTTTGTGGTAGTTTTTTATGACGGCCCTAGGAAACTAATATAGTGATCAGGAATGCTTTGCAGAGCACTGATCCTATTGCCTTGTATCTGGGTGAGTTTGGGGGCTGTTGTCACTGAAAGAATATGTTGGAAGTGACGCTGTATCAGTTTCTGTATTCAGGTCTCAAGAAACCGTTATATTCCATTTGTCTCTTGAGACGCCATCACTGGGCCCTAAGCTGGCATGTAAGTCTGACTATCTTGAGACTATGACATTGAAGACTATGACTAAGCATTAAGTCTACGCTGCCAGCTATGTAGCCATTCACACCAAGAAGAACCATCTCATGCCCGTTGGACTAGACCAGATTCATTTTAGATGAATAATTCAGTCACCACCAACCCTAGGGCAGAAGAATCACCCACCAGAGCTCTGCCCAAATTCATAACCCATGATGCTGTGATATACAATAGAATTGTGGTTTTGAGGTGGTTTGTTATCCAGCAGCAGATAACAGGAGCAATTTCTTTAAAGAATAAATTTCTTTCCAAATAGAAGATATGACTAGGATATATTTCCATTTATCAAAATTGTTTAATTTAAAATAGTTTAAGCTTAGAAAGCAGGCATTAAAAATAAAGATTATAAGAACAAAAGGAATTTCACTTAGGGATAAAAAAGACCTAACTAAGCATGTGCAAATGATTAATTAAATAATCTCTATTCAAATAATTTGTTCACATATTCACCTCTTTCAGGTCTTAACTCAAACATACCTCTCTCAGAAGATCCTCCCTGACCTTCCTCTTTAATATTGTAAAACCTCTTGTACTCACAGCTGCATTTCCTATTTTCTTTTCTTTTCATTTTCATTGTTTTCATTTTCATTTTCTTGTTTCATTTTCTTCCAAAGCATTTATGCAGCATATTGCCTTTCTTTCTGATTTATTTTTATTCTCTATCTTGTCTTACAAGTAGGTGAATTCCATATGAACAGGGATTCTTCTTCATTTTGTCTTCTGCTTATCAACCACACCCTGAACAATGGCTATTATTGATAGGGGTTCAATATGCACTTAATAAAGAATGAGTCAATACTCTAGGATATATTTATCCAGAGAAGGTGACAGAGGCATAAAGTATCACTTAGCAAGGAGCACCAGGCTAATTGAAAATGGCAAGAAGAAAAAGCACACACACACACACACACACACACACACACACACACACACACACACAGAAGGGGCTCCTTCATACCGAACATAAAGGAAAGAATGAAAAATTGGGGGTTCAATTACACAAAAATGGACCAACAGATTTCTTAAGAAGTGAGTTCCCAAACAACAAAGGTATGTAAGCTGACATTAGGTAACCATTTTGGAAGCAATTTACAGGTAATTAACCCATCTGCTATATAAAATTCACCAAGACTGTGTTGCATTCCTATCGTTTTTGGCTGGGAATTAAATCCTGATGACCTGCTGGTTACCTCCTGCTGCTATTCAAGGGGCTTATGAATTCTCAATGTACAACTTGTACCTAGCCTGAGTCCTCTTTGATTTTACTCCAGCAGCCTTACTTCATGAGGAAGGCTAGAGTGGAGATATGGTAGCATCAGGCTTGCTCCTCTGTGTAACTGCAGATAATGAAACTCTCACTTAGAGTAACATAGGTTCTTTACATATGTTGATCCCTGCTTCTGAGAATGTGTGCTATATGAGATTTATCCCCACTTATCCTTTGGAGCCAGAAAACAGGGCCTATATAAATATATGTGTACAAGTCAATAGATCCTCACTCTTTTTGTATTTGTTCTCTCATTCTTCTTCCAATTCTATATTATACTTTTTAATAACTTGCCAATCTTTTTCTCTGATTTCCTTTTCTCTTCCTTTAAAAAACCCAATAATCATGAAAAGCAGGAAAAAATGTTTCCAGTTAATATACTATGTTTCTAAGCTCTTTGAGAAATTTAAGCAGAGGAGAAAGTAATACATGTCTGACCCTGACCTTCTCTATGGAACTGAAACACCTATACCACAACCGGTAGACAAAGTAAGATGATGAGCATTCACAGATAAGTTTGGGACAGCTCTGAAGGGACAGCCACGCTTTGGGACTTGGTTCCAATAAAAAGGGCCAAGGTTTCTCCTTCAGCACAATGCCCCCCCTCATCACTTTTTAAAATAGATATATATCCCAAATGCACTTCCTCAAGAAACCTAGTGCATAAAACTGTTCTGGATTCTGTACCTGGAACTCAACATAAGCAAACAGTTATATAATTTTGTATATATTCATTGCAAAGGATTATATTAGAAAAGATAAGGTATGGTCGCCTCGGTGGCTCTGTCGGTTAAGTCACCTGGGTGGCTCAGTCGGTTAAGTGTCTCACTCTTGATTTTGGCTCAGGTCATAATCTCATGATTTATGAGTTTGAGCCCTACATCAGGTTCTGTGCTGAGAGTGCAGAGCCTGCTTGGGTGATTTTTCCTCTCCTGTTCTCTCTCTGTCCTTTGCCTCTCCCCTCCCCCCACCTCTGCCAACCCCCAGCACATACTCTCTCTCTCTCTCTCTCTCTCAAAAAAAAGAAAAAAGAGTAATTATCTCTTTAGGTTATGCCTTAGCTTGGGTTTATATGTCCTCTCTATCTTCTCTACCCCTGTCAAAATGTCTTCTACCCAACACCCTGCCATGTCCAAACTAGTTGTAATCATCTAGCTGCTATAGTCTAAATAACATTCCCATGTGCTTATCTCATTTTGACTACTCTATTCAGAAGAGCTGTGGAAAAGTTCAAGTCTAAAGAGCAGCTCAAGATTGAGACCAGAGGTTAATAAGCTATCTGGCACTTCATAGGCAAAGGCTAGGTGATGGCACTGTGAAAATGGCATCCAAGGGTGCAGGGTAATGACCTGTAGCAATTAATCTGCCTAATATTCATTCCCCGTACTCAATTCTCTCCCAGTTTCTACTGTCCCTCTTGCCCTTTTTAGTTCCCTTTTCACATCAACCTTCCTAAATTCATCTTAGGTTATGAAACAGTATTTTTTAAATTGATATTTTTACTGAACAAAACAGCACATTTTCTGGATTTCATTTGAAAATTAGATGACTTGATTAGTAAATGAAATCCTTACATTAACGGAAATAGATAATTACTTATTTGGATATAAAGCTCTATTGACCTTATCCTATGACTTAAAAGTCTGGATAGAAGAAAAAAAATCAAAATCTTTTATGTATTTTGTCTTACTTCAGGAGAGGCTCTAGAGTTGTTTGGTCAGAGCATAATTTCTGAATTAAGTCTGGATGGCACAAAAAATGGGACTGAAAGGAATAAAATTGAAACAAAAAGCCCGAGGCTACAAAAGGTAGGATGAAATATTGACTTAGATATTTTATAGAATTTCAGCTAAGAATGTTGTCTCATTAGATTTCCCTAAATTGTGTTATATATTATATATATATATATATATTTTTTTTTATGAATTCTCATTTTTGTTTTGTAAACTAGGAGCATCAGGTACAACACGCTACAGAGACCCATAAAGCAAATAATTCTGTTTCAAGGAGTTTTAGGTCAATAGATGTTAATTCTATGTTGTCCCTGAATTAAGGATAAAGGACAGGAGAGAGATTATTGTGGGGACTGAAATACAGAAAGATGTAAAACCATCTGGCTCAGTGTGCAGGACAGACCTGAAAGAGCTGAGTCTTCCAGGAAAAGTCAGCTTTCAACTGCAATGTATGTTCACAGGTTGTTTAAATAATAATAATTAAGTGAAAACTTTCTAACCAACCCCAAAGAGCTTCTTGTCCAACAAGGTAGTCTTGAGACAAATACGTTCTTAACTTGGAAGTATAACAAATGCTCCTACTTCACAGTTTTAAGCAAATAGCTTTCTTACCACATTCACAGCTTCTAACATCTGACTATATTTAAACTGTGAGCTAGCAGTTAATCATATTAACAATGTTCTGCTAATCCACTTCAGTAGAGTTTTTCATTATCTAGAAGCTCTGAGTGTTGATATTTGATTGAAAATAAACATTTGTGTACCTCTGCCTTTGAAAATCTGGCAATGGTGCTGAAATGGTCAACTTTGTGTTTGTTCTTTGTTATGCTTCTGTGCTCGGAAGCAGGTGTCTTTTATAGTATAACCCTAATTGTTTATATTATTAAAATAAGAACTATAAAAATATTTAAATATATTTAATTTAATATATTCAATTTATCCTGGGATTGTGTCTGTTCAAAATAACAACAAAAACTCAAATAGTATTGTTGATTGGGTCAGAAGTCTTTTCAATAAACACTACATTCCACTTCATACAGAAATGCCAACACACATCAGGTACATGAGAGTGGGTTTATTTAATAGGGACAAATTCTCTTCTTAATAGTAACATTCCCTTCCTAAAAGATCTTTTTGTGAATTTTTGTGTTTCTGGTTGGGATGCTATATCATAAATGTTAAGCTTTACCTATTTGTTAGGCACTTGTATCTCTGTTAATTATACTGCATGCTCCTTTGTGACATCTAATCTGTTGCTCTCCAGAGTGACTTTGTTTAAATGACTGACAGGGTGACAATGATTATCTTTAAATATTAAAATACTGGATGGAGAGTATAAGACTTAAAGGAACTTGAGGGCACTACAGAGTTTATCTAATGTAACAATGATTAAGGTAAGAGATGCTGACACAAAGATGGACTTGGTCTCCAAACAGATCCTGCACACTACACAACTATGGATAATTTTAATGTATATGCCTGGCACAAAACATCTTTCTTTATCTCCACCTTATCTTCAGAAACAGGTCCCCAGAGCTAAGTTCATGTTATCTCGCCCCAAGTCTTTTGAACAGAAATTATTAGATCATGCCACATGGCATGAGTTTTGAAGAACCAATCTATAAGCCGGTGGGACTAGCTCACCAGAATTTCACTACTGAGGACTTAGTCAAAAGAAAGTTGGACCCTGGTCAGTTGAGAAGTATACCGAGGTTGTATGACCTAGGTTTGAGAAAACTATTTCTAGCCATGTGCATGGAAATGAAAAAAAAAAAAAAAAAAGTCATTGGGCACAAAGAAGGAAAGCATGATGCAGTTACATTGGGAAGTATATTAAATTGGTGCTCATTCACAAAGAGATAGAAAACATGGCTTCTAGTTCTTCATTTTCCAGTTCCCAATTACCATACTCTGTGAATGCGGTCTAATTTTATTGATTATTCACTGGATTCACTTGATTCTTTATATATCCCCTTTTTCCTTAAGGCCATATGTTCATATCAAAGGATTCCTATTAGCAAAAATTCGTGTCTAAGAAATACAGCACATTATACTTGATTATTTTTGACATTTACACACATAACCTTATATTAAAACTCATTAATGCATACTAATTATGCATATCCTGTCTTTCCAAACTCACTATAAGCCTTTTAAGGAAAACAATAATATTATGTCTTAAACTTACTTATAACTTCATTTTCTAGCATGCTATCCTTCACAGAATAGACAATAATAGATGATGATATACAATTATTTAGTAGATGTGAAAACTACCTTTAGAATTTAGTGTGTTTTCCTGTATACCAGCTTATCCACTTAGTTCCTCATTTTCCATTTCCATAGAAAATGGTTAAGCTTTGTTATATATAATAGAAAACCACAAAGGCAGGAATGCAGTTAATGATTATGCTATGTTTACTTATGTACTAAATTAGGAACTTGGGTCATTGAGCTGGGAATAAAGAACAGGTATATATCTGTTGGTCTATCTGAAGGAGGTCATAGTTCAATGGAGATACCTATTGTGGTGAGCGATGGTGAGGAAGGAAAACACGTCAAGACACCTAATTCTAGAAATTGTCATTGACAAAGAGAAACATATATGTCCACTAGAAAGTTTGGAATCATTCAGTCTTAAAAACTTCCTCTTACTCTGTGGAAATCTTGGCTATAGTGTCACAAGAACTGTACTCCACGCCTGTGAAGATTTCCTTGCACTGTGCTGTCCGGACACCATTAAGCCAGTCACCTGTTGTGCGGAAGGTAGTGATGTCGACGTTGCTTTGGTCCAGAAGAAGGTTTGATGGCCTACAAGAAAAGAAAACACCAAAAGAAGAGAGATCAGGAATCGGCAGAGTTGCTGCGTGTCAAAATTTGACACCAACATCAGCAGGAACTTCCAGACTTCATGTGGTGTTCCTGTTTATTTGTGGAATTTATCTGCCATGAAGGCTTCATCTGTTCAAGCTGGCAGCTTGCAAGAATACTGTGTAATCATCTTGTCTCAGTGCTTCCCTGTTCCACTCATGACTGCCTTGTAAATCATTGAAATTTTGCCAGTGGAATACATAAATTTATGCATACGTACTTCTATAATTTAGTTTTTTTAACTGTTAGCAAAGATGGTGATAATTCAGGATAGAGTTAACTAGACATGATGCACTGAATATTTGCTGTGTGGACGTTCATTTGTACAGTCTGCTCTCTAAAGGACACTGTAGCACACTAGATTATACTTACAGCAGGATGTAAAGTCAGCACAGATGTAAATAATGTCATGCATGTCATTAAACATAAAAATCATAAAAAAGAATAGAAAAAATAGATGAGTAATAATAAATAAAATTCTCACATATATTGATGACATTAAATGGACTTCATGATATATAAAGATGAAAGAGAGAGAAAGAAATAGGTAATAGGTACTATGACTGTGATTTATATTGCACAATACAATCATCATTAAGGGAAACTTCTAGAATCGTTTTATAGAATACAAGTCTGACCATAGATCTATGACCAACTGCAAGATTTGGTGAATCAAAGGAACAGTGGGGACATAAAAGAAACAGAGAAGATCATATTTTCATCCTGGGAGAGCCAAAAGCAGAAGCCTATTGGTAAAATGCCCTTTGGGTGTTTTTTCAGCTCTCCTGAAAAAACCTGTTAATTGTCCTTTGACTTGTAAGACTGGAACCAGATAGAAAAATGGACTTTCTTTATTTTCTCCTCTTAAGGAAGGAGATTGAGCAAAAAGCACTTATGAAGGCCTTTGTTTTGAGATGAATAATAACCACAACAGCAATAATGGTCACTATGAACACTCATGAGCACTTCTAATGTACTGGGGCCTATACTGTGACCACACAGATATGAAGGGTTGCAGCTCTTACAACAGGTACTATTATAGGACAAGGGTCCCTATAACAGATGTGGAAACTGAAACCAAAAGAGATTAAATCACAAATCTGAGATTCTTCAGGCTGAAAAGGCAGAGCTGGGATTTAGACACCAGTTATTTAATTCCAAAGCCCACATTCTTGGCCACCATGCTATACCATTTAGGTGGAACTTTGTTCATATTATTTTCCTGTGTTTCTCTTACTTATTTAAATTAAAAATTATTTGTTTAAATTTATGTGTATTTAAATTTATTTAAATTCCATGATGTGGGTTCTTCAATTTTTATATTCCATTAAGTGTATTGGTCCAATGCACAGACACTGAAACCATAAGGCTTGGGTTCAATCCTGGCTATAGCACATACTACCTGTGTGATCTTCAGTGACTTGTCTGTTTTCTCATCTGTAAAATGGGAATGATGATCACAATTGATTAGAATTCACACAACTGAAGATTAATGAAGTTTAAAAAAGAGTACATATGCAAGGAATACTTAGAGATGTGTGGACATACAATATGCTATCGGTTAGTTATTTGTTACCCTGGCATAAGATAACAGATCTTGTCCAATGGTTGAAGGTTTTAAAACTTCGAAAAGAAAATAACATAATAAATCCCAGTTTCTAAAAACTGCTGGAAGTGTGGCAATATTGTTGATTGTCTTTCTGAGCAACTAAAAGTTTGGTCATGTATAATCTTATGAGCATAATAGCGCAACAACCTTGTAAAGCAGGTGTAATTGGGGGCCTCATTTGAATAGCCAATATCTTTTAGAAGCTCACAATTATTCTATAACCAATGCTTGCAAACAGATATGCTATTCTGACTTCTGTAGTTTCTGTTTTCACTACTGCAGTAAAATATATTATTAATATTAAAACTGGGTGTGTCATAACCTAATCTTTAACTTGTAATTGAGAAGGTACATGTATATTTTTACCTTTTCAGAATTATCATGAAGAATCTTTCATGTTTTAGGATACTACGGTTGAATTTAACCAGCATTGAGCTCTTAAAATGTTTTAAAATCATTATTTAAAAAATCCCCAGTATTAGGATTTGTTAACTAAACTTCATATTTTCTTATGTGTTAAAAATTAATACTTGGCCTAAATGAAATCTATTTTTTGAAGTGCTTAAATTCAATATTTAGAATTATCAGAGGATATCAGAACAAATGAAGAATATACTCACATGCATTTTTCATTATTTTAGAAATAAATTTTTCTCTCTAAAGTACCAACTCAATAATATTTTTAGAAATAGTATGAAATAACAACAAAACGAACCATCCTGATGAAGTTAAACTGCATAGTGTTTTATCTATGAATACTAACCATTGATTATTATCTAGGAAATGTGGTAAAGCTCATGTTCATGAGAAAATCCTTCTGTAAAGCAAATCTACAAATATGTCAACTCTACCCACATTTAAAAGCAATTTTTAATTAGAAGATTTCTATTACTATTGATAATATTTCTCCAACTCACTCCCTGATACATGAGAAACAAGATAATATTCTCAAATCTGAACAAATTTGCATTGCATCCTAACCCTGAATATGTTGGTGGAGACACATGAAAGAATGTAAACTGACTATCTACCTGGATTTTGATGGGGAAACATGAAGTGTATTGGTTAAAAATAAGTTTTTAATTCATTTTTATTTGATAAAAGTGAAATATTAAGGAAATTTTAATATCGAGTTGAAGAAAAAATTGGCAACATGGCAGTTTGGTTCTGTCTATATTTTCGTCTTGTGTGGAAAATACAGCTCAATAGCTAGTTTCCTTTCTCTCACGATCACTTGTAAAGAGGGAGACAGCTGAAAATGGAGGACTTTGAGCTTCTTTCCATGAGACTAAACTCAACTATGTCAATATTCTTTACCTCAAATTAAACATTAAAATTACAGAGATTGTAAGATATTTATGTATTACAGTTTAGGTTTAACTAACAATCAGAGATTATCTAAAAAAAAAGGAAAAAAGAAACAAAACCTAGATATGATTTTAGAAATCATTGATCTTATTCCCTTAAGGGAATACCTAGAAAACTACAAAATATAACATTTTATAAATTATTCTCTCCTGGGGCATATGTATAAATAATTCTCTAAGATTCTTTAAATTACTCATCTGAAAAAAGGTGTACTTTAATAATTATACATTGCTTGGTTTTGTTTTTTTCCCTAGGATTTTGAGGAATTACAGATACAGAAATACAAGCTAGATTTCCAAATGCATACAATATTCTTGGGTTGTTTTAGCATGACCCTTATTGGTGAAATAGCCTTTGTCACTAGCCAGTGTTAGATAGAACATTGGACCCTCTGGGTAGGCTACCGAATTCGTAAACAAAATGATAGGAATAACATTAAGTCAGGTGTAAGAAAATTTTATAAGAAAAATGAAATCATACGTAGAAGACAATAAAATATTAAACCATCTGTAGGCATACGTGCACATGTACACACAGACACACGCACACCAGCACACACCGCAGCTTGGATTTCTACAGTAGCTGTAGCATAGACTCTAATGTCGACTCTTGTCGACTCTTGGTCCCATGAACAGCAATACTCCTTTATTTATGGGTTTGTGGGTATGAAGAATCAAACCCCAGGACATTTATTCAGAATATTTATGAACTGTGCCTAATAGCAAAATGCAGAGTTTTTTTCTTCTTAGTTCAAAATGGTTTGTATTTTTAAACTCAACACTATAGCCAGACTCAACAAGAGTTTAGAGAAAATTAGTATAAACAAATTGAAATAGAACAGGACGTGCAGATTAGGGATTAGTGACCCCAACTGAGTTTTTCTGTTTATTACTTGGATCAAAGTACAATGAAGACAAAGAATGGCCTAATTTTAATGCCAGTGACCTCAGAATAACCAGCCCTGCAAAGTATCATTTTTCCACTTCCATGATTTCTCTTGGGAATTCAAATAAAAATTGGTTCCTTTCCTCCTCTGAGAGGACATCTGGAGAGTTTATCAATGGATAGGAATTTGCCTCTCACTGTGAAGAGCCTGTGATGTCTCTTCATGCGCACCAAGGGAATGTGGGCTTTTTGAGCAGCTGCAGGCATGGGCTTTTTTTTAGACCCAGCCCCAGACGTGGGTCTGAAGGGGAAATTTATAGGCTGGGTGATGTGCACTGTGAGCTCACACTTTTACTAGACAAATTAGATAGGTTTCAATCCATGCAGCTGTAAACGATGTCCTGCGGAGTTCCACCTGATCTTTTACAGCTTTTCATAAATCAGTACCTACTGGCCACAGACCGCAGTCATTAAAAAGAAATCATGGAAATTACATGTTTGCTCAGGGGAAGCAAAAAATAACTTTCCTCCCCTTCTTTCTCCCTCCTTGTATTTAGGTTTGTGAATTATTCCTTTATGGATTTTCATACTGTTGCATTAAAGAGATATACATGTATTTTGTTCCGATTAAATCCTATTCTACCTGCAAATGATTTCATACCAATTAGCATCTGATATTGGGGACCCAATGACAATAAACAACTGTCACTCCCAAGAATATCTTCTCATAATGTGTTATTTCAATACTGCATTAGAATTCCAAATCACTAGGATTGAATGTTATCCTTCAATAATATGAAAAGACTCCTTTTGGTATACAAAGGGCTTTATCTTTCAATGATAAAAATCATAATTAATACACATTCCCTGAATAAGAATAGATGCCAACTGAGTTTAGAAGTAAACATCAATAATACTGGAGATGTACGCCATCCCACTGTAATTATCTACTTATTGTCTATTGTTGAGAATTGTTTCAGGAAATGTATTTACTCAAGAAGAGTTTCTTAAAGGCAGAGTATTATTTATATCTATATTATTGTCTGAAACTAGTACTTTACTTTTTCAGTATCTTTTATAATTTACTGTTAATTTTTTCTTTGAAATACTGCCTTCTCATCATATTTCAGGGGGAAATCTCTTATTTACCAATTTTTTAAAATGTGGATTTATTACAATCTTGATCTTTTTATGTCTAACATTAAAAATGCCAGATAAGTTTAAGCAAATTTAATTTGTCACCGGTAACAAAGAATGGTTTTTGAGTATACAGAGTTCCCAACAGAAGAGTAGTCTGTATATAGCACATTAAGGTGAAGTACAGTCGCTGTCTTTATTTTAATTATCTCTAGGCCTTAAGGATAAGAATCCTAGCAGTTATAGTTGTTACAACTGGTTTAACTCCTCCCAGTGGCAAAATTACCTACTTTGATTTTTAAGATTAAAAAAAAAATCACCTGGGTATTTGGCATATTTGCTTTCTTCTAAAAGATTCTGTATAATATTTGATTAGTGAGGAAAGTCACCCTGTCAGCTTCAGAATCGGAGGTCAAAGTCACATTGAGAAATAGATTGATTTTTGGTCATTAGACTTCTCCTAAAGAATGCAGGATTTTGTCAAAGCACTCATTCTCAAAAAAAAAATTATATTATGTTGTCTTAGAGATCAGGGGCACTTTATGTATGTCAACTTAGTGCCATTAACAGGGAAAAATTACTAATATTGCTTGTTTGCTTCTAATTAACCTGAGAGTCCCTTCAAATATAGCGATTAATGCAATGGAACAATATATTTAAATCATTTCAATAAATTAACTAAGTATAAGTGGATTTTCAGAACCTTACTGTAAATTACTATTAAATATATTATTTAAGACCTTATGCCATGAATTTGATTACCTTTACTTTAGAACCTCATTCTAAATATATGGAATGTATTATTTAATTCTTTTTAACAAAAATTTATATTCCATAAATTTATAGCACTATTAAAGAATCCACCTGCCTGGAGTATGAAAATTCTGTGAATTTAAAAATAATTCATCTATTTCATTTTATATACATAAATATCCAAAAATTTAAAAGGATATCTTATTGACTGAATGTAAGTGAATTAACTTATCTCTCATTTTTCTCTATTGTTAGTCTTCTTTATTTTTAATTTAGCTACATTCATAAAAATAATTTATTTAAATTCAGGAGCTATATATTATATATAATGTAATATCAATGGAATATTAAAAATTAATTTAAATAATAGAAAACTAATCCTTCAAAATAGTCTCTTTTAAAAATGAATTTTGTTTATTTTTCTTATCTGTATAACTAAATTACATATTAGGAAGTAAGAGAACATTTATCATTGTAAGACCATTTTCAATTTCTTTTCATAAAAGTAGTTTCTACCAAGAACTTAAAAAATTTTTTTCTATTAAATCCAAGTTAGTTGACATTTAGTATAATAATGGTTTCAGGAATAGAATTTAGTGATTCATCACTTACATGTAACACCCAATGCTCATCCCAACAAGTGCCCTCCTTAACGCCCATCACCCATTTAGCCCATCCTCCCACACAGTACCCTTCTAGCAACCCTCAGTTTGTTCTCTGTATTTAAGATTCTCTTATAGCTTGCATCCCTTTGTTTTTATCTTATTTTTCCTTCATTTCCCCTATGTTCATCTGTTTTGTTTCTTAAATTCCACATATGAGTAAAATCATATGATATTTTTCTCTGACTGACTTACTTTGCTTAACATAATACATTCTAGTTCCATCCACATTGTTGCAAATGGCAGGATTTCATTCTTTTTGATTGCTGAGTAATATTTGAATATATATATATATATATATGCCACATCTTCTTTATCTCTTTGTCAGACAAAGGACATTTGGGTTCTTTCCATAATTTGGTTATTGTTGATAGGACTGCTATAAACATTGGGGTGCATATGCCCCTTGAAATCAGCATTTTTGCATCCTTTGGATAAATACCTAGTAGTGCAATTCCTGGGTCATAGGGTAGCTCAATTTTAAATTTTTTGAGGAACCTCCATAATGTTTTCTAGAGTAGCTGCACCAGTTTGCATTCCCACCAGCAGTGCAAAAGTGTTCCTCTTTCTCTGCATCCTCACCAGCATCTGTCGTTGCCTGAGTTAATTGATTTTAGCCATTCTGACAGGTGTGGTGTCTCAGTGTGGTTTTGATTGTATTTCTATGATGATGAGTCATGTTGAGCATCTTTTCATGTGTCTATTAGCCATCTGGATGTCTTCTTTAGAAAAGTGTCTGTTCGTGTCTTCTGCCCATTTCTTCACTGGATTATTTGTTTTTAGGTGTTGAGTTTGATGAGTTCTTTATAGATTTTGGACAGTAACCCTTTATTCGATATGCCATTTGCAAATATCTTCTCTCATTCCATTAGTTGTCGTTTGGTTTTGTTGACTGTTTCCTTTGATGTGCAGAAACTTTTTATCTTGATGAAGTCTCAACAGTTCATTTTTGCTGTTGTTTTCCTTGCCTCCAGACATGTGTAGTAAGAAGTTGCTGCAGCTCAGGTCAAAGAAGTTGTTGGCTGTTTTCTCCTTTAGACTTTTGATGGTTTCCTATCTTACATTTAGGTTTTTCATCCACTTTGAATTTAGTTTTATGGATTTTGTGGATAAGAAAGGGTCCAGGTTTATTCTTCTGCATGTCGCTGTCCAGTTTTCCCAACACAAGTTCCTGTCTTTATTCCATTGGATATTCTTTCTGCTTTGTTGAAGATTAGTTGGCCATACATTTTTGGGGCCATTTCTGGCTTCTCTGTTCTGTTCCATTGATCTGTGTATCTGTTTTTGTGGAGTACCATACTGTCTTGATGACTACAGCTTTGTAATACAGCCTATCAAAAACTTCTTTAAGAAAGATTTCTTCAATTCTTAAAAAGGGAGGGAGCTTTATTTTTACCATTTATACATGTGTATTACATTTATATGTTTTTTTTTAATTTCTCAAAAGCACTGTCTTCACACTTTTTCATCATTTAATTATAACTAAACCTTTAAAAATTTTGTATCTCATTTATCTAAAATATTCAAAATATTCCTCTAAAAAGAAACCAATGTTTTGCTCACTGCTTAACTGAATGGATTCTGTTTCTTCTGTTGTATTTTTGTTTTCTCAAGCTTCAGCAGCTTTTGATAACACACTTCATTCTCTCCACTTTTGAAAAATTCCTTGCACTGTGGATTCAGCAGTGGTCTAAGTCACATTTGTAATTCTCTTCCTTGTTTCTACAGAGCATTTCATATTTTTCTGCTCTGTGATTGGTACTATTCCCCATAGCTCTAAAGAGACCATTTTCTTTCTCTCTGGGTAGAAGTTTATGCAGTGACTTAATGTTCTGAGATATTTTCAAATGTTTCATACCTTTTTTTTCTTTTAAGATTTTCACCCAATGCCATTAATTGGCTCTACAATCCCCTTCTAAGGGGCCTGAAATCCACATCAGCTACTACTGCATCCTATTACATAGGATGGAAGCATACACCCATTTCAATTATCTTCTTGGTACTTATATATATTTTAGTTAGTGACTTCTGGACTAAGTGACGGAGGCATATTAGAAGCTTCAGAAGGATCTGTAGACACCAGGGCACCCCAGTATCAGAAAGGAGAAGCTCAAAAGCTCAATCTGGAAGACTGGGAGGAAGGATGACACAGTGTCAACCTATATGAACCAACACTCTGAGAGTGTTCAGGGATTAAAATCTCTATTCAGAGATTAAAATCTCTTGGTAATCTAGTGGCACCTTGGGGGGTCAGGTGGTTAAGTATTTGCCTCTTGGTTTTGGCTCAGGTCCTGATCTCATGGTTTCTGAGTCTGAGTTCCGCAACGGTCTCTATGTTGACAGTGTGGAGCCTGCTTGGGATTCTTTCTCTCTACCCCTCCCATCCTTGTACTCTCTTTCTCTTAAAATAAACTTTAAATATATAAAAAAAGTCTTCTTATAATCAGTGGAATATGAGAACTTTAACTAGAAATTACAATTTTAGAAAAATAAAAATAAGTATATTTATGGTAAAATCCAGCATTCCTAGATTGAGCTTTGTACTGTTACACAAGTTTCTATGAGATTTTTTTTATCTTTATAGAGAGAAGGCTCTAAATTGATATCCCAATTTTAATCTCTCCCCCAGTTTGAGATGCAAATTTCTAGTTTCTTGCAGGACTCGGTCTTATTGTTCCAAAATGTTCACCTGCCTTGCAGACCTGTTCTTCCCTATGCCCTTCCTATACTGTCAGTGAGAGCACTGTTCTTATAGTCCTCCATGTTCAAAACCTGGAAGTACTCTCTGATACTTTCTCTGTCACTCTGCACATCTCATTGGCCACTATGTCCTCTAATACTTCAGGAAATCTTTTTGAATTCACATCTTTTTTCTTTATTTCCTCTGCTCTACCCTAGAGGAAGTCCTTTCTTAGACTACTGAAATAAACCACCTTCAAAATCATTATTACCTTATTATGAACCTCTTTACCTCCAGTTCTTCTTAGGTATAGCTGCCAGAGAACTATTCCATAGGCATAGAACCACATATTATTAAGTATCTTCAATGGCTCCTCTTTTCCTCAAGGACAAAAGTCAGGATTTTTTTTAGAGGCAGACAGACAGACAATCTCAAGCAGGTCCACGCTCAGTGCAGAACCTGATCAGGGCTTGATCTCACAGACCATGAGATCATGACCTGAGTTGAAATCAAGTCACCTGACTGAGCTACCCAGTCATCCCCAAAGCCCAGATTTCTAATAATGACATTAACTCTTCCATTATAGGATGAAATGATCTATCAGGCTTTTCCTTCATACTATATTCCAGCAGAATTGTATGATGCAATAAAATATGGAAGGATCCTAAGTTTTTGTGTGTCTTGCTTTTCTGCAGAATGTTCCCCTAGCATGGTATAGTCTTACCCTGTTATGTGCCCACAGAAATTTCATCCAGCATTCAAAAGGTACTTCTCTACCAACTAATCACCACAGGGCCTAGTATAATGCCTTGCACAAAGTAACTGCTACATAAACATCCATGACATTGTATTGATGTACTGTCTAAACTTCAAATTCACGTATGTCTCTTCCAATTACACTACCTTTAAGAAAATAAACCAATTACTAGAAGAAAAATAAGGCATAAAATTTAATATAACTTCTCTTCTCTTGTTACCACCTTTCCAACATCCAAGTAAGATTTTAGTAGGCACACCCTGTTCATTGGCTCATCTACCTTTCCACTTCCAGCAGTGATATTCACCAAGAAACCTTTAGTGGAAGATTCTCTGGGAAAGATTCTGTTATGAATCATCACCTCTACTGAAGGTTCAAAAGTGAAATGATGCATTATAGAAGGATTTCTGTAATAATATCTGAAATAAATTTTGCCACAAAACTAACGAGAGCCTGGTTGACTCTGGGAACCACCATCTGTATAGAAATGATAGAATAACGTTATTTTTTCCAAAGGACTTGCCAGGCATAACTTTGTACACTGATCTAGATAAGTCATTCAGAAACCTGAATTCTTGGTGCCATTCACAAATTCACATTGTGATGTCCTCCTAGTGTGTTTGGAGGAGGATGTTTTTGGGTTTGAGTTGACAGAAAGAGAGACATGAAATTTTGATTAGGAGAAAATTTAAAGCTTTTAGTATTATGACTAACATCTGACGAAACCTGTATAATGAATAGAAAAAAACCTGGGATATTCTTTAAAAATAATGTATCTATTGGAATGGACATTTATTATTTTGGAAAGTATATATTCACTACTTAATAGATGCTGTACAGGTAATACAAGAGAAGCAAGACATCTAATGTCACAGGGCTTAGGTTTATCGGAGTAATAGATATTTAAAAAGAGAAAACACACAACTAAATTAAAATTGTGAAGGCACTCTGTATAAAAATAATGGTGTGGGCCTTTACAGGATGTTGCCAGAGAATGTCTCAGTTAATACAAGATGCAGAAGGGGGAGGAAGGGACGAAACCGAGAATCTAACATAAGGAGAACGGCATGTGCTACTGTCTTCATACCTGAAATGCCTTGGCTTTCTGGAGGAACTCGAAGCTGGCCACTGAGGCTAGAATATTGTTTAAGTGCAAGTGGCACAAATTGAAAGCTAGAAGTGCCCCTCTCCTCACACTTATGGCCTTCCCTCCACAAAGTAGCCATATAAATCAAATCTTACTGCTTCTCTGCCTTAAATGTTTTAATGGATTCCTCATGCATTTAAAAAAAAAAAATCCAAAGTCCTCACATGGCCTGGGTAGCTTCAAGTGCTCTGGCTTCTGTTTGCTTTCTCAGACTCATGACAGATTCTTCCTTCCCCTCCTGCTCTTCAGTTATGTTGTCCTTCTGTCACTTTCTAGAACCCTCCTAACTCATTTGCAGTTGCTTTTTCCTATGCCAAGCATACTTTTTTAGGAATGTGTGTGTGTGAGTGTTCGGGGAGCAGGGGCTCTTTAACAACCTGGCTCTTTTTCTTTCTTTAGGTCTTAGCTCAAATATTTCCACAGAGGGTTCCTGCCCAATCACCCTTTTATTATCTATCACAACAATCTCTTTATTTCCTTTCTATAATCTGTGCTTGTCTGTTGTCTATTGTACATCTTCTATAATGTAAGCTCTGGCATGGTTGGGACCATATTTGACTTCTTCATTGTTCTCCAGAGTCTGCACATGCCTAGCACATAGTATACTAGACTATAATAAATAGTTGTTGAAAAATGAAGAAAATAACCTTTGAATAAAAGAAATGACATTGGAAGAGCAGGACTATTTAAACCATCAACAAGAGTCTAGGTTTTTTTTTTTTCCAATTCAAAATTGGTTGTAAAAAGGTGACTGAAATTAAATCATATCTATTTTTTAAGTTTATTTATTTATTTATTGAGAGAGAGAGGGAGAGAGCATGAGCAGGGGAGGGGTAGAGAGAGAGAGAGGGAGGCAAAGAATCCCAAGCAGGCTCCACAGTGTCAGCACAGAGCCCAANGATTCTCTTATAGCTTGCATCCCTTTGTTTTTATCTTATTTTTCCTTCATTTCCCCTATGTTCATCTGTTTTGTTTCTTAAATTCCACATATGAGTGAAATCATATGATATTTTTCTCTGACTGACTTACTTTGCTTAACATAATACATTCTAGTTCCATCCACATTGTTGCAAATGGCAGGATTTCATTCTTTTTGATTGCTGAGTAATATTTGAATATATATATATATATATATGCCACATCTTCTTTATCTCTTTGTCAGACAAAGGACATTTGGGTTCTTTCCATAATTTGGTTATTGTTGATAGGACTGCTATAAACATTGGGGTGCATATGCCCCTTGAAATCAGCATTTTTGCATCCTTTGGATAAATACCTAGTAGTGCAATTCCTGGGTCATAGGGTAGCTCAATTTTAAATTTTTTGAGGAACCTCCATAATGTTTTCTAGAGTAGCTGCACCAGTTTGCATTCCCACCAGCAGTGCAAAAGTGTTCCTCTTTCTCTGCATCCTCACCAGCATCTGTCGTTGCCTGAGTTAATTGATTTTAGCCATTCTGACAGGTGTGGTGTCTCAGTGTGGTTTTGATTGTATTTCTATGATGATGAGTCATGTTGAGCATCTTTTCATGTGTCTATTAGCCATCTGGATGTCTTCTTTAGAAAAGTGTCTGTTCGTGTCTTCTGCCCATTTCTTCACTGGATTATTTGTTTTTAGGTGTTGAGTTTGATGAGTTCTTTATAGATTTTGGACAGTAACCCTTTATTCGATATGCCATTTGCAAATATCTTCTCTCATTCCATTAGTTGTCGTTTGGTTTTGTTGACTGTTTCCTTTGATGTGCAGAAACTTTTTATCTTGATGAAGTCTCAACAGTTCATTTTTGCTGTTGTTTTCCTTGCCTCCAGACATGTGTAGTAAGAAGTTGCTGCAGCTCAGGTCAAAGAAGTTGTTGGCTGTTTTCTCCTTTAGACTTTTGATGGTTTCCTATCTTACATTTAGGTTTTTCATCCACTTTGAATTTAGTTTTATGGATTTTGTGGATAAGAAAGGGTCCAGGTTTATTTTTCTGCATGTCGCTGTCCAGTTTTCCCAACACAAGTTCCTGTCTTTATTCCATTGGATATTCTTTCTGCTTTGTTGAAGATTAGTTGGCCATACATTTTTGGGGCCATTTCTGGCTTCTCTGTTCTGTTCCATTGATCTGTGTATCTGTTTTTGTGGAGTACCATACTGTCTTGATGACTACAGCTTTGTAATACAGCCTATCAAAAACTTCTTTAAGAAAGATTTCTTCAATTCTTAAAAAGGGAGGGAGCTTTATTTTTACCATTTATACATGTGTATTACATTTATATGTTTTTTTTTAATTTCTCAAAAGCACTGTCTTCACACTTTTTCATCATTTAATTATAACTAAACCTTTAAAAATTTTGTATCTCATTTATCTAAAATATTCAAAATATTCCTCTAAAAAGAAACCAATGTTTTGCTCACTGCTTAACTGAATGGATTCTGTTTCTTCTGTTGTATTTTTGTTTTCTCAAGCTTCAGCAGCTTTTGATAACACACTTCATTCTCTCCACTTTTGAAAAATTCCTTGCACTGTGGATTCAGCAGTGGTCTAAGTCACATTTGTAATTCTCTTCCTTGTTTCTACAGAGCATTTCATATTTTTCTGCTCTGTGATTGGTACTATTCCCCATAGCTCTAAAGAGACCATTTTCTTTCTCTCTGGGTAGAAGTTTATGCAGTGACTTAATGTTCTGAGATATTTTCAAATGTTTCATACCTTTTTTTTCTTTTAAGATTTTCACCCAATGCCATTAATTGGCTCTACAATCCCCTTCTAAGGGGCCTGAAATCCACATCAGCTACTACTGCATCCTATTACATAGGATGGAAGCATACACCCATTTCAATTATCTTCTTGGTACTTATATATATTTTAGTTAGTGACTTCTGGACTAAGTGACGGAGGCATATTAGAAGCTTCAGAAGGATCTGTAGACACCAGGGCACCCCAGTATCAGAAAGGAGAAGCTCAAAAGCTCAATCTGGAAGACTGGGAGGAAGGATGACACAGTGTCAACCTATATGAACCAACACTCTGAGAGTGTTCAGGGATTAAAATCTCTATTCAGAGATTAAAATCTCTTGGTAATCTAGTGGCACCTTGGGGGGTCAGGTGGTTAAGTATTTGCCTCTTGGTTTTGGCTCAGGTCCTGATCTCATGGTTTCTGAGTCTGAGTTCCGCAACGGTCTCTATGTTGACAGTGTGGAGCCTGCTTGGGATTCTTTCTCTCTACCCCTCCCATCCTTGTACTCTCTTTCTCTTAAAATAAACTTTAAATATATAAAAAAAGTCTTCTTATAATCAGTGGAATATGAGAACTTTAACTAGAAATTACAATTTTAGAAAAATAAAAATAAGTATATTTATGGTAAAATCCAGCATTCCTAGATTGAGCTTTGTACTGTTACACAAGTTTCTATGAGATTTTTTTTATCTTTATAGAGAGAAGGCTCTAAATTGATATCCCAATTTTAATCTCTCCCCCAGTTTGAGATGCAAATTTCTAGTTTCTTGCAGGACTCGGTCTTATTGTTCCAAAATGTTCACCTGCCTTGCAGACCTGTTCTTCCCTATGCCCTTCCTATACTGTCAGTGAGAGCACTGTTCTTATAGTCCTCCATGTTCAAAACCTGGAAGTACTCTCTGATACTTTCTCTGTCACTCTGCACATCTCATTGGCCACTATGTCCTCTAATACTTCAGGAAATCTTTTTGAATTCACATCTTTTTTCTTTATTTCCTCTGCTCTACCCTAGAGGAAGTCCTTTCTTAGACTACTGAAATAAACCACCTTCAAAATCATTATTACCTTATTATGAACCTCTTTACCTCCAGTTCTTCTTAGGTATAGCTGCCAGAGAACTATTCCATAGGCATAGAACCACATATTATTAAGTATCTTCAATGGCTCCTCTTTTCCTCAAGGACAAAAGTCAGGATTTTTTTTAGAGGCAGACAGACAGACAATCTCAAGCAGGTCCACGCTCAGTGCAGAACCTGATCAGGGCTTGATCTCACAGACCATGAGATCATGACCTGAGTTGAAATCAAGTCACCTGACTGAGCTACCCAGTCATCCCCAAAGCCCAGATTTCTAATAATGACATTAACTCTTCCATTATAGGATGAAATGATCTATCAGGCTTTTCCTTCATACTATATTCCAGCAGAATTGTATGATGCAATAAAATATGGAAGGATCCTAAGTTTTTGTGTGTCTTGCTTTTCTGCAGAATGTTCCCCTAGCATGGTATAGTCTTACCCTGTTATGTGCCCACAGAAATTTCATCCAGCATTCAAAAGGTACTTCTCTACCAACTAATCACCACAGGGCCTAGTATAATGCCTTGCACAAAGTAACTGCTACATAAACATCCATGACATTGTATTGATGTACTGTCTAAACTTCAAATTCACGTATGTCTCTTCCAATTACACTACCTTTAAGAAAATAAACCAATTACTAGAAGAAAAATAAGGCATAAAATTTAATATAACTTCTCTTCTCTTGTTACCACCTTTCCAACATCCAAGTAAGATTTTAGTAGGCACACCCTGTTCATTGGCTCATCTACCTTTCCACTTCCAGCAGTGATATTCACCAAGAAACCTTTAGTGGAAGATTCTCTGGGAAAGATTCTGTTATGAATCATCACCTCTACTGAAGGTTCAAAAGTGAAATGATGCATTATAGAAGGATTTCTGTAATAATATCTGAAATAAATTTTGCCACAAAACTAACGAGAGCCTGGTTGACTCTGGGAACCACCATCTGTATAGAAATGATAGAATAACGTTATTTTTTCCAAAGGACTTGCCAGGCATAACTTTGTACACTGATCTAGATAAGTCATTCAGAAACCTGAATTCTTGGTGCCATTCACAAATTCACATTGTGATGTCCTCCTAGTGTGTTTGGAGGAGGATGTTTTTGGGTTTGAGTTGACAGAAAGAGAGACATGAAATTTTGATTAGGAGAAAATTTAAAGCTTTTAGTATTATGACTAACATCTGACGAAACCTGTATAATGAATAGAAAAAAACCTGGGATATTCTTTAAAAATAATGTATCTATTGGAATGGACATTTATTATTTTGGAAAGTATATATTCACTACTTAATAGATGCTGTACAGGTAATACAAGAGAAGCAAGACATCTAATGTCACAGGGCTTAGGTTTATCGGAGTAATAGATATTTAAAAAGAGAAAACACACAACTAAATTAAAATTGTGAAGGCACTCTGTATAAAAATAATGGTGTGGGCCTTTACAGGATGTTGCCAGAGAATGTCTCAGTTAATACAAGATGCAGAAGGGGGAGGAAGGGACGAAACCGAGAATCTAACATAAGGAGAACGGCATGTGCTACTGTCTTCATACCTGAAATGCCTTGGCTTTCTGGAGGAACTCGAAGCTGGCCACTGAGGCTAGAATATTGTTTAAGTGCAAGTGGCACAAATTGAAAGCTAGAAGTGCCCCTCTCCTCACACTTATGGCCTTCCCTCCACAAAGTAGCCATATAAATCAAATCTTACTGCTTCTCTGCCTTAAATGTTTTAATGGATTCCTCATGCATTTAAAAAAAAAAAATCCAAAGTCCTCACATGGCCTGGGTAGCTTCAAGTGCTCTGGCTTCTGTTTGCTTTCTCAGACTCATGACAGATTCTTCCTTCCCCTCCTGCTCTTCAGTTATGTTGTCCTTCTGTCACTTTCTAGAACCCTCCTAACTCATTTGCAGTTGCTTTTTCCTATGCCAAGCATACTTTTTTAGGAATGTGTGTGTGTGAGTGTTCGGGGAGCAGGGGCTCTTTAACAACCTGGCTCTTTTTCTTTCTTTAGGTCTTAGCTCAAATATTTCCACAGAGGGTTCCTGCCCAATCACCCTTTTATTATCTATCACAACAATCTCTTTATTTCCTTTCTATAATCTGTGCTTGTCTGTTGTCTATTGTACATCTTCTATAATGTAAGCTCTGGCATGGTTGGGACCATATTTGACTTCTTCATTGTTCTCCAGAGTCTGCACATGCCTAGCACATAGTATACTAGACTATAATAAATAGTTGTTGAAAAATGAAGAAAATAACCTTTGAATAAAAGAAATGACATTGGAAGAGCAGGACTATTTAAACCATCAACAAGAGTCTAGGTTTTTTTTTTTTCCAATTCAAAATTGGTTGTAAAAAGGTGACTGAAATTAAATCATATCTATTTTTTAAGTTTATTTATTTATTTATTGAGAGAGAGAGGGAGAGAGCATGAGCAGGGGAGGGGTAGAGAGAGAGAGAGGGAGGCAAAGAATCCCAAGCAGGCTCCACAGTGTCAGCACAGAGCCCAATGCAGGGCTCAAACTCACAAACCATGAGATATGACCTGAGCCGAAATCAAGAGGCAGATGCTTAACTGACTGAGCCACGTAGGCACTACAAATTCTGTATATATTGATAAGAAAATTCTGAAGGCTATGTGCAAAGATGATTGAATGAAAGAATGAAAGCAAGAATGAATGAAGGAATGAAAGCAGGGGACAAGTTAGACTACTGCAGTGTCTCAGTCAGAGGAATAACAGTCATAGAAGAAAGGGTTTACAGCAGAAAGGGTGGTACATAAATAAACATTGAAAAAATAATATTTATTAGAAGAGATAATATTCAATTTCAATAAAAACACAAAAATGGACTTAGGGAGTATGTTAAAATTTGGATAGTAGGATGTATCCTGATTAACTATAATATGGTATTAACACCATTTTTCCATGTAGAAGTGAAGTTAAATATCTCTAGATCATATTAGATTATTGGTTTTTATATTGATAATACCATTCTATGGAAATGGTTTGAATGTCTTTTTTTTATGACATGAAAATAATTAGAGAGATGTGGAATTTTTGTTTTCTGTTTTGTTTTCTTCTAGGATTGACACTGAGTAAAGATCAAAAGAAACGGCTTCGGGGTACAAAATGAGGACCCATGACTCAGGGAAGGATGGGTTTGTTACAGTTAGTTAAACTGTCAGGTAGGTTTTCAAAACAATCTGTATAATTTCTTTCTCTGAAGATTTGGATAGAGATTCAATCTTACAGGATAAATTATGAGTAGTTTTTCCTACTAAGGATATAGCATCAAGTTTCATTTTACTGACCTCTAAATGCTATTTTCAACAAATACTCTATAAATTTTAGATACTGGTATTAAGAGTTCGGTTCAAATCCCCCTTATTCATTTTATCCATGTATAGTGCAAAAGCTGGATCATGTATTTTCAATATAATTGTTCCTTTGAAATGTAAAAAATCATATGTGTTATTATAAAGTGTAATAGCAAATGCTCTATCAATTTGAAAGTCATAATTCTTGGTGATTATCAATAAAGATGGCAAAAAAGAAACAAATTCCTTCCAACAAGGCAGTATTTTATACCTTTTACATGAATCACAGTAAATCATCACTATGTAGCATTTATACATATCACTTAATACTGTGGATTTCTATGCACACTAAATGTAGTTCTTTTATTAAACCCATGTACCTGTCCTATAAGAGCACATATCATCAGAATGTAAAAGAACAGTTCTTCTCTTATGTGTTCAATGAGAGAATATAGATCTCTTAAACATGACAGTTAGATTTCCCTTTAGTTTCTCTGAGAAGTACTAAATATATTAACACTTCTTTTTTCTTCTCATGGCCCCTGACAAAATTCATCTCTTCTTCCCTGTTTCTTTAATTGCACTTTTCAGATACACTTTTACTTCCATTCCTCAGCATCATTAGGAGAACTGAGTGATTTTTAACGAGGAGGGATATGCATAAAATTTCATGGATATCACGCATTCCAGGTTGCATTACAGCCATGATGTACTGACATTTGTGTTGCAGTCTGGGGACACTGACACATTCATTCTCGGTTTTCTTCTCTACAGTGTCTAACAAAGTAACCGGCACATGGTATGGGTTAAACAAACTTTGTTGAATTACATGGTGGGGGGAATTGCATTATGCTAGCTGGTGCAGTATTTTAGAAGCATTTTTATTTTGTGAAGCTTTATTTTAAATGAGGAATGAATCAGGACTTCACTGGAGTTTACCACCACTCAAGATTTCATTTTTTTTTCCTTTAAAGGAATTTTAAGTAGTACAAAGTGAAAAGAATCTGTGTGTCTGGGGTTCCTATTTTCCAAAGACTGACACACAAGCCTGAATGGAGACTAATTCCTATTCGAGATGGAAGTTTCAGATATCTCTGAATTTCATCATTCCGATTAAATAACATAAGAATCTTGGAAGATTTTTTTTAAAGGAAGGAAAAAACCCACTTTTGTCCATTCCTCAGGAATACAAGTTTCAAAGAATGCAGTTAGGGAGGGGGAAGAAAAAAAATGAACACCCTGGAGATAAAAAATATATTAATTTCAGAGTGAGTGCAGAATGGAAAATCTAAGTGTCACCTTGCCGCCGCACTGGTGATGATCTTCAGGCTGCCTGGGTTCCGGATCAGCTTGTCCAGAATGCTGACAATCTGCTCAAACTTGGGTCTGTTGTTTCTGTCTTTCTGCCAGCAGTCCAGCATCAGCTGGTACAATGCAGCTGGGCAGTCCATGGGGGGCGGCAGCCGATAGCCTTCATCCACAGCTTTGATCACCTGTGTGAGAAGCAGTGTCCAGGGATGTAAGAGCTGAGACTCTTATTTTTGATGGGCAGGGCTCACCAATATGAATATTTTAAAGTCAAGTGAGCAAGTTCTTATTTTAAGTTGTTGGAAAGGATAACAGCTTATCAAATAATTAAGAGATTATTCATGCCCAGAAATGTTATACACCAGAAGATTGAGAGAGAGAGAGAGAGGAGAGGAGAGAGAGAGAGAGAGGAGAGAGAGAGAGGAGAGAGAGAGGAGAGAGAGAGACAGAGAGAGAAGTGTTTTAAGGAAAGAAACATTTGTGGGTTTTTTTGTTTTTTATTTTTTCAATATTTTTAAAAATATTTTTATTTATTTCTAGGAGAGAGAGAGAGAGAGAGAGAGACAGCGTGAGCAGGGGGAGGGTCAGAGAGAGAGGGAGATACAGACTCTGAAATAGGCCCCAGGTTCTGAGCTGGCAGTCAGCACAGAGCCCGACGAGGGGCTCAAACCCACAAACCGCGAGATCATGACCTAAGCGAAAGTCGGACGCTTAACCGACCAAGCCACCAAGGCACCCCAAGGAAAGAAACATTTGTAAAGATACTTTTCAGAATAAAATCAAAAGAAATATTCTAAGATTCAGGAAGCTTAAGAGTTACACAGAAGATCTTATTTGGGCATACAGATGTATGTGGAATATTGTTCATAAATAAATGAGTGCAGGAAAGGTCTACTTTTTTCAAATGGTACCTTTCAAGTCATAGTAAATTCTTTAGGTAAAATCCTATGTGGGGAACAATGAAGTAACAATTCATTTGTACCTTTAAATCACATAAGCCAGTGATTTTCAAACTTCCTGTGTGTCAGAACAATCTGGGGGACTTATTAATACAAAGGTTGCTCTTCTCTGAATCATAAGTCTAGGGGAAGGCCTGAGAATTTGCATTACTACAAATTCCCAGGCGGTGCTAGCAGTACTAGTATGGAGACTGCACTGTGAGGCCCTCTAATACAGAGAAAATTTGGAAAATAGAGATGTGGAAGAGTCTGATTTTCCCAGGGCTGTTACAAATATAGCTTGATTAGAGAAGTCCTGAAAGGTTTTTATACACACAGTAAAAGCAGGGTTTTTAAAAAAAAAAAACAAACTTTTTAAATGTTTTATTTATTTTTGAGAGAGAGATAGAGACAGGGTGAGCAGGGGGAGGGTCAGAGAGAGAGAGAGGAAGACACAGAATCCCAAGACAGGCTCCAGGCTCTGAGCTAGCTGTCAGCACAGAGTCTGACTCGGGACTTGAACCCACAAACCGTGAGATCATGACCTGAGCTGAAGTTGGACACTTAACCGACTGAGGCACCCAGGCGCCCCGAGTAAAAGCAGTTTTATATGTAGTGAGTAGGAAATGACTAAAAGCATCTCAGCTTTCCATGTTATGAATCTTTGAGATCCAGCCCACAGTGTTTGGCTAAACATAAAGAAAAATCTCTGAGTATTGATCCCATGTCAATAGCATCCTTTTACTAAGCATTGGCAAAGCATCGCTTATAAAAATACAAATCCTTTTGAAAAATCACATCACAGTTACAATAGAAAGTTAAAGACCATTTTTTCCATCCAGACACTTCACTTTGTATAACTAAATTCATGTGTAAGTTTAATACATTAAGAGAAACAACATTCTGGAGATTGGATGTTTTGTCTGACTTTGGGAAATACTATGTTTAAGTAAACAAAATGTTAGTTTACATCATTAATTGAGTCTACAAAGGGTGGCAGTACTGTGGCTTATTACTATTACATACAGACACTTTTGCAGCAAAAGTACTTCAAACAGACCCCTAAACATATTGGTTTTCTTTTCGATCACTTATTTCCTTATATTCTGGTGACAAATGTCTTCATTTTCTCTCATTTCTAAATCCCTGCTTAAGGGAAACATGTGATGCTGTAAAAGCAACTCAATTAATATCCTTGCAAGACTCAGAAACTTTCATTTCTTCTAAGTATTCTGTTTCAATGTCACAAACTGGGAGCCACCTGGTTTCATTATGCTCCACTTCCTTGCACAGCTTGATCTCTTAATCTGAACCCATAATTCATTGACTACAAATACTTACATCCTGATTGGACATCTCCCAGTATGGTCTCTCTCCATAGGACATCACCTCCCAGAGAACAATCCCGTAACTCCACACGTCGCTGGCTGACGTGAACTTGCGGTAAGCTATAGCTTCTGGTGATGTCCATCGGATTGGGATCTTGCCTCCCTTTAAATATAAAATCATGTACATGTATGATCAATGCACAAACTCGCTAACATATAATATGAAACCTGACTGAATTTGTCCAAGTGCTTCTCTTCTGAAATGGAATATAGGTTTCTGCTGAAATATCTTGATATTTTATTTTAATTTTTTAAATGTTTATTTATTTTTGAGAAAGGGAGACAGAGCACGAGCAGAGGAGGGGCAGAGATAGAGAGGGAGACAGAGAATCTAAATTAACAGACTCCAGGCTCTGAGCTGTCAGTACAGAACCCACTGCGGCGCTGGAACTCAGGAACAGTGAGATCACAACCTAGGCCGAAGTCGGATGCTCAACCAACTGAGCTATTTGGGTCCCCCTTGATATTCTATTTTAATATGAAGCAGAAATGAGTGGCAAACCATGTACTGAAGTGTTTAGTTTCAATTTGAGGAAAGGCAAAAACATTTAATAATTGCTCAAATACTGCTCAGGTTTACATCACCTATGCTACATTAATTACTCATCTGTAATAAAATGACCCAAAGTAGATGTTCTAGAGTGTATTAGAATAGGATGAGTTATCCTGGGCTAACCTTTATTGATTTAACATCGATTTCTGCTTGACCAAGCAATCTTAGTTCAGAATGCAAGTTAACATTTGTAATGAACTTATACCATTCCTTGACATAAAAGTTCTCATTGATATTTGTTAACTAAATGAATTCAAAATAAAATTATCCTTCCAAAAAAACGCTCTTCAGTACCCAGTGCTTCATTACATCACTAATCGCTGAAGTACCTTCCATGTCCTAGGTAGGCACCATATGAACCAGTTAGATATAATGACTACATTCCCAGAACTTATATTCTGGAGGAGAGTATTGCTTCTCTGAGTTATGAGAGGTACGGAGGTATGACTCCCATGGAATTTTCTCTCAGTTTAATAAATACATTTAATAAAAATGTGTCAAGTAGCAACCATATGGGAAGTATTATACTAGTCACTTTGGGTGAGACAAATATAAATAACATACTAGTCCTTCTGTTTGGAAAATATCAGGCAAATGGGAATGATAATTAGTTGTTTTGAATAATGAAGTGCAGTAAGAAATAAGTATCTAGTACTTTGCTTTCAAGCTGTACTATGTAAATGAATCATCTGGAGCTTGCTCCCATGGAAATTCTGATTCAGTAGTTGCAGAGTGTAGCCATGGTCTGCATCTCTAAAAAGCTCCAGGTGATGCTGATCACACCGCTCTTGGACCTCACAGTGAGTAGGAATGCAGTGAGATAGCTGTGATGTAGAGCAAGGGCCTGAGATGCTCACTAGAGAGACTGAGGGGTCACATATAAATTGAGCCTTAAAGGATGTACAAATTTTTGATATAAAAAAAAATGGATAGATGTTCCAAAGAATTCACATCATCCAAATTATAATGCCTATTCATCAAAATGTGTTCCATTGACATTGAGCTACAGAGAGTGTCACTAGTTTTGAAGGGATGCTCAAGCAGGGAAAATTTCACATTCAACATTATAATGTCAAATTCTTTGTGTTCAATACTAGTAAAATGAATTCAAGTAGTAGCTTTGTCCTATTGGTTGCCATAAGTAAAATTATTGTACCTAAACTATAATTTGAAATCCTTTGCCTATGAAAGGCTAAATAGATTATAAAGCTGAAGATAATGAGCATGAGCTCTGCAAGCCTGTGCTCACTGCAGAGAGCAATGGTCTTGCATAGACACTATCTTGGCAAATGTGCAGGCGTTCAACAAGTGCTCACTGGCTTGAATTGAATGACTTTTCTCCTAAATACATGCTATTCTTTTATTCTTGGGAAGCTTTGTTTCCCCTGTCTGCCTTCTGCACCTAGTAAACTTAGTTGAACATCTTGGTCAAATGTAAACTCCTTGGTGGAACATTTGGGAATGTTCCAGGCCAAGTTGGTCACTCCATGCTCTGTCATCCTTCTACCTTTTAATTATCCTGAATAGACGGGGATGTTCAGAGGAGTCATAGGGTTGCTTCCTTCATCTCTGCATTCCTGTAGTTTAAAATAGGAGTCTGACTTTCAAGCGCTCCTGTTTACAACACCTTGTTTCCTGGAGGTGTGTGTATGTTTGTTGAGAGAGAGGACTATGTTACGGGCTTAAAGTGGTAGATTTTACTGAAGATATCTAATGATTTTGAGCATTTTTAAAAATACAGCCCATTTTCAGAAACTAATACATTGAGCCTAGTTTTTCAGAATATATATAAATACTACAAATGAACCTATAAATAGCATAATAATAGCTTTAATAATCATACTATTCATTTTTGTCCTCTTTCCACACATGCTATTTAAAAATGTTGTTATTTCCATAATAATAGTAAATATAAGAATTACTTAACAAGTTTTTACAGTATCTATAAAATTATGAAAATACCTCACAGGGTGTTGTGTGGATTAAAAATTTTAGAGTTTGCAGAAAGCTTTAAAGATTTTCATTTGGCTCCATAGATAATATGCATCCCAAACCAACTGTATCAATATGAGTATTGCAGGTACTTTACTGACCTAAAAATATCACTGATAATTTAAGAACCATTATTGTTTCTGAATATGAATATTACAGTATTCAATTGTAGGATGAGGTAAGTACAATTTTTAAACATAAAAATTAATTCATGTCTGGCTGAAACTCGTATGCTGACTGAAATATATGATGTATTTACCTGTGAGGCAAGTATGTCTATTTAGGAGTTTACTCCAAAGACATCTTAACAAAATGAAATCAAAACATCAAAAGTAAAATAGCCATGTCTAAAGTCTAGAGCACTGAGGGAGAAGAATTAAAATTCCAAGTATTAGATCAAGAGCAAATGAGAATAACATACTAAATGGAAAAAAGGTCACACCATTCATTGCATTCTGTTTGTAATATCTCAAAGTTCAACACCCTAGGCCTTGTGGCAGATGGCTAGTCTGTTGCATGCTGCATTTTTCCCCCCACAAATGGCAATGTGTTCTACATTGCCCCATGTAACTTGTAGTCCAGTATGGATAGGAGAGATTACAAAGTACCTGGAAGCGGCATTTGCTCTTCATTCCCATTTTTTACACATTCTTTACATATGTTAGGTAATTTTACAACAAGCTCTCTCTACAGCAGCATTACTGATATTTTAGACCAAATTAATTATTTGTTGTAGGGGCTGTCCTGTGCATTGTAAGAGGTTTAGTAGCATCCCTGTCCTTTACCCACTGGATAACAGTAGCATCCCTCCAATTGGACAGGCAAAAATGCCTCCAGACAATGCCAAATATCCCCTAGGAGGAAAATTATCCCTACTTGAAAATGACTGCTTTAGATGGTATGTGACAAGCTTTATTGAGCAAGGGTAAAATAATTCAGACGAGATCCAGGATTTATCTAGGATTTTATGTAGACTAGGTGGAATTATCTTTTTTTTTTTTTTAACATTCTTACACTTTCCATGGATATTTTTATTTCTGTTCTTGTCAAGTAAGGGCCAAATTCAACAGAGCTAATCTTATACTTGGGTGTTGGTAAATATCGCAGTATCCCTTTGAGATGTTTCCCTCTGTTTCCAATTGTTTACTGTTTTTAATATTTTTGTTATTTTATTTTTTCCTTTCTTTTTACCTTTCTTCCTTTCTTTTTTTCAAAAATGGGATAATTTCCTATTGCTCATGAAGCTTTCTTTTAAATGGAGATATCTATGACCAAAGAGTTTGGTAAAAAAATAAGTTTTTACTCCAAGAGCAAACACTATCCATGGCAACAAAAGCATAAATATCATTGACATAGTGAGACACTGGCTACTTGTCCTTGAGGGCCCAATCTGATTCTGAAATATGGATGAAAGAAGAACCTATACATTTTAATAGGTTTAACTTCCTGGTAAGGCTGTCTGCCTTCAAGTTAAACATCTGTAGATCTGAGACTATCAAAATAAAATGAAATCTCTAAGAGTCGGCTACTAAGCTTTTTACAAGTCGTCCATTGTAGAGTTTATTCATACTTTTTCTCTTGATTGAACACAAAAGTTCCTCTCCACACACCTCCCTATTCCCTGCCTTAACAAATTCAAGCTCATATTGTTTGACCTTTTTTTTTTTTTTTTCTTTTTCTGGTCCAGAAACTGCTTCATTCATTATATATGTTGGGGGCATTTTAAAATTTTAGATGTGTTTCAAATAACTGCCAAACACATTCTGCAATGGGCTATCTAAAAATATGGATTCAATGAGATAAAAAGGTCCTCATTTGCCATACTTCTTTCCTGTCACAATAAAACAATTCCAGTGCAACAGTCCTTAATGAGCTAAAACTCTGTTATCAGTTGACAGTTTCAAGTTTGCTTGGCAAAATGCTACTAGGCATTCAGAGTACTATAAAGCACAGCTAGTTACCATAAAGACAATTTATGACGATGTGTTCTTTTATAATATATAAATACATTGTAAGATGAATACATTTACTTAAGGTGGTCTCCATATCTATCTGTAAGCTTTCCCAATATTTGTGTATTTGACAAAAGCCTCCAATTGTCCTGAGCAAGCTCAAAATGACAGCATATGGAGTGTGTCAAAAGCCTCAACTGCAGAGGGAACTCCAGAATAGAATTAGAAGTTAATGCGTGTTTCCCATATTTAAAAGGCCAAACCTAGGACCAGCTCCTCCGATCGCAATGTCTTCTCTATGTTAACTCAGTAATTGGGGGTGCAAGGGAATTTAGAGTCACTTGTTCAACTTGCATTTTTAAGTTTAGCAGAAATCAAGAGTCTTGGTTTCTAGTTTAATTTTAGCCTACTGTTTAATTTTAGCCAAGTTTCTTAACTTCTCTGTGCAGCTATCTTATCATTCATAAACTGAGGATTATAGGGCATATCTCTAACAGCTGTGCTGACCTATGAACAACTTTCAACTGTCAACTCCTTCAACTTTCAAATTTCTGTCTTAACCCTACATGTGTATGAAGGATGCTGACATTTTCAATGTTAATTATTTTGGACTCTTACAGACGATTCTAAGCTTTGGTTATTACATATCTACTGGGCGTGCTATCTGGATTTACTTCTACAGAATTCTTACAGAAAATTTAAAAAAAAGAATAAAATGGTGCAAGTAAAGATACTAGGGATTTTCTGGGAAGAGGAATTACATAATTGCTACATTCAAATCCAGGATTAGTTGAAGTAGTCCAAAACCTTGTTCACTTTGTCCAGAAATAGCAGTTAGAGTAAACCTATTCTCAAAAGATCCTGCAATTCAGTTCTCTAAGCTTAATGAATTTAGACAGTTCAAATGAGACATTTGGCTAAAAGCCTGAATTTTTCAGGCACTCAACTAAAGCCAGCTCTTTCGCTATGGGTTAGGGGCTTCAAGTCTTGATTTCTAAGAAAAGGAGTATAATTGCTGAACTCTCTGGACATTTAGGCATAATATCTCATATCTGCCCCAATTTTTCTCTAATTATATATACAAATCTCTCCCTACTGATTTAGTAAATGCTTTGCTGATCCACAGTTCACATTGCCTGCCGGTGAGCTCTGTCAGGTCATACTTAGAGTGACAAAGGACTTTGGAGAGTTTATCTTAGTAAACCCTAAGTAATTGAGTGTTTAACCTGGAGGCAAATATTGGCTTCTCAGGTTAAAAGTGGAACCATAGAGATAAATCATTTGACTCAAGGATTTAGCATCTATGTATTGGCAGGGCCTACACTTCACTTGCTGTAGACAACAGTAGACAACATTTTGAAGGGCAAGCCAGGAAGACTCCCAGGGGAAGCATCTGTTCTAATCCCCAGTAGTTCAAATCTAAAAGCCATTGAGAGAATTATTCCAGCAGATGTTGATTGCCACAAGAGATCAGAGACAGATGATCTCTTAGGTAGCAAAAGCCTATCCTTTGAACTTTTGAAATGTTTCAACATTATGTGAAATGCTTAAGAATTTCTTAAAACAGGAAAATCTTCACTTTGCATTCTAAGATACTCTATGGCTATCTGGGTAATGTATACAAATAAATACTTTTTCTGTTACTTTCTGTTAGTTTCAAATTAGGTCATCTGTTGTATAGTGTCTATCTTCAACAAAAACAATGCCAAAATTTATGGATTAGGCTAAAGATGTTTCAGAATTCAGTAAGGTTTTAAATGCTAAACTTTGTGTTTTATACATACTCAAACCTAATTTTGTTTAAAGATTAGAGAAATTCATTTGAAAGTGTGTGTTTTAAGCACTCTGAATACAATTTGCCAAAAAAACAGTTATAAGTAAATAAGTCAGAAAGATCTATACAGTATCAAGAATATCATATAATTGCAATTAAAATAATAGAAATACTAGATTCATTCTAGTAATTAACCAAAGAAGCACAAAACTTGACTGAGTTTGATTTAATATTGATGACTGAAAAATAAGGAAAGATGAAATGGAGGTGGAGAATCTCATAATATCCCAAAAGACAATTCTGACTAGACATCATGGCAACGGTTCCCTTAAGGGTCTATGTTTAGTAAATAACTGCTTGAAATATGGGTGAATTCCAGAGCAGTGGTCAGTAAATGAAAAAGAAAAAAAAATCACTGGAGTGTATTAGAAGCCTGATATATAGAATTATCACTGCAAAGGGGTGATAGGGCAGAAATGAGTCAAATTATTAGTCATTCCAGACATCAAGAAGTAAGACTGACTTAGGACCTCAAGACTGCTGTACTTTCTGACATCCCCACCCCTCAAAAAAATAAGAAAAAAAGAAAAAGAAAGACTGCTGTATTTTCCAATGTGAAAGGAAACTGAGGATAGTCAAGGACTTCAGGGAACCTGGGTAAAGTTTCAGGCAATGTGTCATCACATATTTTAAAATGTGGGATATTCACAGTGAACCGAAAATAATTTGAGAAAGTAAGTTTTACTAAGCTTCCAGGGCTCACCAACATTATAGACTAGACCAGTCACTACTACCCTGATGTTTAGTCTGAATTAAATCATTAATCTGACTACTTAATTTGTCTTCTTGCAAAGTGAGCCTGTTGGACGTAGAACAATGATTAAAATTAATTTATTAAATTGAAAAGATAGTTAAAACAAAGTAAATCTGGTTAACTAACTTTGATATTTATATTATTTGTTCCTTCACTCTTTCCAACTCACTGCTATAATCTCATTTTCACCAGGAAACTCTCTTGATCTTCCTAACTAAAATAACACACTCGGCCACTACCCACATTCTTTATCTTACTTCTCTGCCTTGCTATACATTTACTTGTTTATTACCTGAGTTCCAATCCTAGAATGTAAACTCATGAGGACAGGGTTTTGTTTTCTTTATTGTTGGGTCCTTTTGTCCTAAACAGTATCTAGTACATTGTAGGCACTCAAATATGGTTGAATGAATTGAGTGAATGGATGGTGCATTTTAGAGAAAACTGCTAGAGACGGTGTGTAATATATTACACGCAACCTTCTCACTACCATGTTCCACTCCAAAATTATAGCTATAGCTTTTCTCCATGTAAATCTGGATAAATTATTTTCATGTGTTAAAATATTTGTGGTATCAAACTCTCTGAATTGGGTGGCTAGAAATTACTAGATATCTCATTAAATTTTGATACAACATTGACAACTGAGATTACTAAATTTTCTAGCATTTTCTCATTTTTGAATATGTGGCTTTATTTTGTGAAGCTACATAAGGCATGTTCATACTGATTCTCAGAGAGTAGGGAATAAATTTATGACTGACATTCTTTATTTTGGGGCAAAGCTCAAAATACACTCCTATATGAAGGCCATTGATTAGGTATTTATGTATTTTTTTCACTCATGTGTAAATGACATATGGCATATATTACTTATCAAAATAATATAATTTTCTTTCTATATCACACTTTTTAATATGCATAGTTTTTAGTCCTTGACTAGAGGATTAAGAGTCATGTTTCCTATTATTTATGTCCTAAGAATGGAGTTATCCTGAATAGGAGTATTTAACAACTTAGCTTTTAACCACTTGCATTAGCTTCTTTAAAAAAAATTCTTTTCTTGAAAATGAAATTAGTTAAAGTAAAGCTATAGTAGAATACTTTGTATATCTAATAAGTAAAACTACAGAGAAAAAAATCAAATACATGATTATGTAAAATAAGATTTCTTCCTTCTATTGCTTGACATACAATGATGTGATAAGTTTTTATTTGGTTTTATCTTCTAAAAATTAAATAGATGTTAATGGGCTATAGGCCAATGTAACAAAAGTCAGAAGTTTCTTATCCAATATAAAAATCATCTAGCTGATGACTCATTCTGCATCTTCAGGACAGAAATAAAAAGGAAAAAATTGAAAAATAAAAGATACAACCAAAATCAAATCATCTAGCTTTCTCAAATTTCTCAAATTGGTTTATGTGGTAATTATATCTCTAAAATGAATTTGGGGGCTTGAGAATTGAATTGACTTTATACAATATAACATATAAATTAGATAAAAGCCTATAATTTCTCTAACTTGATCCCGTTAAACAGCAAATTGAGCACCATTATAGTGGAATTTTGGACTCCATTTATTTGAACATATGAATATAGGAATGTTCATATACCTAGACGTGTGCATGCACATAAAAATGCTAACCATTTAAAATGAAATTTCATAAGGAAAAAGACTAGAAAATTCTTTAGTGGTAAACAGTTCTCACCCATAATTCCATGGTTCTGTTAAAATGAAATAAAGTAAGTAGGTTAATCCAGTGCAAAAAAACCCAACATATATATATATATATAAACCATGCCATAATTGTCTTTTGAATTCATATGATGGGAAATAAAAGAGAGGGAATTCATTTTTTGGTATGTTTTTCTCCACAATGAAAAGTCTCTAATGGTGTAAATCTGCACAGCTAAATGCTCCAACCCAAATAAAATCCAAGGCCTTTCAAGATGATTTGCAACCTTCGGTACACAGCTGCTTTTACACTTCCAAAGCCTTTCTTCGAAACATGCTATATCATATCATACAACATGCCCAGCTTTACGTCATTTAATAAATATAAAGACATTGAGTTTTTAGAGTGTTTTTTTCCTGACATAGTATCTAGTCTTTGAGAACAGTAGTTCTTAAAGTGTCATATAAGCATTGCTGGGTGCTTCCCATGAGCATTTCAAAGGACCGCAAGACTGAACTATTTTCATAATAACACAAATACTATACTTTCTCACTCTCAAATCCCATGTGTACAGTGGAATATCACAAAGGTTACAGGATGCATAATAATGTTATGAGCAAGTGTTAATGTTTGGAGTTTCTGTACAACTCAGTAGTGAGGAATGAGGAGAAATAACCATAAGTGAGTATTGAAAAAAATTCTGATTCTCTACTCAATACCCTTATAAAAGAGAAGACATTTTAAAAAAGTATGTTTTATGATCTTATCTGACCCTCTCCTCTCAAGGAATGCTGTTGGGACATAAAGTAGGAAAACCTGTGATAGACTTAAGACAGTATCAGAAACAGCATGGGAAAACACTTGATAATTTGTTTCAAGTTTTAAGGTTCAGCATTTCTCAAATCGTTAGATGGCTCCCTCCAGTTAGAAAAAATAAATGCATAATTAGTGGACATAAATTCTGTTCCATGCCTCTACTTTGCCTGTGGGCCACAAAGATGTTTTTAAAATGAGAGCAGCAGACACCCTATATTCATTTAGTGGCGTTGAATCAAATGTCAGTGCAATTACCCTCTACCTAAAGGCAGTAACTTTTAGAGGAGCAATCTGGGAAAAGGCTTAGTGCAATGAGGCACGGAATACTAATTTTTTAATCCAAGTGACACTAGGTGAAATGTGTTAAGTGTGACTAAAATAATGTGACTGGCTTTTTAAAGCAGATTCACCAGAATGTGTTTATCCAGAAAGAATGCCTTGGCACACTGTTTTCAATGATGAGCTTGTTTTTCGTAAGGAACCATAATCATGTGATGCTTAATCAAATAAAGAAGTGGATGTCTAAGTTGAAAATACTGCTTTTGGTTAAAAAAAAACAGACTTTATTATACAACAATGTACTGCTTTTCTTATTTATTAACTCTAAGCTTAATGAGACCAGAGATTTTTATCTTAGGCAGGTATGCTTCCTCCAATACTATATGCTTAAGTAATTTGGAATGGTGGTATCATTCATAATCTCATTTTAAAGATAATTTAAAAGGAGGAATTCCCAAAACACTTTGTGCAAAAGCATTGTTCCTATAGTAAGTACAAATTCCCAAGAATTAGTATACAACACTCATTTAAATGTTTCTGTGTTTGTTTAAAAAACAAAATAGTCCTATTACTTTAAACCATATCTCATATTTGGGGGTAAATTATAAAATCATTGTACCAAACAAAGGTTATCACAAGAGATTAAATTAAAGATTTCTAAATTATTCTAGAAACATAGATGCAAATTATAGCTTTCTCAGAAGGAAGTCAAGACCATCACAGATATTTTGAGGAGTTCTGAGAAAACATAAGAATGAACATTAAATAAATTAAATGAATATTAAATTCTGAACAGCTATTTATTGGTAGCTAATGAGCCCATTTGGTAGGTGCAGTTTTTAAGAATCTTCTGAGAATAAAAAATGCAAAGAGCCTGTTGCACTTTTATCTCACAAATGATAATGAAGAATTTTGACACAGCAATATCTTTTTTTCTATTAGTGTCAAGAAATGGTCTTCTGCACCCCTTGGTCCTGACAAAGTGACAACCAGTACAAATGAAGCTCTGAAAGTGAACCCAATATATTCTCCAGACAGCAGATGATCCAGATTTGGATGAATCTTGCAAGTTCCTACAGGAACAATCATTCCTTAGAGTGTCCTAGAATTTGTGACAAATATTAAAAACAAGAATGTTCTAGTTTAAAAATGAGATATGGCTCAGAGATTAAAACCTAACTGAATTACCAGAAATCTAATATTTCAAATAAAGGCTTTTTAATCAAATAGTTTTTTATTAAAAAAGGAAATATTTCTTAGATAAGGTGATTTTTGTAACCACAAGGACATGCCATCAAGAGGGATACTTTCCATGAGTGTGTTAAAAGCTCATATAGTAGCAGAAGGTTACGAAGGATATCTTTAGAATGCAGAGCAGCAGTGAGTAGAATAAAAAAAATCCTTAAAACTATAAATATATTATCATCTGTTGCATATGTTGTCTCCTGAGAATTTATAATCATAAATTATAGTCATGAAAATGATGCTTTGCTGCAGAATGTTGGCTGACTAATTTTTCTTGAGATCAGAGAAGAAACAAAAGGAAGGCTAAAAAAAGCACTATCAGCATATTGACTCATGTTTTGTGATTTTTTCTTTTTCAGAACTTCGTTTACAGAGTCAGGGTCATTTTTATAAATTTAATTCAACTAGCCGCTAGATATACAATTTTATATCTCTTGCTTTTAACCTAGTGAACTGTATGCCTAAGAACAGCAACAGTTTTGTACAGGACACATTTTAACAAATACTTAGATGTCTGAACAGAGTGAATCCACTAGAGTCTAGTTGAAAATGGGAAATGCAAACAAAAGTGTAATGTAGAAAGGCATAGGGAGAATTTCAACTCATATCAACTCATCGAGGAATATCTGGGACACTGTGCTTCTGAATTTCTGGTTCTGTCACCATGGCTTTATCACTTTGTAGATGAAACTCAAGCCTAGAAAATTGGACACTTCCTCAGGATGTGAGATAGATGCCACGTGACACACTTGGTGGTTGATAATGGAACTGTTGAAATGGATGATCTCAGAAAAGAATGAGTTTCTTTCTTTCTTTTTTTAAAATTGGTGACGATTAGAAACAGGAAGAAAATAACAGAAGTTGACTTTTTAAAAACTGACCATTTTCTTGGCTGGTGAGGGTACAGGGCAATAGCCTCCTTTATATGTTGCTGCTAGGAATGAAATTCCTTAACAAACTATTTGAAAAACGATTGGGCAATTCATATATGAAAATCCACACATATTTGCACACATTTTGACTTGACAATTATAATTCTGGAATTTTATCCTGAGGAAATAATCATGACCAGACATGAACCATTTATCAGGATTACATCTAAGTATTGTTAAGAATATCAAAATTTTGGAATTCTGCTCAGTTAATAGTGCACTGGATAAATAAATAATGTGCATAATTAAAATGGAGTACAATACATTATTTAATGAAACCATAAAAAATTAATCGTCTAGAAAAACCTACATTTTATATTTTAAGTTAAAATAGGCAGATTACATAACAACACTAAGTTGTGTATAAAGAAAATACTGGGTTGACAAGTGGAAATCATTTTATAAATCAGTATATATATAATATGATCCCATTTTTGTAACTGTATACATAACTGGTAATTGTTTACATATGAAAATGTGTAGAAAATATTTTGAAAGGATAAAACTAAAATGTTAAAATTGGTTACCTTTGGTAATATCATTAGTAATCATTATATCTTTGTTTTCTAAAATTGTCTGTCATGAAAAAATTCTATAGAAGAATGTCTTTTCAAAGAAATATGCCAAGAAATGTATGAAGAAATAGTCAGATGCATTTGAATCAAGTTAAATATAAATTAAAACAATTAGATATAATTTTTCAAAATTAATAAATATCAAAAAATGATAATATCTAGTTTTATCATGATATAGTTAAGTATGCCTTTAAAATAGGCACAAACTTTTGACATAGAAAATCAACTTTTAGTAATATATCATAGGAAAATTGTCAGACTCATACAATTATGAATACAGAGGGGTCATTTACACATTTGTATAAGATATTGAAAAGCTAGTACTTGATAAAGTACAACACCTATTCATGTAAAAACCCTCTGCAAAGTAGGTCTAGAGAGAACATACCTGAACTTAAAAAAGGCCATATATGAAAAACCCACACTGAACAACATATTCAATGCAGAAAACCTGAGAGCTATTCCCTTAAGGTCAGGAACAAGATGAGGCTATCTACTCTCACCACTTTTATTCAAGATAGTGCTGGTAGTACTAGTCACAGCAATTAGATGCAATAAAAAGAATATAAATAAGGAAGAAGTAAAACTTTCACTATTTGAAGATGAAATGAAACTATATATAGAAAATCCTAGATACTTCATAAATAACTACTAGAACTGGTATATGAATTCAGTAAAGTCACTGGATGCAAAATCAAAAACAGAGATCTGATGCATTCCTATGCACCAGTAATGAACAAGCAGAAAGTGAAGTTAAGAAAACAATCTTCTTTACAATAGCACCAAAACCCATAAAATATTTAGGAAAATAAACTTAGCCAGAGAGGGGAAAAACCTGTCCTCTGAAAACAATATAACACTGATGAAAGAAATTTAAGATGATGCAAAGAAATGGAAAGATATTCCATGCTCATGGGTTGGAAGAACAGATACTGTTAAAACACTTACACTACCCAGAGCAATCTATGCATTTAATACAATCCCTACAAAATACCAACAACATTTTTCACAGAACTCAAACAATCCTAAAATTTGTATGGAACCCAAAAGACCCTGAATGGCCAAAGCAATCTTGAAAAAAACAAAACAAAACAAAACAATAGGAGGTATCACAGCAATGGTATGGTACTGGCATAAAAATAGACACACAGATCAATAGAATAGAAGAGAAAACCCAGAAATAAAACCACCATTATATGGTCAATTAAATTTTGACCAAGGAGTCATGAATGAATATACAATAGGAAATGGCAATCTTATACAACAACTTATACAACTTATACAAACCAACTTATACAACTTAACACAAAATAACAAATAATCCAATTAGAAGGGGCAGAAGACATGAACAGACATTTCTCCAAAAAAGACATCCAGATGGCCAACAGACACATGAAAAGATGCTCAACATTACTCATCATCAGGGAAATGCAAATCAAAACTACAATGAGGTATCACCCCACACCTGTCAGAATGGCTAAAATCAAAAACACAAGAAACAACATGTGTTGGTGAGAATGTGGAGGAAAAGGAACACTCATGTACTATTGATGGGCATGCAAAAACTGTATGGAGTTTCCTCAAAAAGTAAAAATAGAACTACCCTATGATTCAGTAATCACATCACAGTGTATATACCCTCCAAAAAAACAAAACATTAATTCAAAGGGATACATGCACCCCTATGTTTATTGCAGCATTATTTACAATAGTCAAGCCATGGAAGCAACCTAAATGTCCATAGATAGAGGCATGGATAAAGATGCGGTATACATACACAATGGAATATTATTCAGCCATAAAAATAAATGAAATCTTGTCATTTGCAACAACAGCGATAGTTATATAGGTTAATGTTAATTGAAATAAGTCAGTCAGAGAAAGACGTGTACCATATGATCTCACTCATTTGTGGAATTTAAGAAACAAAGGAAACAAGCAAAGAAAAAAAGAGACAAACCGAGAAAGAGACTCTTAACTATATAGAACAAATCGATGGTTTCTCAGAGGGGAGATTGGTAGGGGGGAGGGGATTAAAGAGTACACTTATCATGATGAAATAATTAATAATAATAATAATAATAATAAAGAAAAACAAGATATAATAATAATTTTCCCAATAATTAGGGGTTAATTTTTTAAATGGTACAACCAGATAACAGAATATATTAAAGTGCTAAAAATGAAAACTTGAAGATTATTTACTTACAGTGAAATACATTCAAGAGATATACTGCTAAGAGAAAAAAGGCTATACAGTGATATTATAAATAATCCTATTCTAATTACATATTCATGCATAGATATGTATGATAGGTATGCAGAAAAAATCTGGAAGAATTAACTGACAAATATACAAGTGTTCTCTATGGGTGGCAGAATTGTGGATGACTTAACTCCTTTTTATTGCTTTGTTTTGAAATTTTTATAATGTGAGCATGTGTTACTTATATAAACATGAATTTCAAAATGCCTTAAAATTATATCTAACTGGGCAGGGGTACGCCACCTCATAAACGTGGCCATCTATTTTCATAGAATAAGTAACAGTATTTTAATGTTAAAGGAGAAGTTTCCCTTGGGGGAATATATAATTGACATAGCATGGAGAGAGGTGATTTCTATTTATTTTCAAGTCAACATAACACAAGGTGGGAAACAAAGATAAAAAGAATAAAAAAGAAAAGAAGTTACTTACTCTCGTTGTATAAGCAGCTTCTGGGTCATCCTCTAGAACACGTGAAAGTCCAAAATCAGAAACCTTACACACCAAATTACTGTTGATCAAAATGTTACGAGCAGCAAGGTCTCGGTGAACATAACCCATATCTGAGAGGTACTTCATGCCAGATGCTATCCCTCGAAGCATCCCCACTAGCTGGATGACCGTAAACTGGGCATCGTGTTTCTGAGAAGTATTTCAAATATATAATTAAGATGCATTGCTCTTTCTTAAATCTTGGTTAAAATCTCACATACTGAATTGTAATAAGAATGACTGTATACATTTTAGTTCCAAGCACTCAAGCCTCACAAGATAAGTGAATAAAGAGATACAAGGCTAAAACAAAATAGCATAGTAGCTGCATTACTAAATACTCCATAACAAGAAGGACCCTAATATTCTTTGTCCTCAGGTTCAAAAGTATACCTTTCCTGGTGTTTATGTGACATACAAACTCCTCAGAAGTTTTAACCTCAGGAACAACAAAATGAAATGAATCTTGGGGCTGTTTTAGTTATACATATTTGTTTGATTGTATATTCATTCTTCTTTCTAGTTTTCCAGATATTTTATTAATTGCTTCAAAAAAGGTGGATGTAAAATTTTTAAATCACCATAATCCATTCAGAATTGGTCACAAATATCTACTGAATATTTGTTTTTCTTTCAAGATTCAGTCATAAGTCATAAAATAGAAAACAATAAAACACAAGTCAGAGTCCTGTATTTAGAAAAACTTCTAATTTACTTGAAGTTTAAAAAAGAAATACAAGGGGAACTGGGGATTAAGCATCTGACTCTTGATTTCATCTCAGGTCATGATCTTGCAGTTAGTGGGTTTGAGTCCCATGTCGGGCTCTGTACTGACAGAACAAGGACTCTTTGAGATTCTTTATCTCCCTCTTTCTGCCCCTCCTTAGCTCTCTTTCTCTCTCTCTCTCTCAAAAATAAATGAACTTAAAAAAATAGAAATACATGATTTATATAATAGATAGGTAAACAAACACACACATATACATACATATGTTAAATATGTGCATAAATGTATGGATAGATAGATATAAAATTCTATGTTTAGCTATATGTACACAATAACATTTTAAAATAATATTTATTATAATGGTTTTAATGGCCTTTGAAATGGCCTTTGATGGTTTTAATGGCCTTTGAATGGCCTTTGATTTGAAAAATATTTGTTTTTGCAATGCTTGTGAAAATAATTGCTGATAAAATTGTGTTTGCCTTGGAGCGCCTGGGTGGCTCAGTCGGTTAAGTGGCCAGCTCTTGATTTTGCCTCAGGTCTTGATCTCATGGTTATTGAGTTTGAGCCCCACATTGGGCTCTGGACTAAGTGTGGAGTCTGCTTGGGATTCTCTCTCTCCCTCTCGCTCTCTTCCTTTACCCCAGGTGTACATACACACTCTCTTTCTCACTCTCTCTCTCAAAAATAAATAAACATTTAAAAAATTTGTGTTTGTTTCATCAATATTAAAATAAGTATAATTTCTCATTTATAGAAAATTTAGAATTCTCTTCGATGATAGTTTATCCATCAATCTTTATTTTATAGTACTGAAATCATATTTTTATTTTATTTTTTTCAATTTTAAGTCTATTTATTTTTGATGAAGCGAGAGCATGGGCAAGGGAGGGACAAAGAGAGAGAGAGAGAAAGAGAGAGAGAATCCCAAGCAGGCTGTGCACTGTCAGCATGGACTGATGTGGGGCTCCAACTAATTAACCACGACATCATGACCTAAGCCGAAACCAAGAGCCAGATGCTTAACTCACTGAGCCAACCAGGCACTCGAATATAGTGCTGAAAGCATATTGAGGACAGAATATAAGTCTTCTTTTATCCCTGCAGTCACTGGTGGTTGGCAGTGCCTTGTTATCCATAAACTTTTTGCATTTCTTTGAACAAATTTTTACTAAAATAATTAAAAAAATAAAGTTTACAAGTTTAAATAATTAAAATATATACATACATTATCAATACATATCATCAAAATATGTCTCTGATGTTTGCATCAGCAGGATATCTACCAAAATGATATGTGTGAATTGAGACTACTTAGGCATTATAACACTTGCTCATTTTCTGAGACAAAAACTCTGTGTGAGAGAGAGATGTTCTTCCTATAGCAGTCTGAGGTTACTTTAAAAGAAGAAAAGAGAATATTTGTCTTATATCAGTGTTATTTATGTCTTACTAAAAGTCTTTTTTTAATTTTTGTTTTAATCAAGGTGAATCTTAGCAGTACAAAAAGACTGAGGAAGATTGCATAGATTTGTTTTAAAAATTTAAGCCATTAACCTTAGACCATGCAAGATAAAGATGAAATTTTAGTCTTCCTCTTACTATTTAGTCCCCCCAAATTTCACTTTAACTTTAAACTTTGTTATCTAATTGCTGGCAAGATATTAGAGGTTGCCTCTAACATCTTTAGCATTCATTGTATTTATGCATATATGTACATTGATAGAAATATATGACTATATATAACTCTTCTACTTACACGCAAGAAACTGTCCAAGGAACCATTCTCCATGTATTCTGTGACAATCATAACTGGTTTACCTGGATATATGACAAATAACAAGCAAATAACATGCGATGAATATATATAGAATATACTACGGTATACCTGATGAATTTAAAAATGTAAAAGCTTTCCTTGTCTTCCTAGTTTTGCGAAGTTGCAAAACAAAGAAACAAACATTTTTCAACAGAAAATAAAACTAACAAAAATGGAAGAAGATTGGCTTTCAGAACAACAGCCTGTAACCTATGATATCTAAATCGGCTTATTTGGCATGGTTCTTTGTGAACCTAAAATATGTCCCTCTTCTCCCCTTTAGTTTCATCTTAGCTGATCTACAAAATCAAGTATTTATACCTTCCAGCCCAAGATAGGGCCAAAATTTCCATAGTCATTTATATTTTCTACAGATACTTATAGAACTTTGGACTAGGTACTCCTTTTTATGCTGGTTAGAGCAAGTAAATCAAAGTCGCCATCTTCATGGATCCTACATGTGAATTTCATAAGACAATTAAGACTAATAATTATACCTTTAAAAATATATATCAATTAATATGTTAAAAATTATAAAATCTGTGTTTAAAAGGAAAATAAAAATAAAATTGCTGGTGGCAGTAACTTATAATAACTGTTTTAGAAATATGTGGTCTTAAATGCCATTAAACCTTTCCATGAACATTTAAATTTATTTATATAAACTTATTACATTCGCTGTGCTGGTTTAATTGTTTTATATATGATAGCTTATTAATTATTATCATTTCCATTTACACATGAGAAAATTGAGAAATGTAGAGGGTAATTAACTTACCAAATGTCATACAACTAATAAGTAATAAAACCCAAAGTAGCAACCTGAATACAGTGTGCTGTTACTTTTGGAAATTTATGCTGCAGGAAACATTTAAAATATGAAAAAGCATTAGATACAAAAGAGCTAAGTATATTTATATAGAGATTTACAAATAGAATTATGTTCAACTGTAGGTAATGATTTAAGACAATTATTGGGTATCAATTCTATGGTTTATTCTGAATTAAAATGAGAACTCTGAAGCCCAGCATTTAAGATTATTGTTACAGTTCAATATGTGAACAAAGCTGAAGATATGCTCTATATACATTATGATAACTTGGAAAATAAATAATGAAAAAAGAAATATGGAAGGTTATTTTTGATATATGGGAAACACTAGTAAATATTTTGCATAGTTAGAATAATATACTATTACATATATATACACATATATATTATATACATTAAATCAGTCATCACATCTTCCTATACTTTAGTAATATATATTATTTCCATTTTATGGTGTCCTCAACCAAAAGCATTGTGGACTTAGGAAGCTATCTGACGTCCCACAATTAGCTAGTTCTCTAGCAGATCCTTAATATGGCTGTCTCTGATTTCAAAGCCTATACTGTTACTACATTATAATTCTCTTCCTTTATTTTTGCAATAATATTGTTTTAAATATAATTACATTATATTACAAAAGGAAGGAAAATTACTTGTCTTCCATGTCAGGAGAACCTGAATCAAGTCTTGACTGAGTCAAGAAAGACCTTGCTCAAGATGGCTTTTTAACAAACATCAATGCATCCCTAATTATAGAGTATACTTTGAAATTTTCCTCATATGTGCCTTTTATATCATGAAAGTTATTTTGCCATTCTGATGATAGAAAATAGCGTTCTTTGCTTGCTTTTCCTTTCATAGGTAAAAACTCTTAACTCACACTAGTTATGAATTATGGCTTGGTACCATGAAGGTTATACTTGCTATATTTAGCATTTGAATGCATCCCAAGCTATATGTCTTATTTAATAAGAGGTTAAAATATTTAAATTCTGTAATTTTAAGATAATTTTTATATGTAACAATCAATTGATATACCAGTCTATGTTCCATTAAGATACTGATTTAGTTATATATTTTGGGTAACACATCATAAATATCTAGTTAATCGGGTAAATGTATGAAAAGTCATTTATGCAAAAGCTTAAGCTTCCAGAACTTGCTTTTTCAAAATTCTAAGTAAGCTTTGATTTGACAATATTCAAGACAAAAGGGAAGATTCAACATCTCCTTGGAAACCTCTATCTCTCTTGAACTGATAAATCCAATACCTATAGACCGATCCCAGAGACTGACCTGAAATTAAAAGAATGTATGAACAAACAAACGAATGAATGAATGAATGAATGAAATCTTTCATAGGCATGTTCTCCATAAATCACTATAATCGCTATAATTTTCTGTTTTTGCTTTAATACAATTCTGTGATGAATAATATGCCTGCAAAATTCAATGCATACATTAAGTGTAGTCACAGATAGTTTGCCTCATACAGTCAACTGTCAATTACAGTGGCCAGTTACCATGTTTTTGTACTACCTAGACCTTTGCTTATCACTTGTTTCCTTCTGGCTCTCAGCCCCATGACCGTTTCATTTCTTGTTAGCCTGTCTAGGGGAATGTTTGGCAAAGTAAATAAAAGTAACTGAAAGAAATCAAACCAGTCAATTAAGCCAAAGCCTTATGACCATTCAGAAATCAGATCAGGCTGCATTTAGTTCTAAACTTTAGGTATTTGTAAACACATCAGTTAAGATGGGCAAGTCTGAAAATATGCTTTACATTAAGTTCAAAGATTCAGCAAACCCAAATGTACAAAGAATAAACAAAATCACAAATATCCTACCTTAGAAAGCCTTAATTTCTAAGTTTTATTTATTTATTTTTTTAGTGTCTAAGTGTCTATTCTGCCTTCGTTTCTCTTGTGCTTTTGATTATATAAATAAGGTTAAAGCAAAAGAAACTCTCCACAACACTGGTGAGAACTAGTTCTAACATGTATTAAGTACAGCTGGAAATCATAAAATATCAGCTCATCTGTAAATGGATGCAATGTATTTTTATTCAAGTTTGCATGCTCTTTCACATGTATTTTCAAGAGCCTATATCATTCGCTGCCTTCAGAGATTCTAAAATGCATCTGAGTGTCCATACTAAACTCACCAAAGTTATTGCTGGGTAACTGGCTGAAGTGAAACTCCAGTAAAAATGAGCAAAACAAATTGTGCAGTGGAATCCTGCTTTTGTTCCTCAATCCTGCAATTGATTTTTGAGTGTAGATGAAATTATGACCTTTTATAATTAAAGGGTTAAGGGAAACAAATCAGTCTGTTACAGTCAGTTGGTTCATTTCCTCAACAATCCCCAGTGGCTCAGATATACTACTAATCATTGGACCACTGTTTGATGACAGAAGAAATGTGATTCGGAATACCTAAGATTTCCATGTTCAGCACTAAGTATTCCACCACAGCTTTCTAATCACATTTTTTTATAAAAAGAAGAGCAGGCAAATGTAATAAAAATAAAGCCATACATAGAGATTTTTATTTCAATTATCAAATAAATATTGGCTTTAGATTAAAACGTTTTCATTAAAACAAAGAATATTTTTCAGTGATTGACATATTAAAAATTATTGGAGCGCCTGACTGGCTCAGTGGGTAGAGCATACAACTCTTGACCTTGATGCTGTAAGTTCAAGATCTACATTAGATGTAGAGATTACTATAAAAAATAAAATTAAAAATAATTATTGAAGTTTAATTCATTTTCAAATGTTATTAATTCTTATCACCAGTAATTGTATCTCACATACTCTATGTCTCATTTTCAAAACACTTAAACACTCTCTACATATATGAGTGTGGTTTATAAAATCAAAACCTTTGACCTTAGCAGCCTGCACTCTTTATTAGTATCATTGAATCAGAATTAAGGTGGAAGCCAAAAAGCATACATAGAAGAAGGAAAACAAAACAAAACAAAAACAAATGAACAAAATCACCCTGACAAATACGCCTCATTATTCCCAGGAAAAAAGACTAGAATCACCTTTGATTAGGAAGAAAATGTTTTGGCTTTAGATTTTCATGTACTATATATGACTGAGAGAAATATTGTGATGACCTAGAGTATTTTTCCATGGTTTCCCATTATCATATAAAAATACGGGACAATCTTTTCCAAATTCCATTTTAATCAAGACAGTATTCATTTCAAAAATGATCCCCTTTACAACCACTGGTCTATGGGTTAATGAGGGCAGGAACCATCTCCATGTTGTCTATGCTCTAAAACTAGCACCTAGCAGAGTGCCAGTTAAAATCGATCATCTCCTGTCAATCATTTCAGGATGTCTAAGGATAATCTCTCTCTTTAAAATTAGGCTAAGAAACACTTTCTCAAAGTCTTCCTAATCAACCATGCTCCATCAATCTTAATATGCTGAACGCTTTACATTCAGCTGACTTTACATTTTTAAAGTTTATTTGTGCTTAATTTGAAACAAAATTTAATACTTTTAAAGACAGGAACAGATGAAAAGTACAGGATAGGCAATGTGGTCAATAATATGCTGTACATTTAAAACTAATATATCATTGTATATCAACTGTACTTAAATTTAAAAAAAAGACAGGAACAATATTTTTACTCTCCCTTTGAATACAAAGCTGATTTGTATAATAAGTACAACAACAATGAATAAATATGGTAATCTGAATGTGCTAAGTCTGATTTTTCAAGGATAGCTTAGTTTTTCCCTTTTCAAGCTTATTCTATCTTTCATTTATTTTCTTGTCCAATTGCAGAAAATAAGACCTTATGCATATTAGTGAATTGAAGTGATAATAGTAACATTCTCATTTCCACTTTAAAATGAATGTTTTTCATATTTTATTATTGAATATGATGTTCATAGGCTTGTTTTTGTTTTGAGGTTTTTATATTTATCAAACATACATATTTTCTATGTAGGATATGCTAAGAAAACTTTTTAAACTAAGATGTGTATTTTCTGTATCTCTCAAGATTGACTTTTTCTTTTCTATTAATGTTGTGAATTTCCAGTATGACTAATAGTAAACTAACTTTGCCTTCTTGGAATAAACTAAATTTGAGTATTATAGAGTATCTTTTTTGATACATTATTAACTCTGGCTTTTAATTATTCCACTGTTAGTGAGTTTTTGTTCATGCATTACAGCTGTTTTCCTCTCTGAAATATTTTATATGATTTGATATCAAGATATCATTAGCCTAATGAAATAGGGGTGTTTCTTTTTCTCACTTTCTGCAAGGATGTGTGTATGACTAGAATTACTCAGAGAGTTATTAAGTAAGTTTATAATTATAGTTCTTCTTTAGAAGAGTTAGTGTATATTTAAACTAGAGCTCTTTGAAAGTCGGTCTTTGCACACATGTATCATGTTCTAACAAACGTTGTTAAGTTGCATTTAACCTTTCAAAAATATCTTAAGTCCATACTATTTAAATGCGGAAAATAGACAACAACATATTTTTTGTAATTCAAATGTGGCCAATTCAAAAGATATAAATGGAAAATGTTGAAAAAATAAGGAAAGTCCTTAAACATGTAAAAATAGCAATTTTTTCCCTGTCTTATTTTCATTCCAATATGTTCAGTAAAGATCTTCCTCATTTTGTTGCTCTGAGTACACTCTCGACTCCTTTCTCAAATTAGTCATGAACACATGAGAACTTGGGTTACCAGAGTTTATTCTAACAAACTACTTCTATAAATTATTAATAAAATAAACATAACATACATATCAGCCATCTTGAATACTACAGGGAATTAGTACCCTTGAGACAAGCACAGAAGAAAACTTTTAGAGAGAAGCAAACAGGACATAGCAAAAATTTGGCATTGTCACCACAGAATGACATCTTATTTCAGTGATTATTTTTTTCTCATATATGCAGGAGAAAGAAAAGTACAAACAAATGACTAAGCTTTTGGTGTAAAGTGGATGCTCATACCAGCATAGAAATGTTTTAATTATGAGAAACTGTCCTAATGTTCTCCTCACTATATTCCTTAATGTTCCAAAGTTACACTTAAATTGAATTATTATTATTATTACTTTTTAATTTTCAGAAAATAATCCCTCTCCAAATACCTACATCAATTGTATCCAGTATAATTCCTTTTATTTCACTGAGTGCATCGTGGCCAATGGAGGTCTTCTTGGAGAATCAACATCATTTGACTAATGGTGTGATGGCAGAAATATCAAACATTTGCTAAAAACAAGTTCCATCTTTTTTGAACTTCAACTAAAATTGATAACACATGTGAGTACAAAATTCTGAGCGGAGACTGTGCCCCCAGCTTTCTGCTACTTTGAAGATCAGAGAGTCTCTCACCTTCTCTTGTTTAAGACCATCAGGCTCAAAATGTATCATTAAAATTGTTTATGGCTCAATTCAAATAAATGGAAATATAATGATTGAATAAAGGGTTTTCTCTAAAAGACTTGAAAATGATACACTATAACAGACCAAGTGTTTCAAGCATAAAATTAATAGCAGTATTTAAAAAAAAAATTATCATTGAGCAAAAAAAGAATTGTTTTCACAATACTTTTTTCTATACAGCCAAGGTTAACTGATAAAAATCTCAAGCTTACCAGAAGTGGTAATTTGGATTTTCATAGCTCTATTTCACTTAACAATGTATTCCTACATAATCTTATTTGATCTTTAAAGTATCTGGTGATAGTGAAGTAGAGCTGCTCTTCCAAATTACAGGTGAAGAAAACGAGTCTCTGTGAGTGGTTTGATTTGTCAGAGGTCTCACAACTAGTTGGGGTGAGCCAAAACTTACTCTGACCCTCTGACTCTTTTTTTTTAAGTTTATTTTTTTTTTTATTTTGAGAGAGAGAGTGAGGGAGAGAATGAGAGAGAGAGAGAGAGAGAGCACACACAGTCAGGGGAGGGGAAGAGAGAAAGGGAGAGAGAGAATCCCAACAGGCCCTCTGCTGTGAGCACAGACTTTCGGTTCAGCCTCGGACTCTTGGTTTCAGCTCAGGTCAGGCCTGAAACCAAGAGTCAGATGCTCAACCAACTGAGCCACCCAGATGTCCTTGATCCTCTGATTCTTAATCCAGATACTGATATATTTTTTCCTTAAAACATAATTTTGTTTATTAAATTATAAGCTCTTCATCACTCCTAGTCTGTGTGTGTGTGTGTGTGTGTGTGTGTGTGTGCACGCGCGTGTATTTAAACTTTGCAATTGGATTGTTTTAGCAGTCATATATTCTCAGGAAGCATAAAATAATAGGACTGGATGAATAGCTTCTGGTGACAAAACTGCCTTATTTATATGTTAATGCAACATATAAACTTTAGTCTAAGGCACTGCTATTTCCTCTCTGATGTTATAGGGTACCAGACTTAGAGATTTTAAATATGCCACTAAAGGAGTTCAAACTCTAGTTCTAGGTCTGCTACCTTATTATGTTCGCACTATATGAGATGACTGGGATCTGTATAGTCAGATTTGGCAGCCTCTTACATGCTTATTTGACCAGGGAGATATATCAAATTTAGAACTTTTACTCTAAGAATAAGGCAGTTGTAATCCATATTAGAATGTTACAGAGTCAGACTTGAATAAGGTAGTTAATGGATAATACCTGTGATTTTTAAAGTCTTTTTTTCCTTAATGCAACTTTTTTGGTAGTTTGGTCTTGGGGATTGTTTTATGTTTTTCTTTGCCAACAGACCAAAGTTCATATTTGATTATTTCATTTTTATATTTAAAGAAAACCGGCCACAATAATTATGGCTTAATGTTGCTCATCATTCAGTTTCCAATGCCATTGCTAGCACTTTCTAATTAGACAAGCGACCTGCTCTTTACAGTTATTGTTTGTTCGAATGTAAAATGGAATTATTGTGTCTAATTCACAGGGTAGTGGTAAGAATGAAATGATGTCAATAGTACTATTTCGGGCACATAATAGTCAATGCATAAAGAAAATCTTATGAAAACTGGGTTAAAAGAAAAATGGTTACATAAGTTGAAATGAGTTTCCTTCCCATTGGGGCTCAAGATCTTGACGACCCCTTGGTGAGGATGATATAAAGGAGACCAAATGGCTAATTGTATATTAAGACATTAAGTAGTATAGTCTTTCCCTGGAGGAACAAAGGATTCAAAGGTCTTCCCAATCCTTACTACTACTAACAGTGTTTTTATTATTAATTAAAAAAATAAAACATGTTCTTCAGAAAATATTTTAGTGTTACTATGTGTATGGCTTAAGTTTTAGGAGTAAGAAGGTAAAAAAACAATGCTTCTTACAACACTTAATGTGGGCTTACAGTTTATGGTTAAATTCTACATTATTCAGTTCTTAATCCCATTTATTATATTAAAAAACTCTAAAGGAAATCAAAGTACATCTCAATTATACCATGCTCTTGTGAGAAAGGAACTGGCTTTTTAGTCACACCAAGATGAGAATAGGTATTCGTCCCATTTGGAAAGTGCTCCATGTAATGTTAAAGAAAAATATCATTGTGAAAAATATAATGTGTAATGTCTGTTGGTAACCATAGAATATGTAAATGTGGTGCCAATGAATTATCCCCTAAAGGATGCCAAATTTCCTGCCATATGTTGTCTTTTGGTCTAAGTAGTTTGCTGCCAATTTAGCTTATTCTTCATCCTGTGCTCCGAAGTCTTGAGGAAAAAAAATCCTAGAGCATTCTCAAGAGGTTTTCATTGGTATTGGAGCCAAAAATCACATATCTGCCTCACGGGATTCCTTCTGAGTCTGGCTGGAGAAACTATCATGGAAATAAGTTCAGATTGCTATCATGGGCTGGGAGCCAGAGTTTCCCCAAACCAGTCAAAAATCCATCTGGGACTCTAGATTAGAATTATTTGAAATCCACAGAGAACCAGGAAAAGGCCTTGGGTCTAATGTGATCCCAATCTTTACAGCTCAGAAGTATTCCCCAAGCCCCCATAATTTCCCTAAAGCCAGGGGGGTAAAGATTTGGAAGTTTAACTAAAACTGGTGAACAGTAAAAGAAAAAGCAGTTAGCTGGGAGTTCCCAGAAATTCCTGTCAAAACTGAGTCATCGTTTTGCCTTGCTATTTATTCCATATAACAGAGACTTCTTCCCAATTCACTTAACTACCTTTTCATCAGTGTGTCTTAATACAGTCCTTTCTTTTTAGCTCTTATTTTTTTTTCAATTTTTGAGGATCTAGAATAGCACTTTCAATATAACACTAGTTAAATATCTTGGCTTTCTTGTTGAAGAAAGACATGTTAACCCCAAACTAGTCTCTGTGAGGACGGACATCACTATGAAAGAAAATACCAAATTCTGAAATGACTGAGTTAGGGTTTAAATAACCTCTGTATAACATAGGCAAAAGTCAGCCTTTTGACTTGACGTACTTTTAGTAACAACTCCCTCCAATCGAATGATGTTGGGATGGTCAAATTGTCCCATAATGCTTGCTTCTCCCAGGAAGTCTCTCCTCTGCTTTTCTGTGTAGCCCACTTTCAGGGTCTTGATGGCCACGGAAATTTCTTTTTTTGAAGGGAGTTTTAAGCGACCACTGCACACCTCTCCAAATTCACCTGTTAGGATAACAAAACAACAAACAAAGGTAAGGAAATCTATAATAAAAATATTATTAGTAGAGAGTAACTGTTTCATCTCAGTAATTCCAAAGTATTTGCACCTTTGACCCACAAGATGTACACTGTAAATCTCCAACTTATTTTAGAAAATGGTAACTGGAGACTCCCTAAGAAACTCCAGGACATCGAGAGCCCAGTGGGAAATGGACCTTGTGAGTTGCCATATATTTTGAAGTACCACGCTGTGAACAATGTTATATGAAAGAACAAGTGGAAAGTGGAAGGCTATATCTAATAGGGTTTTATGTCCTTGTTCTCATAGCTACCATCTCCTCAGGGTAATCAACAGACCAGTATAGGTATTATCAGTTTAACAATGGATTAAATTTCAGATGTTTCCAGCCATTCTGTTATTACGAAGAGGACCAATTTAGCTATACACTCAGACTGTCTAAATATGAGAACAGAAGCATCTGCTACCAATTCCTTTTATTGGAGTATTGGCATGTTGCACTCATTATTGACATACTAGTTGTAAAGTTCTCTGAGATTCTGGAAGGAAGAAGATAAATATACTATTTTCAGAAAAAGGTAGCACACTTTTTTCTATATAGAATCACTCTAAATATTTTCAAAGTCTTCAATAAAAAACTTGTTTTAAATACATAATTAATCCACAATCTACCAAAATTGGAATGTTGGTGACTTTTAAATAGTCTAGGGTGTCTAGGTGGCTCAGTCAGTGGAGCATCTGACTTCCGTTTAGGTCATTACCTCACAGTTTGTGGGTTCGAGTCCTGCGTCAGGCTTTGTGCTGACAGCTTGGAGTCTGAAGCCTGCTTCAGATTCTGTGTCTCCCTTTCTGTCTACCCCTCCCCTGCTCACACTCTGTCTCTCACTCTCAAAAATAAACACTAAAAAAATTAAATAGCCTAATCTGACGGATATAAAATTGCCTAGAACTAGTTTGGGCACTATCTTCATATATATTGTTATTCAGAAAATTTACCCATAACTTTTTCAACCTTTTTTGAGCTCCCTGAGAGTGGAGACCCTTTACACTCATTTTTCTGTCCCACCAGTTGCCATAGTAATTGCCACTATGTAGTGCCATGCATAGAACATTCCTTGCTCATAAAGGAAATCCTAATCTTGTGTAGCTTACTACATCTGATTGTACAACACTTTAAAAAATGTTTTTTAACATCAAATGAGAGATTTTTTAGAAAAGGATTAATTGTATAATTCATTGTTAGGCTGTCTATGGAATGGCAGAGGATTCTTGGTCCAACCTTCTCATCGTGAGTTTTTGTACAAGCCCTATGCCCCGTGGGTCAGCCAGAGAGGAGCTGTCAAGAAGGGAGATGCTTCTTCTCTATATTTTGTTCAAGCAAGTGGTTCAACCCACAAAAGCAGCAGGTTGTCCTATTGATTTACCAGCTGCATTACTACGAATGGCTTGCTTCTCTCCAGGAAGCTCTAAACTTCCCCAGACTTGACCTTTTCTCAGGAATCCAGTTTTGTCACTGTTTTCAAAACCATGACTTATGCTGTAACTTGTCAAAGTCACATAAGGTCCAAAAGCAGCTATTTATACATTTTAAAAATAAATACCCATCAGTTGGCAACAATATGACCGGCACTTTGAAAAATACAGAGTTATAATGCTAAATAAGTCAGATCTAATTTTTTCTCTTTGAAGGAATAGGGAGAAGATGGCAATATTTGTAGCTAGGGTGTTTCTTAGAATTATAGGGAGAATCAGGGGCAAAGTTTGAGAACATTCATTGATCTTTTGAAATCCAAGGAAGAATATGTCATTATAGAGAGTGAGTATTAGGAGAATTGTGATGCAAAGTAAATCATTGTTAGAATCTGTAAGCACGAGTAAGACTTCCTTTCCTTATACTGGGCTATTGGAACCTTGCCAGAGAGCTCCAGTTCATGCTGCATAAACATTAACTTTGAGCAAACCATAAGCATCCATAATACATTTCTATTTTCTGAAATAAAGTTCTGCCATTATCATAAGTCAATACATTGTAATGGACCATGTTCTAAATTTTGATGTTATCACCACTTATTCAATGTGACAAGTCATTTGCCAACAGATTGCAGGACAGATAGTACTGAGCTGTGGGACAGAGAACAGATTCTAGGGCCTAATTGCCGCTGTCACTTATTAGCTGTGTGATTTTGAGCTAGCGCCTTTTTATTTTTTTTATTTATTTTTAAATTTTTTTTTAATTTATTTCTTGGAGAGAGAGAGAGAGAGAGACAGCATGAGCAGGGGAGGGTCAGAGAGAGGGGGAGTCACAGACTCTGAAACAGGCTCCAGGCTCTGAGCGGGCAGTCAGCACAGAGCCCGACGTGGGGCTCGAACCCACGAACTGCAAGATCATGACCTAAGTGAAAGTCGGATGCTTAACCGACTAAGCCACCCAGGCACCCCGAGCTAGCGCCTTTTTAAAATATGTATTTCTTTTGAGAGAGAGAGCATGCATGTGCATGGGGGAGGTGCAGAGAGGGAGAGATTGAGAGAGAGAGAGAGAAAGGGAGAGACAGAATCCCAAGCAGTCTCTAGGCTGTCAGCACAGAGCCCAATGCCAGCCTCGATCTCATGAACCTTGAGATCATGACCTGAACAAAAATCAAGAGTTGGATGCTCAACTGACTGAGTCAATCAGGCACCACTTGAGCAAGCATCTTAACCTCTCTGTATCTTTCTCTCTTTATCTAACATGGGAACACCAATTGCATCTAACTCATAAAATTTTTGTATGATTAAAGAAATTAATGTATGTAAAGATGCATAATGTCATCTACAAGTTAGTTACTATTTTCTTCTCTGAGTTCAGACCCACCTTAAGAAGGATAAATTATCTATCTACTTCTGAAGAGTTAGATCAAATTGAAGAATAAATACAAAAATGTTTTTTAAAATGTTAAATTCCGTATTAATGTAAGAAGAGGTGGTTGTGATGTTGATGGTGATAACAAGGTTAATGTCATTCTGGACAAGTATTTGTAAAGAACGGAATTTTGTAAAAGTCCCTCACTGGGGGGGATCAGGGAGAGAGTTCAAATTTCAAGTGGGTCAATTAGGGTTCCTTTCCTTCTTTTTAAGGAAATATCTGACATATGTAAATGTATATCTACTTTCAAAATTCAGAAGATGATGTTTCAGTCATGCTAATTTTTTAAAAACACCAAAACTTTGAAATGTGATTATTTTATCAGATAAATACTAGAAATGTTCACCAATATATTATACTAAACAGAAATGTTAAACATTAATTCATTTCTCTTTATAATAAACAACTGTGTTTGAAATATTAACAAAGATTAGGCAAATGCAATGCCCTATCTTTCCATCTAGCCAAATTTTACATGGTCTTATTCAATTACCTCTTAACCTATAGGAAAAAAAAAAAACTTATCCTGTCATTTCTAAGTAAAAGCACAACTGTAAGATCATTTGGAAAGCACTGCTTGATTGTTTAATCCAATAACTGCAGTAGGTTGTATCTGTACTTTGAAATAAAATATGCTTTATGAGAATGGGCGCACCATATTCTGGTTTAAGATGCACAATGCAAAACTGTTCAAAATAAAATTTCTTACCCTCCTTTCATTTAAAATATGTAATTTAAAATAGGAGAAATGAACAGAGTATAAGTAGCCTTATATTTTTTTGTATATTTATCAGATACCATTATTTATCAGTTACTGTTATTTTATTTTATTTATTAGATACCATTTTAATGTGTGTGTCTTGTCTCACACCACTGTGTTCTAGCGTTATCAAATACCATCTCTCTAGATAAGGTTTTACTAGTGGAAAGGGCCCCGAAGTTCAAGGTCCCCATGTGTCTGTCTGGCCTCTGGACACTGGCTGAGCACAAATAAGTTTCTCATCCTCATATCATTTGAGTGTGCAAAGCCTGTGTGCTACAGGTGCTCCTCAGGTTTCCGTGCTAGGGAACAGTGCACTCTTGTGGGACGATATTAACACCAGCACTACAGGAACCACATGCACCACAGGGCAGTTTACAAAGCAGAACTGTACAAATGAAAGAGAGAAATTAATATTTATTTGTGTTCACTAGATTAACACAGATATATGATGGACGTGTATACTCTTAAGTCTTAATTGTGGAAAAAGAAGCACATACTGTATTTTCCTTCTATGAATTATTAGTTTCATATTTTAATATCACCTGCACCTGTGAGTTTTAGAAGGCTGAAATATTAATAAAGTCAGAGAAGATTTAGTATATTATCATTTTATTTAGATAATATGAATTACTCAGATTTTCCTGCTTCAAAAGTAAATACTGTAAGCTTTCTAAATGCTGCTTTGATGTATAGAAAGAAAAACAGAGAAAATTATATGCACATTTGTGTAAAGAAGCATCTTGCAGAAAACGTGATCTGATGTTATTCACTATTCAATGAATTAATTTCTCAGTCTTTCTCTTTCCCACATCAACATATCTATTTGGCATTTGTTTTTAAAATAATATTGAAGAACGAGGTGATGGGTAGAACTATTGGACAAGATTGTTTATTTTTACTTTTGAGTAGCAGTTTTATTCAAATGTACCTTGAATGTCTGTGGATGTTCCTGTGTTTATGTGTAAATGTAAAAATAGTGTTATTCTATAAGTATCTATAACTTTTATTGGAAATGTGCAACTGTTATTCACAATCACTCCAGAGGTGTTTATTAATGGAATTATAATTGAATCCATTAATGATTAGAATGAAGAGGTATCTATATGAAAACAAGCTTCAACACAAATGCATTTAAACTATATAAAGTAATAGGCAAGTATTAAAATGGAGTACTTTATGTTACTTAAACTATCCACTCAAATAGTTTTGAGTCAAATGCGTCATTTATGATTATGTTTTGTGTTGCCTCCTTTTTTCAATTTTAAAGAGGATTCTAAAATTGCCTGTTCTAGAAACTCAAAATTTTCACTTAGTGAGCTTGTCTAAAGTAAGATACACTTTTATCCTGTTATCCCTGTTTAATCAAATAGGCTTTGTGACACATGATCAGCATAGCCAGGGGAAGACAGAGCTATTGAGGCGGCCGCCTCTGAAATTCAATAAATAAAAAGCTGGCCATGGTCTGTGAGTCTGTAAGTCTGGCACCTTTGAAATCATTACATTCCATTAAATACTCCTTCATTTATTTATTGCCTGCCTTTGATGTTGAAACCAGAAAAAATGTCCCTTTTCATAGCAATATAACTTAGGTTTGACAATTTGCACATTCTTAGGCAGAGTTCTTATTCATAGTTGCAAACCTGTAATTGACACATAGGTAGAGAGTGGGGGTTACTGTGGTGGTTACCTGCTCCAACAACTTTGTCAATGGATATGTTGGTGGCATCCAATTCCTTAGCAAACTCATGAACTGCTTGAGTAGGGTCTTCGTATGTGTGTGGGTCAACATAAGTCCTGAGACCTGGAAGTTTTACTGTTTAAGGGAAGGGAGAAAGGCATTATTGTAGCTGGATTTATACAAACTTTACTGAGAAAATTTTATAACCATATTATTAGTGAAAAAATATCCCTGTTATAATAAAGCGAACCAACTGTTAGTTTATTCTGCAACTGGCAGAGAGGTTGGAATAAGCGTTGAATGATTTAAGAAACAAAATTCCCCCTAATGAAACAAAAAGAGGAACCACAATGAACTTTCTCACCAAAGCACTAGGAGGAAAATGGATGTTCAAATAGGGGAATCTCAAGGAGAAGATCATTCAGAATTGAGTAGACCCAGAAATTATACCATCAGCCCTAGTGAGTGAACACCATCACACTATTACACATTTATGATTCTACAAATAGTGCAGTAAACAAATATTTATGGCAATGCTACATCTGACAATAAATCAAAGTTTGTGAAATACTTTCAAAAGGTGGAACAATGGCTAATATTATAGATAAATTAATTAAAGTATACAAAATGGCATGTCTTTTGTTTGACACTATTCCACTCTTAGTAATATTCACAATCAAAGTTGTCTGTTGTAATTAAAGATCTGCTTAAACCTGTGAGGATATGTATATACAATATAGGTCTTATATGAATATATTAATATATCAATTTATTGAAATCCTACTGTATAGCTTTTCAGCATAGTTAAAGGCATTATAAATTCTCTATATTTTAATAATAGTGCCAAAAAGCTAAATTCCAAACATAAATTATATTTATAGCTTATTAAATATAAACCTCCTTCATAACATGTATATTTAGTTAATAATTCTGAAAGTGAAATTTTTTGTGATGTTCTATAATTAAATTATCATGGTTAAAAGATACAGGAGAATCATTTTGGATTTGATTTAATACTAATTAGATTTCTATTATTTGGAAAAAATAAATCATATTAGGAATAATTTGGAATGTTCAATAAATTTCTCTGCAGTAAAACTAATTCCCCATGTGAGGCTTGAACTCATGACCCAAAGAGATCGAGAATTGCCTGTTCTACCAACTGAGTCAGCCAGGCACCCCTAAAACTAAAGTTTTATCAAAGGGAGCTTAGGATCTACTAAAGTACATAAACATGCTCTAATACTAAAGGATATTGCATATATACTTATATGATGGATTTTTGTTTTTAATTTTGTTAATTTTTTAAAAAATGGTTAAAAAATATTGGTAACATTGTTTTAGCAAGGGGCAAAGATGTCTAATAGTGATATATTTTTTTCATTTATGACACTATATTATTGAAGGATTTTTTTTATCCTAAAGTAACAAAAGAAATCAGATGTTCTCTTTTATAGCATCCTTCATAATGAAAGCATCTTAACGGCAAATTGCAAGTGAACATTCAGTGATGATCAAAGACGTCTCTGACTCAGTTTTGTAGTGTGGATGAAATGGGTGTAGAGGCTGATGATAGCAGTTATTCTGGAGAACCTTCAGCACATTGGACATTAGGTCAACAGGTCCAGCATTTCATAGTTCGGGCTGAGAAATGATCATTCATTGACCTATAGGACATCTTCATGAATGCCCTGGTTACACCACATAATAAGTTATGTTCCTGCAAAGGATCCATAAAGATTTTGAGATAGGAAATAGAGGCATAAGTATAAATGGATTATAAAAAATAAATGGTGGTTGGGAAGTAAAAATCCAATTTTCCTTAGTTACTTCTCCAGATGATTTTTGAGACTCTAGAAATGGGTAGGTCAGGGAGCAAATGGAGAAGAGAGGCTAATGCTCCTCCTCCTTGTCCTGTGTTGACACTGACACTGCAACACAGCAGCCTCTCCATCCTGAGGTCAAGCACAGATTATTCCAGAAGATACCCATTCTAGAGTTACATCCGTAGAAATGGGGAAATGACAAGTCCTTTGCCCTTGCTTTGGGTAAACTGTGAGTAGAGCAGCTTTTGAAGCAAGAACTCTACTTTTGATGGGTTTTCTATTCTGAACAGCTCTGTAAAAAGAATTAGCTAAGTGTCAGAGAAAGAAAGTTCTTGTATACTTGTTATTCAAGTGCCTCGCATGAGTGCCTGCTATGGGGTTAATGCCCAATAAATGATAGAGATTATTGACATTATATGTATTTTCATGTTAAGAATGTTTATTCACAATTATCAGTATGATTGAGGTTTCTGGAGAGAGAATTTGGGCCAGAAATGTCCATTCCTTTAGAGCTCCCAGATCAGTTTGCAAGCTTCTGCCATTATTGTAAACATTGTTGCTTCCTACAAAAACAGAGGGCAGAGTCACTTTTTAGTACAGTGGTCTATTATAATTTATTATTACACTAAAACTATTTCTTTTTTTTTAATATTTTTATTTCTGAGAGAGAGAGAGAGAGAGAGAGAGAGAGAGCGTGAGCAGGGGAGGGCCAGAGAGAGAGGGAGACACAGACTCTGAAATAGGCTCCAGGCTCTGAGCCGGCAGTCAGCACAGAGCCCGACGCGGGGCTCGAACCCACGAACCGCGAGATCATGACCTAAGCGAAAGTCGGACGCTTAACCGACTAAGCCACCCAGGCGCCCCACACTAAAACTATTTCTAATATTATCAGTACTAAAACACTTTACCCTTAAAACAAGCAAACATATTAAGAAAGGCTTGCATACTTGTCTTGCTTACGAGTAAGGAAAACAGTAAAAGTAACTGTAGACTACACTTACTGAAATATATTAGGAAATAAAGTTCTGTCAGAATCTTTTTGTATAATAAATTGTTACATTTGATGGAAATTCACATCAAAGGGAGGCTGAGATATATGATCATCCAGTTTTGATTTATCTCTAGTAATAAAGGACCAGTAAGATTAGGACGTTTAGTATTCCTTTTCAAGGAAAATTAAAAACCTTTTAAAAATAAGGTCAAACTTGGGGCGGCTGGGTGGGTCAGTCAGTTCAGGGTCCAACTTGGGCTCAGGTCATGATCTCATGGTTCCTGGGTTCAAGACCCGCATCAGACTCTGTACTAACAACTTCTGAGTCTGTGTCTCCCTCTTTTTCTGCCCCTCCCCTGCTCACACTCTGTCTCGGTCTCTCCCTCTCAAAAATAAATGTTAAAAAATTTTTTTAAGTGAGGTAAAAAAATTAAAAAAAAAAAAGAAAACTTTTCTTGTAAACAATTACAAATGTGTTACCTTGAGGAACTTAAGGAAAGCAATTTGGAAGCAATTTACTAGCATCAGGATTTACAAAGACCATTATAAAATGAGTTGTCAGACACAAAGTCTCTAACATTTTAAATAAGGCCCGGCTTGAAACAGCCTTGAAATTGTGCTTTAGAGTGACCCTTCTATACCTGCCAGGCCTAGGGAGTGTATGTATTACTAAATAATCTGAACATTCAATCACCATTCCCAACTAAAATCAATCAAATTTAGTGCAATTAAATAAAAATCATGGAAACTTCTTTTCTATCCACATGAAATTTGGGAAACAATAGAAATATAAACACACACATCCCCAAGTAAAATGGCCTGTTTGCCGTGGGAGCTTCGGCTGCTGACTTTTCACTGCTGACCCCAGAGGTTCCAGGAATCAGGTGATGCAGGATACAAGGCACATAATCCCTTCACACCAATAATTAAGGGCAACATACAGAGTAACTGGGCTGTGTCAAGAAAACCAGATAATAAACACATGTTCACGTGTTAAGCTGTACTACTTTACAGCTCGTTCTGCGCAAACACAATAATTTACATTTCCATTTTACCAGCATGAGTTGCCCTAAGGATAGCAAGAAATAAACGGGCCTAGCCGCAGAGGGCAAGGGGACAGGATCTTAGGAGGTGAAACACATTTCTTTCCTTTTGAAGCAATATTATAGGATTTGTAACAAGACTGGAGGGAATAGTTCATAGCTAGAGTTTTTTAAAGTAATACCAAATAAATGGTCTGAAATAAACCAGCTGTAGCATTAAGATGCAGAAAGTTTATGACAAGCATGTACGTTACCTTATGCCCTTACAGCTAGGATAAAATGCATTTCTTTTTTGTTTGTCTATCATAAAGACATTGCGCATTTGAAGAAAATTAAAGTTTCGAGCAACTCCACCAGAGAAACCAACAGCTAAAACAGACTGGAGTGATGGAGGAATGTGCTTACCAATGGGACACAGAAATTTATCATTGTTCCAAATTCATGAGATTTATAATTCTGACATTAAAAACCCAAGTCAGTATGGTTTTACTCTAAAGGCTATATTTACATTGACTGTTGAACTCAAATTAAGAACAATTTAATCCACAGCAATGTAAGTGCTCTAATTTATGCATGGCAGCTGTGACTCAGTGTTTTTTGGGGGGGCAGTAAAAAAAGCTACACAAGCCTCCTGCAGTTTGTTCATTCATTCTCTTAAGACTTTTGAGGTGGCAACCTGACTCATCTAGAAGGATGAGATGTTGCCAAGAGGAGGGTAGCACTTTGGCTTTTGCAAATTATTCTGCGATGACTGCAATGAGAAGGATAAAACAAATAATGCTCTTTGTAAACTCTGTCACTGTGTCCAGCTCACATCAGTTTACATTTTGGAAGACATTCTCTTTTTCTTTTTTGTAAGCTACTGTGTGCCTCCTGCATGTTGGCAATAGGTAATCAAGCTGTTAACTTGAGTTAAAATGAGAACTATAGTTTTTAGATGCAAAGCCATTGATGGATATAAAGTATCATGCTGAACTGAAAATAATTTTACAAGGCAATAGTGAATCACAGAAAGTGATGCTTACAAGACTACATCAGTCATATTGAGGTGATTTGAGAGCACGAAAGTATGAGTTTAGTCTGCACTAATTTCCATAAGAACATGCTATTCCCTTTGAGTCCACTGATTAGTAATTGCCACGTCGTTTGGAAAAATCAAAATGCCTGGGATGATTTGTTTTGCCACAAGAAGAAAAAAAACAGTCCTCTTATTAGATATAAACACTTTGTTTCCCAAAAGAGTATTTCCTTTAGAAAATATTAAAAGGAGACTAAATTGATTGGTATTAAACAATGAGGGAAAAGTGCTGGCTTTTCTACCAGTGAGATATCGTATAACTACAAAATAAACAGTTTATTTTAAAGGCTCTCTCCCGGTTGGATGACAAAATAGACTCCGGCATTTCACATAAACAGAGGTTGTTTATATTTATTTGGGAGTTCGGAAAGGGAAAATGTTCCTATTTAGATTTTAGCAAAGGATGAAAAATAAGGAAATGGAAGATACGCTTTGCCTTCCAGCTACGCAGAGCTGACTATATAGTACATACTCCCCATTATGTGCATTATTTGGCTATAAACCACAGGTTATCCTTCACTTTAGCTTAAGGATGCTGAAATGTGACCATGTAAAAATTACTTCATGCAGAGCCATGAATTTCCTTCCCCATTTTAAATTAATTTAATCTGCTTAATTTTTTTTTCATAAAACTCCTCTTGCATTCCCTTCTTTGTGGGGGAAGTTATCCAATTATATATCAATGACTGCTAAAACTAAAACGGTAAAACCAAAGCACCAAAACAGCTTAGGAACTTACAATGTCCATTCCCAAAATGAAGTCTTTTTTCATCTGCACCATGTTTTGACTTGTTATAGCCACAGAACCTGGAGGGAAGTCAGGGGAAGAGAACACAGAAAGGAAATATATGAAAGCAATTATCTATGCTCAGAATGTGCAAAGCACAAAAAAAAAAATAAAGCATTTTCCTCAAACAATTAAATGCTTTAGTGAAAGTTTAATGACTTCATATTTTCTAAATCCTTTATAGAAAGCCTCTTTCTCTGGGGACTCTGGAAAGCTGCCTAATGAGGAGATACGCAGAGTTGCTTCCCCACTGTGCAGACCCCTTCAGTTCAGTTTTTATAATGGCCTTAGAAAGTGTTTATAGTATTTTTTTTTAACAACTGCTGTTAGAATGAATGAAGGCTAAAGTCCCCATTGTTAGTGATTAGTGCTGTGCCGTGTTGCCAGTGTTCTGGGTGAGAAAGTGGCAGGGAAATCTGGGGTGCATTTCAAGAGTGAGAGAACATTGGAAAAAGAGAGTAAAAACCACAAATGAGGTCAAAAGGAAGAAGAGAAGTGGTATGAGGTTGAAAAGTGGGGCAGGAATTTAATGGGAAAAAAAGAAAATCAAAACTAAAGATGGAGAAACAAAAGAAAGGGAAGGGAGGAAAGAACAGATCCAAGCAGAGACATTCTTAGCTGTTAAAATACTTCATTCACCACACTCTTCAGATTTTAGCTACAATTAAGGGGAGCAAGCAGAGCAATAGTGAAAGTCAGTCATGAAAGTCAGTCGTAAAAGAGACTGCAAACTCACCTCCCTATCAAAACGTAGGTGACCACTGTGAGGAGAATAATGGCCACTGCCGCTGAAATGGCAATCATTACCACTTGGCTATTTTCCCCTGAGATGGAGAAAGCTGGGAGATTGAAGAGAAAAAATAAGAAAAGACCAGGCATTAACACATCATAACTAACATCTGCATGGAAAAGCTGATAAACTCAATCATAGTTATTCTGCTTTTACCCAAAATATGGCTTACTGCTTAATACAATGTAAACAGAATTCCCCACTTTAGTGTAAAAACAGACACTTCCTATAATGGTGCCTGAAATTTCTAACTAATAAGATAAGATACTCTCTTTCAATGGCATCAATCAAATGGGACTTGAGTGCCTAATCTGTGAAATATCCTGGACTGGTTTTCTGTAGGCTCATTGCAAAGAAACTCATAGGTTAAACCAGAAGTTATCAGAGGAACATAGAGACCAGGTAGATTTCCCTGAATGAAGTTATAAAAGCTTCCTAAAATTTTTTTAGTGCTTATTTAGTTTTGAGAGAGAGAAGACAGGGTGAGAGCGGGGGAGGGGCAGAGAGAGAGGAAGACACAGAATCCGAAGCAGGGTCCAGGTTCTGACCTGTCAGCACAGAGCCCCACATGGGGCTCGAACTCACAAGTGGTGAGATCAGACCTGAACCGAAGTCGGATGCTTAAGCGACAGGGTTACCCAGATGCCCTAAAAGCTTTCTAATCAAGCTTGTTTAGCTTCCAATATCTAGAATTATATAAATGTTTTTTTAGCACATACCCCCAACAAATTATTCTCCCTGTGTTTCCTACCTTTATGAGCAGCCCATCACTCCCTCACTCACCTAGACGAGATGTTGGTAAAAATGATTCAGGAATCAAACCTGGCCTGCCACAAGGTTTTATATAGCTCAAGAGCTTAGAATGGCTTCCATTTGCTTAATGGTTGTAAAAAGTCAAAAGAAGATTTTTGACATGTAAAAATTATGTAAAATTCAAAATTGGTGTCCATATGTGAAGTTGTATTGGAGCACAGCCACATTCATTTATGTATTATGCTACACGAATTCATTCTATGGCTGCTTTTAAGCTACAATAGCCAGGTTGAGGAGGAGCAACAGAGATCGTTTGCACACACAGCCTAAAATATTTATTGTCTAGCCCTTTATGGTAAAAGTTTCCTGGTTTATGGAAAACATTTACTGATCCTTGAGCTAGACCAGTGCTTCTCTGACTTCAGTGTTCATTCAAACCACTGGGGAATCTTTTGGAAAAGAAGTTTCTGATTCAGTCTGTCTAGAGTGGGGACTGAGACTGTGCTTTTCTTTTCTTTTTTTCATTTGTTTTAGAGAGGTGGTGGAGAGAGGGGCAGAGAAGCCTTAAGCAGGCTCCACATTCAACACAGAGCCCAGTAAGGGGCTCAATGTGGGGTCAGTCTCAAGATGCTGGGATGATGACCTGAGCCAAAATCAAGAGTTAGGCACTGAGCCACACTGGTGACCTGAGACTGTGCTTTTTTTATAAGCTTCCAGTGATGCTGACGACTGATTCCAGACCACATTTTGAGTAGCAAGGTGTAGACCACAAATATGAAGTCATCTTGTCTTCTCCCTCTCCCCATCCTTCACTATCCAATTAATCACCAAACTGTTTTAAGTGTTTTAGTTCATGTCTTCATTTCTCTTCTGGATTACAATTAGAAATTCCTAATTGGTCTTTATTTGCTTTCCTTTCCTATCTTTTATCTGGCCAGTAGAGTATTTCTTCTAAACCATGCATTTGATCATGTCATTGTCATGCATAAAAGTTTTGCAGGGCTCTCCATCACTTTTAAGATAACATACAAATTCTGTAGCAGAGCAGGTTAAAGCCATTTAAGATCCTGTTTCTTGCCTACACCCCAGCCTCATTTCTAACAAACTCTATAAGCATCCTAGTCTCTAGACTTTCCAAAATATACACAGCTCCTGGAACAACGTCTTTCGCATGCCCATATTTCAATGTCTATTGCCCTTGTAGTAAGTGCTGATTGAACAAATGAATGAGTGAGGTATCTAAGGAGCTTAGAAGAGAGAATTGGATTACTTGAATACTATCTCCTCTCCAGAAGCCATTATCAAATACATATTCAGCCTGATCAAAATCTAAGTTTGGAAGGTTTTCTTGAAAATAATGCAGTTTTAGGAAGACCTATATGATACAAATAGAGACACACGGCAAATGGGCTATAAGAAGTTTTCTAAGCAACTGAAAATAAGAGCTCAGAGTGTTGGAAGGAAGGCACCCTCATCATGTAAACTGCTGCAAGCCCTTTATTCTTTACTACCAGCAAACTGTTGTTCACACCACTGTGGCAGGCATGGGAGTGCCTGCTCGGATCGTCCTGCTAAGTCTGCAGCAGGCAGACAGCTTCCAGCTGCTGTACCTTCTGGACCCACCGCAGCCTTCACACCCTGGCCACCCTCCCCTCGATGACTAAATGCCATAAGGGACTGGAGCCAAGCCCTCCCTGCTCAGTGCAGGACTCCTCTAAGGGGTCTTCACTCTGGGACTCCCCACCGCTTGTGACACCCGCAGAGTTGTGCTGCTGGCTATGTCTCTTCCTCCTCCAGTCTTCTCTTTCCCTCCACCTCTTCACAGACCTCTGACCTACATCCCAGCACGAGGTGCTGCCTGACCACTTCTGTTCTTCCTGCCTCCTTCCTTCTGCTGCATTTTCCCCTATAAAGTTCATGTAATTCCATCTTAACATCTCTATCCCAGAACAACTGGACGGATGCATCCCTATCCATTGGATATAAATCTATGATTCGTTTGTAAAATAACTTAACTTAGTGATTCAACATGCTCCATAAACCTATAATAATAACGTTATCTCATGCTTTCCATGTTGTGCATACATTGTAATAACTTCTGAAATGCAACAAGTTCTGCATTCTCTGTGACGTTTAGCCAGCTGATGAGATACAGGTCAATGAAACTGGGAGAGGAAACATAATAGAAGGAAGAGGAATTTTCTATTTCTTTTTCTGTCACAGACAGAATTAAATTAGGACATCTCTGCAATGTCCTCTATCTCTATATCTATGAATCCTGGTGACTATCTAAGGCACATGATCAAATGGATCATTTTTGTTAGTGAAATTACCAAACACTTTTTTTTTTTTACAAATAGTTTATTGTCAAATTAGTTTCCAAATAACAGTCAGTGCTCATCCCCAAAGTGCCCTCCTCCATGCCTACCCCCCCCTCCCCCCCACATCCATCAGTCCTCAGTTTTTGTCAGCATTCAAGAGTCTCTCATGGTTTGCCTCTCTCCCTTTCCCCCACCATTTCCGCCCTTCTTCTCCCCCTTGTTCCTCCGTCAAGTTCCTCCTAATCCTCCTATACGTGCAAACATAGGATATTTGTCCTTCTCTGCCTGACTTATTTCGCTCAGCATAACACCCTCAAGGTCCATCCATGTTGCTACACATGGCCAGATTTCATTGTTTCTCATTGCCATGTAGTATTCCATGGTAGAGATAAACCACATCTTCTTGATCCATTCATCTGTTGAGGGACACTTAGGCTCTTTCCATGTTTTAGCTATTGTGGAGAGTGCTGCTATGAACATTGGGGTACATGTGCTCCTATGCCTCAGCATTTCTGTATCCCTTGGGTAAATTCCTAGCAGTGCTATTGCTGGGTCCTAGGGGAGTTCTATTGTTAGTTTCCTGAGGAACCTCCACACTGTTTTCCAGAGGGGCTGTACCAGTTTACATTCCCACCAACAGTGTAGGAGGGTGCTCATTTCTCCACATCCTTGCCAGCATCTAGAGTTCTCTGATTTGCTCATTTTAGCCACTCTGACTGGTGTGAGGTGGTATCTCAGTGTGGTTTTGATTTGTATTTCCCTGATGAGGAGGGATGCTGAGCATCGTTTCATGTGTCTGTTGGCCATCTGGATGTCCTCTTTGGAGAAGTGTCTGTTCATGTCTTCTGCCCATTTCTTCACTGGGTTGTTTGCTTTTCGGGCGTGTAGTTTGGTGAGTTCCTTATAGATTCTGGATATTAACCCTTTATCTGATATGTCATTTGCAACTATCTTTTCCCATTCTGTTGGTTGCCTATTAATTTTCTGGGTTGTTTCCTTGGCTGTGCAGAAGCTTTTAATCTTGATGAGGTCCCAACAGTTTATTTTTGCTCTTGATTCCCTTGCTTTTGGGGATGTGTCAAGTAAGAAGTTGCTGCGGTGGAGGTCAAGGAGGTTGTTTCCTGCTTTCTCCTCTAGGGTGTTGATAGTTTCCTGTCTCACGTTCAGGTCCTTTATCCATTTTGAACTGATTTTTGTGCATGGTGTGAGAAAATGATCTAGTTTCATTCTTCTGCATGTTGCTGTCCAGTTCTCCCAACACCATCTGTTAAAAAGGCTGTCTTTTTTCCATTGGATATTCTTTCCTGCTTTGTCAAAGATCAGTTGGCTGTATACTTTTGGGTCCACTTCTGAGTTCTCAATTCTGTTCCATTGGTCTATGTGTCTGTTTTTGTGCCAATACCATACTGTCTTGAGGATGACAGCTTTGTAGTAGAGGCTGAAGTCTGGGATGGTGATACCTCCCGTTTTGGTTTTATTTTTCAGTATTACTTTGGCTATTCGGGGTCTTTTGTGGTTCCATACAAATTTTTGGATAGTTTGTTCTAGTTTTGAGAAGTATGCTGGTGCCATTTTGATTGGAATTGCATTGAATGTGTAGAGTGCTTTAGGTAGTAATGACATCTTAACTATATTTATTCTTCCTATCCATGAGCATGGAATGTTTTTCCATTTCTTTGTGTCTTCTTCAATTTCCTTCATAAGTTTTCTATAGTTTTCATCATACAGATCTCTTGTATCCTTGGTTAGGTTTATTCCAAGGTATTTTATGGTTTTTTGTGCAATTGTGAATGGGATCAGTTTCTTGATTTCTCTTTCTGTTGCTTCATCTTTGGTGTATAAAAATGCAACCGATTTCTGTACGTTGATTTTGTACCCTGCAACTTGGCTGAATTCTTGGATCAGTTCTAGTAGGCTTCTGGTGGAGTCTGTCGGGTTTTCTATGTAGAGTATCATGTCATCTGCGAAGAGTGAAAGTTTGACTTCCTCTTTGCCAATTCTGATGCCTTTGATTTCCTTTTGTTGTCTGATGGCTGATGCTAGGACTTCCAGCACTATGTTAAACAACAGTGGTGAGAGTGGACATCCCTGTCGTGTTCCTGATCTCAGGGGGAAAGCTCTCAGTTTTTCCCCGTTGAGGATGATGTTAGCTGAAGGCTTCTCATAGATGGCTTTGATGATGTTTAAGTAGGTTCCTTCTATCCCAACTTTCTCTAGAGTCTTTATTAAGAAGGGATGCTGTATTTTGTCAAATGCTTTTTCTGCATCTATTGACAGGATCACATGGTTTTTATCTTTTCTTTTATTGATATGATGTATCACCTTGATTGATTTGCGAATGTTGAACCAGCCCTGTAACCCAGGAATGAATCCCACTTGATCTTGGTGGATGATTCTTTTGATATGCTGCTGGATTCGATTTGCAAGGATCTTGTTGAGAATTTTTGCATCCGTATTCATCAAGGATATTGGCCTATAGTTCTCTTTTTTTGCTGGATCTCTGTCAACCCCTCAGAAATACAAGCAATTATAAGGGAATACTATGAAAATTATATGCCAACAAACTGGACAACTTAGAAGAAATGGACAAATTCCTAAACACACACTCACTACCAAAATTCACACGGGAAGAAATAGAATACCTGAACAGACCCATAATGAGTGAAGAAATCGAATCAGTGATCAAAAATCTACCAACAAAGAAGAGCCCTGGACCTGATGGTTTCCCTGGGGAATTCTACCAGACATTTAAAACAGAATTAATCCCAATTCTTCTCAAGCTATTCCAAAAAATAGAAGTCGAAGGAAAACTCCCGGACTCATTTTATGAAGCCAGCATCACTCTGAAATTACCAAACATTTTTAATGAGTGATTTTGAATACATGCATTGTAGAGTTGTCTAAAAATATGTGGAGCACTTTAAAAAGTTACTGTCTACTGCATGTCTTAGAAACTCATTTTGTATATGTTTTCCCACAAACAAACTGCTTCCACTGTTTCTACTCATTTCCCATTTTAGAACATCCTGCACATACTGCTGACTTTCTCTCCCTAAAGCAGACTGGTTAGAAGCTCATTCTCATGAACCAGAATGCTTGGATTTGCACTTCTTTTGCTGTGTGACATAAGATCACTGGGGTGATGATCAAATGGGTTAATATAACCAAACACTTAAAACAGTTCTAAGCACTTAACAAATACTTAATAAATGTTACATATTTTTATTATTTCATTTCCCCAGTAAAAAACTAGCAAAAAGTGCTGTAGATTCAGTTTCTGCCCAAGGAGGATTTCCAGACAGTTGACTTGTCTGCTTTCCCAAGCATGTCAGTTTCATTCTGTTTATACTTCTCGCTGTGGAGATGCTACCTTGACTCTAGGGAAGCCCTTTACTCCTATAAACTCTATAATTTCAGCACAATATATATTTTTTAATGTACAGCTGCAGCACTGGATTAGTACTCCATAATGTGGAGGTTCCAGGTTCACTGACTCCACTTCCTCGTTATGCAATCTGAGAAAAATCACATAAACTGTATCCTAAACCATCTATAAAGGAAATAATAGTACTCAAATAACTACAGAACAGAGTCAAATAAAATGCTTATGAAAGTGCTTAATGGGGTGCCTGGGTGGCTGAGTTGGTAGAGTGTCCAACTCTTGATTTTAGCTCAGGTCATGATATCAGGATTCCTGTCAGTGCAAGTATACTTGGGATTCTCTCCCTCTCTCTCTCTGCTCACTCCTGCTCACTTTCTCTTTCAAAATAAACAAACTTAAAAAAAAAAAGATAATGCTTATTATCATATAACTACATGGGTTCTCGAATCTGAGCCATCATTTACCAATTATGTGACTTTAGAAAGGTTATTTACACCTCTCTATGCCTCACTTTCCTCATCTGTAAAGATAATAATAATTATAAAAAATAAGACATTTGGGGTTGCCTAGGTGGCTCACTTGGTTAAACATCCGACTTCAGCTCAGGTCATGATCTCATGGTTCATGAGTTCGAACCCCACGATGGGCTCTGTGCTGACAGCTCAGAGACTGGAGCCTGTTTCAGATTCTGTGTCTCCCTCTCTCTCTGCCCCTCCTCTGCTTGCTCTCTCTCTCTCAAAAATAAATAAACATTAAAAACGACATTTTAACCAAGTTCAAAAGATATTATCTAAACTCTAGGTAAAAACAAACTTTGCTCTACTAAAAAATATCTATATGTCTTATGAAAGGTAACTTTTCATATAATTTTTAAAAATAAAACTAGAAAAAAGTAGAACAGCAAAATGTTAAAGAAATACAAACATCATTTTTTAAATTTTATTAAAAAAATTTAAATTATTTTTAAAATATCAATATTCAACAAATAAGACTCTTAAGTTCTTAGAATGAATTTCTATAAATATATCATTTTGATTAAAAAAAAGAGAGTTGGTTTTTGTCTTTCCCCGCCAAGACCAAAGCTACCTTTTTTTTTAATCCATATTTAAAGTCTGGAAGAATTCTATGGTAAAAAAGAGTAAACTGAGTTTTTAAAATAGCAAACTGAACAACTCAAAGATATTTATATGTGAGGAACAAGATGTTAAAATGCTCATCTTTTTCTTCTCATTCTCTTTTCATCTGCTCTATCCATCAGTGAAACTATTGCAAGTATAAAACTTCTTTGGCAAAACCCCAAAACTCTGTAGTTTTCAATGGAATATTTCTTAAACCTCAGACACTGAAGGCTCATTAGAGGTTCATGCAAAATGCCGCCACAGCAGTATCTGTAGTAAATCTGTATTCACATTAGTATATTGGGATTTTTTTGTTCCCTTTGAAAATTTACATATCAGCTAGAGTTAAGTGCTGATTAAAAAAATAAAATATGTGTACCTAATGGTGATCTGCCCCTCCTGCCCCTCAATATGCCTAATTTCTACCACAGGATATAATGAACATGTGTTTTTTTGCTTGCTGGGATTTGTGATCTTTCTTGGTAAAGCACATGTAGGTTTTGTTGTTCCTAACTTAAACAGCCATTTAAAAGTTTGAAAAAAAAATTCAATTTGTAATCATTTCAGAACAGGAAACTGTTTCGCGGGATACCTGGTGGGCTCAGTTGGTGGAACATGTGACTCCTGATCTCGGGGTTGTGATTTTGAGCCCCACTTTGGGTGTAGAGATTACTTAAAAATAAAATCTTAAAAAAACAAGAAACTTTCCTGCATTACTTAAATTTTACAAAAAGATTGAGAACTACTAATGCTAAAATGCAATTAAAGTTTGTTATGATGTCATCTAAAATTTTAAATTTGTTTTAAACCTGTTAAAGATGCACTTTCATGGTATTTTAGAACATTCTGTTTCTGATGTTCTCAGAGAGCCCTTTCTTCTTGGAGGCCCGGAGGGAAGACTGCCCGTGGAGTCCTGAGTCCTGCCGTAGGCAGAAGGGCCTGCCTCCTGCCCCCTTTGCAGTCTTTAGTCATGGTGGAGAGCGTGGTCCCTGCATGAAGCCTGCGGTGGTTACTGAAGGTGCAGCAGCTGGAGGCTGTCTGCCCACTGCTGCCTTGGGGGCAGGGACATCCAAGCAGGCTCTCCAAGACTGCCACAGAGGTGAAAACATGTATATCCATCACAGGAGGATTAGCAGAGGTCTTGAAGTGTAGGTTAGTGATTTTGAGAATTAGCTCTCCTTTGAGTTAGAAGTATTACCGCGTTTCAGTGTGAGCTGATAATTTCTAAGAACACTCAATTCCCAATACCTTGCAGAAAATACAGCTAGTAATGGTAGCGAAATTCACCATATCTGACAAAAAGTGTGCCATAAAAATAGCGTAACTATTTGATAGAGTAGCTGTTATATTAGATTGTTTTTGTAATTTGTGTTTATCTTTAATGTTTCTTTTTTTTCACATTTATTTATTTTGAGAGAGAGATAGTGTGCATGAGCGGGAGAGGGGTAGAGAGAGAGAGAGAGAGGGAGACGCAGAATCTCAAATAGGCTCCAGACTCTGAGCCAGCAGCACAGGGCCAGACACGGAGCTAGAACTTGGAACAAGGAGATCATGACCTAGACCAAAGTCAGCTGCTTAACCGACTGAGCCACCCAGGCACCACTTTAATGTTCTATTAGGTATGGATTGTGCACATAATAAAAATATTACCGTACCAAAACCAATGTGCTTTTAGATCATGAACAAAATATTTAGATAGGAAATATCATGCCAGGAGAAATGCCAAATTGGAACAGTCAACAGAGATGACTGGGTGTCCCTTCAGTACTGTGCTGGCCATTGTCAGACACTCTCTGGATGATCTGTTTCTAGATGGAGTTCACCTTTGATTGTCTTCCTAGGCTATTTTACAACTGTGAATTTAAGTTGCAGGAAAACAGTGATGTATAACAATTGTTCCCATTACAATTAAAATAGAACATTCACTAGAGAGATAGAACTGCTTTATGTACAGTAGAAAAGATGACTCCAATCATTACATTTATTGTCCTATAGGATATTAATCAGCCTGGAACAAATTAATAAATTTAAGTATTCCTGATTGCCTAGAATACATATATACACAAATATGTATTTATATGTGTATATTTATCTGTTCTTCAAATTTTACTTTAATTTAAAAAATAAACCAGTTTAATCTTTTGTAGGATGCAATAAACAGAAATAAATATATAATAGTCTCCTCATTAATTAATACACTAAATAAAATCCTTAACTTGAACTTGATCTTGTGTTCACTTTGAATTAGTACCATGGCTGTGATATTTATTAGCTTTCTGAAAATTATAGTTTAGCAGAGAATTTTTCTAATGTGAAGCAAATGCATTTGAAAAAAAGAGAAATGCTACTGGGAAAATGTTTGCCAATTTTAGACCAGTCTATGCCAAATTTGGTGTCAGACACACAAGACTATCCAAATTGCTTGTGAATGTGAATGAGGTGATAAATCAGGTTTCAAAAATCCTTAATCTCCAAGTGATACAAGATTGAATGTGTTAAGGATTAAAACAATATTAAAATCCTCATGGATCAGCAAGTTTCTTTTCATAGTTCACTGAATCATGCAATGAACCTGGAATAGCTGGATGAACAGGTACAAGGAGTATGTAACCATATTAAATAGCATTCTTCAAAGCAACTTATGGCCAATAGAAGACCAGTAGCATTCCAGGCCTTGGAATATGTTTTATTTGTAAAAACGAAAAAAAAAATCCCACCCAGATGCACACCCACACTTATACAAATCTACAGACCCAATGCTATATAAATTGTTAAATATTTCAGGCAATATACTTTCAATGCATCTAAATGTGTAAACATTATCTAAATTTAGATGGAGAGGAGAATGAATTATCAGACACCTTTGCAACAGACCTCCCCCTACACCCTACACTGAAATAATACATACAGTCCGGGCTAGTTTCAAATTCAAACTTGCGACTGTTGCTCCCGTATCCAGCAGCAGTTCGGGCTCGGATTTGGAATACATAAGTAGTGTCAGGCTTGAGGCTACTGATGGTCACATTCGTGCCTCTTGCCCTCAGAATGGTATAGCTTGTCTCTTGCTCCTGCTTTGAGGTAAGAAAAATCATGTTAAAATCAAATCTTCATCAGGTAATTAGATGGTAAAAAGGTGAGCCACCCAAAATCAGTTCTTGCAGATTTTACCAACAACAAAGGACGCATGAAAGAGATGACAATTATTTCACTCTCTGAATACAACAGAGGCATTTTTAGGCTAAAAATACATACAGAATTTCTTAACTTGGATAAAATGATTTGTGCCCTGCACATATAGCAGAAGTTAGTTTTCATTCTTACACGTTAGTGAATATGCGAGTGATATGCTTTCTTCATTGCCAAGCCTGAATGAAAACTTCAGTCCAATTTCAAAAATAAACTTACAAAGAGGAAAATATTCTTTTGAATTAAACTTAATGGGGATACGCTACTGATTCTCAGAAAAATATTTTATCAATTACAAAATACTAAAATTTAAAAAGGCCCAGGTTTTATATATAGCACTACATTAATAACTTTCTCAGAATCAGTTATCTGTGCACTGTATTTAATCTAAGTCACTGTGATTCAGTAGAGGCACATATCTTTGGATCAAAGCCTAGAGATATTTCCCCAAAGGATCTTCTCCAGGAGACTCACATTGTACAGAAGGAGATTCACAGTACACATTAACAGTAAAGTCTTTTAGTGTCACGCCTTGTGTACAAAAATTGGATTTACACAGAATTGTGTTTTCCCCCTAAGGCACATTAACATATAGTGAGTGCTTTTGGGTAACCTGATTTTGAACAATGGTGGAATGTCCCTGCACCATGGTGGGGCCTGGAGTGGACATCCTCAACCAAAATGACAGAATAGTACCGGAAAATGTTCAATATTACAGACCCATTTTAGTTAGAGATGCTAGGTATGTATTAAGTAGCATTTGAGTTGGTATATTAAATAATAAAGAGGATCAAATATATTTATTTTACAGAAATAATTCATTTTTTAAAAACTTGAGCATATGCCTAAACTTCACTCTGTTTATCATCATTAGTGAACTAAACAGTCAAAAAAAGCTAGACCTTGAAAAAAAAGAAAGAAAGAAAAAGAAAGCTAGATATTAATGAGCTTAAATTCTAGTGAAACATTCAAAACGTTTCCAAGTATCATTATATATATATATATACACACACATATATATGAATTCATATACATATGAATAATTTTTAAATTTATGTATGTAAGATAAAAGTAAGTATTTATATAAATGTATATATTGAAGATAATATTGCAAGTAAGTTTGTATCAAATTTTAAAATGTTTAGGGATTAAAAAGTAGATTCAGCCATTTTTTCCTGCACTGGTAAATATTGTTTAATCTAAGGATGTGCATTGTGCTTTGCTGGTAGAGTCTGACAGAAGTTCAGAATTTTGTGAATGTTTGTCAAGATATGAGCATAGATTAACTGTATTTCTGAATTAGCCCTAAAGGTCTAAAGGTTGGATGTTTCCTGGTTTTTCTATCTAGTGTGAACTGAGGCATATCATTATTTATTTTATTTTGTTGCATTGTCTATAAAACATGGATTCTTATATTTGCCCAATCTTTTAAAAACACTTTTAAAAACAAAAGCTCATAATCAGATGAGTATTTCACATTGTTACAGTGGAGCACCAAAAGCTAGGATGTAAGTTATTTATACTATGACTTTAGCACAATAAAGTTGATTAGCCCTCTTTTTCTTCTTTTAATGAAAGAGATTCCTTTCCCTGCATGTGGCAGTATGGAAGAAAATGTCATCATACTTGTTTGTGAAATACATTAACCTCGATAAAGAGAATAAATACACAATGTAGATAAATGTTTACACATTATGATTTTTTTGCACAACTATTCATACCACTAATTCTCCTGTCTCTAATAATCCACATTCATTTAGAGCAAGGCTTCTAATACAGGGAAACACACTAATGGAAGAGTCATGGCTGCCTGGAATCAAACCAGAGACCTGTTCATTAACAGTGAGCTTATGAGCAATTCAAATAATGCCATTGACTCTGTTTTCTTATTTGTGGATGAACCTATCTGCCTACTTTTGTAGGATTATCAGACAACTCAAAATTAAATAATGTATGCCAAACTGTTCTATGAAGTGCTCCATAAATGCACAATTTATTTTTAATTCACCTTAAAATACTTTGTAAAGTGCACACAAATATGGTTTGTTCATGTTGGTAGCTATAAAACCACCCAGGTCCGATAAGATTTAAATATATCTTGCTTTCAAACCTCACCATAATTTATAACCAAAGAAAAATAAGTGCCATTTAGAGTGATGAAATACTATATCCTAAATTCTACTTATAAATAATTATGCACCTATTTTTATAATTGTATTACTGAACCACAATTTTATGATGTGGATCAAACTTATCCATCTACACCTACCTTTCTAAATTACCTTGTACAATATCAAGAAAGCTTTTCATTGTCAGTTCAATAACACAATGGTTTTGTTATTAATTCAATGTTCCTATTTGTACTGAATGAAATTCATGTGAATGTGAAGGTCAGGAAACGATGCCTAGGCAATAAACTAAGGAACAGCCCATCAGTAGATGAATCACTGAAATAGTTGGTAGAACAAGTCTCAATGTGAAAGGACAAATGTCATTTCTAATGCCACAACTAGATAGCTTAAATTTGGTACTGACATTTTTGCTGTGGCTTATTGCTACAAAATGGGGGATATTTGGCACAATGATTTTATTTTATTTTTTAAATGTTTTATTTATTTCTAGGAGAGAGAGAGAGAGACAGCGTGAGCAGGGGAGGGTCAGAGAGAGAGGGAGTCACAGACTGAAACAGGCTCCAGGCTCTGAGCTGGCAGTCAGCACAGAGTCCGACGTTGGGCTCGAACCCACGAACCGCGAGATCATGACCTAAGCAAAAGTCGGACGCTTAACCGACTAAGCCACCCAGGCGCCCCGGCACAATGATTTTAAAACCCCACTCTACTTATAAATCAAAGGTATCAGAGGACCAGAGTTCCAAACAGAGCTCTACCGTGCCATTGATTTCTCTGCAAGTGCACAAGTCATAACAAGGTAACCTTTTTCCCTACACAGCCCAACCCTTTAACATCATCTCCCCACCTTTTCATAGTATTTGACCTCGTAGTCCAATATGATCCCATTAGGGTGTTCAGGTTCCTGCCAGGATAAAGAGATGCTGTTTCTGGATGTTCGATCCTTCTTGATCGTCATGACAGGCGATGGAGCTGTAAAGAAAAAAATCGGAGGGGACGTTGGGAGGACACCAATCAATCCAACTGGTAAGGGTGGTAAAGAAGAGCAGAGAGAGAAGGGAACAAGCAAATTCAGGCTATCATTGCTCTAATCTTCGGCAAGAAAGCACTGTCTCCATTTCAGAGGCTCTGGAGTATTAATCTGGCCCCATATCAAGCCTCAGCAGCTGGATTATAGCCTTGGTACATACAAGCCTATGGAAAATGAGCTGAGATTTTCAGCTGCTGGTGGACTGGTGGCAAGTGAGCAGATGTTTTCAATCTGCTACTATAATGTAAGCAATGAAATATATTTAATATATTAAAAAAAGAACAAAACATCAGGGCTACCTATTTGTTATAATGTTGCAAAGTTATTAATGCCAGATTCTTCAGCTCATTGATAACATTTTCATATGCAACTCTTTAAGAGGACTGGAATCCATTATGCACCAGGAGTCCCTTGGTATCTATAGGTAATAATAATATTTAGTGTATTGTAAAATATACAGGGTTTAGAACATATTATAGTAGGTCTTGACTTTTGACAAAAATCTCACATGAATAAAATTATCAGGAAATAACAATTTTCTGCTGTTACATTTTTATTTCTTAAAATATATATATTTAATAAGAAATACTAAGGAACTGATTACTTTTGGTGTCACAAAGCTTGGGATATATTTTGGGGTGTCTTATTGGGTGCTGATTCTACACTTGTTATGTTTTGCTATGCATTACCTAAAGTATAGAATATGAATCAAAATCATCTGTTTGGATCAGATATCATAGGGTCACCTTCATTTCTAATGGAATATTAAATTAATTTTAAGTGATATCCTCTTTTAAATCTTTCCATTAAAAAGAAAAATGCGTACTATCCCTCAGTGCACTTCTGGTTTCAAATCTCAGCTTTGGTACACTGGCCAACTGAAATATCTCACTGTGGGGCTCAGCAGCAGCCTGCCCTAATGGACTGCAGGAAAATAAATTGCAAACATGAAACAAACAAAAATAAAGAATTTTCAAGTACATTAACTACTGAATTGTTTTCACTGCTTAAAAACCTATTTTCTTATAGATTTTTCTCAAATCAAGAATTATGAGAATGCAGTGTATTTGTATTCATTCACCCAAGCAGCTAGCATTAGAAGTTTCGTATTTGAGGATTTGATGTTCCTGTGATTGTCGCATTCCGACGTTTGCATCTAACCTCTTAAATTGTTCCCATTTATAAATGCTTTTCATTTGTATTCCTTACTTAAAATAAAGCATTTGTTAAGCTTGCCTCATGACCCTGTATTAGAATGGGTAAATGTAAATGAAAAATCTGCTGCAATACATTTCCCATCCCCCTATTTCTACTATTTTTAAGATCTTCTGAACTCTTTTGTAATTAGAGCATGATTCATTTAATAGGCAGGGAAGGATTATTGAATCTTTTGCCAAGGAAAAATGTAGTTGTTGCTTTTCTGATGGGAAAGTAAATACATTTTTATTCATATTTTTCCTATTAGCAATTAATATCCTTTCATGTAATTTAGCATCGTTTACTTCTCATATTTAATTTTCGTCTATTCAATATTATTGTTTTATTTCTTGGATTGGCCTCATAGCACCCTCACCCCTCCAACCTGTACTGGTTTGCTAATTTGAATTGATTCTTAGCAAAGAATAATTTATTTTGTTTATATTTCACTAAAATGTTATAAATGTATTCAATGTATCTAAATACATCACTCAGTTATAAATAAATAAAAAAGTTACATTTTGAGAATTATTTTCTTTTACTTTAACTCTAACACCTAAAAAAACCCAATTCATTATCCCATTGCTAATAAAAAAGTTGTAGCACTAATGTCCTGTGAAACAAATATTGTTTTTGTACAAAATGAAAAATTCCACTAAGTTTCCTGCTGAAATAAATTCGTAATGGAGTAACTTTTAATATATACTTACAGAAGTTTTCAAAGGTGGTTACTGTTGGAACACTTTATTAGTAAACCCATGGAGACCCTACACTGAATCCATATCACCATGAAACTCGTTCATTTTTCCTAACAATTAAAATACATTTTTCAGAGAAGTTTTGAAAATTACCATGCATGGCATCTCCCCTTAAAAAACAACAGTGACAAAAAAAAACCCCAAAAAAACAAAAGCAAAAATCCCCCACAAAACCCACAAAAACCAAAAACCAAAAACAAGAGAGAAAATAATTCATTTTCTAAGAACAACTGTGAGGAAGGCTATATTAACGTTTTAATGAAAGCTTTGCAGGCTGTTTGGGATCTGCCCAACGTTTACTGCTTCTGCACTGAGCAAGGCTCTATAACTGCTCAAATTCTTCAAAGGGCTTTGAGCAAGCTGCAGGGCCCTGTTTGACTGTAATAAATAGTCTTTTGTAATTCCACACTTACTTAAGTAGAGGCAATTGCTCGGAGCTTGTGCCATCTCTAAGTTAAATGAACCTTTTCTGATTGCTGCTTTTAGGCCTCTGTTAAGTCATTTGTTCTGCTCTTTTAATGCACGCCTCTTGTGTTGGCTACGTTTCAACAGTGTCAGCCCTGCGCACCAGCTGGGATCCCGTCACATTGAGGTAATGCTCATCAATATTTTAATATTCATAAATAATTAACAGAAATTGTTTTTCTCTCTCCTAATAAATAATTTTAGGACATAATGAAACATACTGCAGGAAGAGATGAATTCCGTGGGCACTACACTGTATCAATGCTTTTGAAAAGATTTTCTAGAACACTCCGAATTCATGTCTTGAAGTATAATTTGTCTACACTTCCTTATGTGCTTGTAGAATTTGTAATATTAATCAGAAACAGTGATATGGATTACATTTCTTTAAGTTAATTTCCAGGTATTAAAGAGTGATTTGTTCAAAGTGCCAGTTTCCAAACTCCATACAAATCTTTTAAATTTATTATTATTTTTTAATATGTAAGAGAACATGGTATTGCAATATATACCATAAAATAGATTTGACTTTTTGGTCTTCATTTCTTTTTTTTTTTTTAACTTTGATGTGAAAGAATGGTGAGTCATAGTTACATGGAATGAAAAAAAATATAGGGGCACCTGGGTGGCTCAGTTGGTTGTCTGACTCTTGATTTTGGCTCAGGACATGATCTCACAGTTCCTGAGATTGAGCTCCACATCAGGTTCTGTGCTAACAGAACCTGCTTGAAATTGTCTCTCTCCCTCTTTCTCTGCCCTTTTCCTGCCCGTGCACGTTTGAGAGTTTACTCTCTCTTTCTCTCTCTCAAAATAAGTAAATAAACTTATATACATCCCAAAACTAGAAAAATGCTCTCAGCTAGAGTGAAAAGTTACATAGGAGGAGGAGACACAGGTCGTTCGCAGCAAAATTGAGGTGTAAAAGCTAAAACAGCAATTACTGGTCAACACGCCAAAAACCGAAGATTAAGAGTTTTAATCTGAGGCCTCTTTTATATACGTCAAATGATATATTACTGAAACGACTCTCATTAAGAGGAAGAAATTGATGACAAAATAGGCTGCTATGAACCTGGTCCAGGCTTTTATGCAGGTTAGTAAATACAGAGTTTTATAGGAAAGAGCATATGAAAAAGTGGTAACAAGAAAAATTAAAATAGTAGGTAGGAAATAATTTTTAGTAAGCTAACAACCTTCTTTAAAATAATGTCTTGGTGTGAAAGTACAGCTTGGTTGTACTGATATTTGAGAGGACACAATTATTTGATCCTTAGCTTTTGCTGTTTGGGGTAAACCAGATATACCTGTCCTCTGGGAAATAAAGAATGGGGACATGGCATACTTACAAAGTGAAATGTATTATATTTTAATTGAAATATTTCTTAAAAGAATACACATACAAGAAAAAAGGTTTGGGAGGGAAAGAGCCTCATGAATCACAGTTAATAATCCTCCATGAAGCTTTCCTTTTTTTTTCATAGTTTTTTTTTTAAAGTTTATTTATTTTGAGAAAGACAGAGAGAGACAGCATGAGCAGGGGAGGGGCAGAGAGAAAGAAGAAGACATAGAATCTGAAGCAGACTCCAGGCTCTGAGCTGTCAGTACAGACCCTGATGTGAGGCTCGATCCCATGAGCAAGATCATGACTTGAGCCGAAGTCGGATGCCCAACTGACTGAGCCACCCAGGAACTCCCATGAAGCTTTCCTATACTTACATTATACCACTGAAAAATTCTGACCCTTCAAGGTACTACAAAAATTCTGCAGTGTCACAGCTGACTTGCTCAAGGCTCTTTCAATTAATTCTTCTTTAAAAGGTTTTTTTTTTTTTTTTTTTTTTTTTTGGTTATGACACAGGACTATACTGGTATTTTTACCCTATGTTATCTTGTAATATGTGTTTTGTAAAAACTGCTATCAAATGCTTTCAATTTCTGTTCTGGGGAAACATCAGTTTCTGGGAACCAAGGATTAGATGTTCACTGGGTATCTACTTGCCTAGTTCCAGACCATTGCAATTGGCAGCCTCTTAAATCAGAAACATGTAATGGCTAGTCTAGAGGACAGTGAGATAAGAGAAGTATAACCTTTAATAGTTGGTCATTAAACCCCAGTTATTTATTTATAAAGGAAAGGCAGTATTTTCTCCCATTGTCAATGTAACTCAAGCCATTGACTGCATCTAATGAAATAATCGAAAAAACAAATTTCAGTGAAGAAGCAGGAAATTCAATGAAGAAGCAGAAAACTTAAAGAGGTTTCCATGTAAAGAGATTGGGTTAGAGATGGGGCTTTTTACAAATTGTATTTGAATTACACATACACATGATATACTTGCATGCCAAATCTGACAGACATGGAAGAGATTCATTATTTTAACTGCGGTGTATTTAAGTTACGTTTACTATTATTTTGCAGCTAAAATATGACCCATCCTTAGAATCAGGAAGTCAAAACTTCAAAATTCAACTCCTAAAGGATCTAGTTTGGTTTGTTTGTTTTTATTGGGACTTTCCTCCTTCTAGGTTTGGGAATTTCTAATGAACCTCTGAGGTATCTGTGGTTTAGAGATTGGACAAGTTAAAGTAATAACAAAAAGGGCTCAGTATTTCTTTTCTAAGTGAGCCAAAGCTTTTTAAAATTATCTCCATGGGAAAATATTATGCAGTAAATGGTTGAAAGATTTTTACTTTGAATCAGACATGCTTTTAAAAGCATTACTCCCTTATATTTTTGTACCATTCATTACAATGCCCACTTAAGAACATTTCCTTCTTGGTTTTTTAGGAAGTGAACCCTTCTATTAAATCCAGAAACACTTTTGGGTTTGAATTAGCATGATCATTCATAGCTTAATGTTCTCCATCTCACCACCCCAGTCCTGATTTCCTCAACCTGTTGCTGTCCAGAATTTCCTGTTTGGGTCTCAGGACTCACTATCTTTACAGCCTAACCAGTTTGAATTTCAGAGTTAAACTTTATGTACTCTCCCTCACCAGCAACCCTGCAGGCCAACAGCTTCAAAATCTGAAAGCTGATAGACTTTCTTTATTCATTTCTACTTTTCCAGCCCTGCTTCAGTTCAAACTCTTGCCATTTTTCACCTGCATTGGATTCTACACTTTTCATCTCAGTTCTTCCAGAAATGCAACTTTCTATACCTTTTGATGACTTATCATTTTATAAAGTAAATGAAACATTAACCCTCCCCTCCTTCAAAATTTCATAATTTCAAATCGGTCTTTTCTAAGCGTTTTAACTAACTATAAGATCCGAAAGAAAGGTCTGGTAATCTACACTTTTAAGTTCATACAGAAAACTCTAAGATCACACATTTGGGAAGTTCTGAACTACAAGGAGATACATCAATTGAAATTCATTACATAATTATTTAAGGTTCTTCATAAGACAGAAACATACATACTAGCTTTATTATTTATTGCTCCCCTTTCAAACTAAAAATCTAAAGATAATTTCTTTGGTCATCTGTCCGCTACACTCACTGTCTGGAACACTCAATCTTTTCCTTTCCATCTGAAAAATCTCTTGTATTTATAATCCTTAGAAATCCATTGCTAAAAGAATTCTCCCATACTGCCCTTCCTGAGTCCCTCAGGCAACGGTTAATCAGCTTCTTCCTCTATTCTGACGTACAGAATAATTGTTCATTCTCTTATTATTTAGCCTACTGCATTATGTTGTAATTACATAATTTGCTTACCAATATGTCTTCTCACTATATAATAAGCCCCTCAGAGTCTTTAGTGCTTAATGTCATGACAACCTTGCATAAAACTAGCTATGCAGTTTGATTAGCTTTGCAGTAAACTATACAATATATTTTGTGGTTATTTCCTTTGAAAGATAAATTCTATTTTGCTCTTGATGTTAAAATAACAAAATTCGAACCAAAATGAAAACTCTAACATGTTTAGCAGAGATACCCTTATCTATAAAATTATGTCATTAATTTTCTATAGTAAAGAGAAAAGTAATTTCCTCAACTGAACCAATAGCGCCGGCATTCTCTTCCAACTACTACAGTCACAACACTCTGACACATCTGGTCACCAAATGTGTGAGTTTTCCTCACACTGACCAATTCTATGATACCAGCTGGGTTTCTTACAATTTAAATTCTGATATTATCTACTAGAAATAGCATCAGAATCCATGGGTTAAGGGCTCAGTCCCACAGGATTGTCCTCCATTTAACCAGTTGCACCTAGTAGGCTCTCAGGTAACTCACAATTTTGGTCTGACTTGGCTACTAATCAAAGGTTCCCATGACCTCCTTCTCCCCTTTGATTTCTTTGCTAATATGGCTCACAGCCCTGAGGAAAATACTTACATATATCAATTCATTAAAGAATATAAAGAGATACACAGAGCAAGGTCTGGGAGGGTCCCAAGTACAGGAACTTCTCTCCTGGTGGAGTACGGGTGTATCACCCTGCTGGTACGTGACTCTCCTCCCAGACCTGGAAGCTCTCCACATCTCATAATATTAGAATTTTTACAGAGGCTTCATCAGGTAGGCATGATCAAGCTTAACTCCATGTTCAGCCCTTCTCCCTTCTCAAGAGAATGGGTGGCAATGCTGAAAATCCCAAGCTTCTAATCATGGCTTGGTCTTTCCACTCACCAGTCCCCATCCAGGAGCCATCCAGAAGCTTACCCAGAGTCACCTCATTAGAACAACAGATACACTTCTTGCCCAGGAAATTACAAGAGTTTCAGGAGTCTTGTATCAGGAACTGATGCTAACAACCAAGTACTAGAACAAAAAATGCTCCTATTGCTCGATCGCTTAGAACATGACAAGAGTTTGGGGAACTTAAGTGGCTCAGTCAGTTGACATCCGGGAACTGTTTTGGCTCAGGTCATGATCTCACAGTTCATGAGATCGAGTCCCACATCCAACTCTGCTAACAGTGTGGAGTCTGCTTGGGATTCTCTCTCTCCTTCTCTCTCTGTCCCTCCCCTGTACTCTCTCTCTCCCAGAATAAATAAATAAACATTAAAAAAAAGAAAATTACAAGAGTTTTAGGAGCTCTCTGCTAGGAACTGGGGACAGAGACTAATATGTATTTTCTGTTATCTCACATATGTGATATGGCTTTGAAAATCTATGGAAGGTAAACCACAAGTTTTTAAAAATAATGTTTCAATGTGAAAGAGGTTAATATTGATAAGTAACTATTTTAAAAACTCTTATTGTTCACTTGGACTTGATTAATCTCTAAAATAAGGAATCATGTAGGTAGGAAATAATAGAAATTAGAGCAAATAAAAGTTTTTTCTTAACTTTCTGTCATTGAAAAATACAGTACACTAGCAAAGTTATCATAAAATACTAAGATTACTGAAGAGGTTATATATGTCTACAACATCATTACTTTTAGGACAAAAATAAAATATGTTTCTTAGATTTGCTGAGATATTCTACAATATTCTTTTCTCTTTAGGTCTTTCAGAGGGAGATGCATACTTTCAAAGTTTCTGCAGTTTCTGAGCCTAGTGAGCCCTATCCAAAGACATCATGCTTTGATATGCAGGGCAATGATGCTGATAGTTGGTTCTTCATCTAAATATTTGCATGTGTATAAGTGTGTGTATTTGCATGTGTGTATTTTAACCTAATGTTCTTTCTTACACAGATTATATGGTGCTAGAGAACCTGATTGTCTTTTACTCTTTATGTGAGACAAATGATTTTCAACTACATCTGGGATATTCTTTTTCTTCATCAATTACGCATGAAACAGAAAGTACTTTCAAAATTCCTAGACAGGCATTTAGCTATGCACACATTATTTTAAAATACACAATATTCTTTACTTCTGAAAATATTTGCTTTACAATTCTAGCTATTTTCCTATGCCTAAACTTAGAAAAATATGTTCCAGAGATAATATAAACAATCTACATGGAAAGGATAGAATCTTCTCTCCCAGACAGCCAAAAGTTGTTTGAGAAATTACTCACTTCATATCTCAATATCTTAAAATTTCTCAATATCTTAAAATTTCCAGAAGCTACATCTTGACTTTGTGAGTCTTAATGTCTAAATCCAGATTATTTTTTTTTAAAGTTGCCCTTAGAAAAGTTTTCCTAGTTATATATTTTGAAAATTTGCTTTGATGGGATTTTAATATCCCACGTTCCCAACCAATGTAGGATTACTTTCAACAAGATTTCCTGCATGTTGTCTTAATTGAGTGGTTTCCACAAAATAAAGACAGTAGTGTACAAGCTTCAAAATTCAAGTGAGTAATCAAAGTAAATAACTAAATATGAACGCTTGGGCAAAATCAGATAATATCTTATACAACTTTTTAGTGCAGAAAAGGTTATTTTAGTATAGACAGTTCCAAAGATTAAGAGGGATGATTGCTGAATATGGCTAATGGAAATATGGTGGTGGGAAAAGGGTTATGCTGCAAAGTCAAGCCCAGATGAGTGAAGAACAAAGTTTAGATTATAACTAAGGTAACCACATTGTGAGTTTTTGTTTGTATGTTTCTTTTAAAGGGTGGCTGAGGTAATAGGTCTGTTCTAACTCAGTCAATTAGAGGTAGAGCTGCTACATTCCAGCAGAGGACAGATGGAGCTGACTCTGGACCTTGATGGTACCCTCTGTCGAGCCTGTGACAAAGGGCTTGCTGCCTTCTAATTTACTGCAGAAGTGGAGAGGTGCAACTTAGATACATTGTTAGTGCAGGAGACAACTGACATTTATTCTGCTTCCACTTTACACATAATGGTAAGAAATATAATAAAAAAGATTACCCTCTCGGGCTGTTTGGTTTATGTGCTCAATCAAGACAGAAATGGGGAGAAAAATTTATATTATATATAGTAATATTTATGTATAAAACATATTTATATAATATTAATATATTATATAGTTTTATATTTATTATAATACATAAAATATATAATATAGTTATAGTAAACAAGACAAAATATATACTGGTCTTAAATAAATTAAACTTAGCAAACTAACTGTAGACAGATGGAAGAGGCCACTGATAGAAATAGTCTATATTTTGAATGAGATACATATCTTTGTCAAAAATTACTGCATTTTATACTTACAATTAATATGACTCACTATATGTAAATGTTACTTCAATTTAAAAAGAGGCCAAAACAGATTTTTTTTGCTCAGATCTTACTATGTAACTATATTAACTACCTCTTCTTATTTTCTGTGTTCTCAAAACTCTGGCCTCTGACGCCTTGCTGACTGGGGTAGATTGCCTCTCCCAAGGCTAGCCAATTCCTACAAACAGCAAAGATTGGCTAAGAAGTGTGCATTTCATATGCAAAGCAATAAATCCAGAGCCTTCTCTATCTAGATGTATAGCCTAGGAGGCAATATTTCTCTGCCTTAATTGTCTCACAGCCAGGTACCAGGCAGCTAGAGAGTCCCTATACCTCAAAGTCCACTGAAATTATTCAAACTAGCCAGTCCTAGGTGTATGTATCTTGCATTGCCTTTCCCACAGAGACTGCAATAGAGTCTCTTGCCCATGCTTTCTGTCTGCTTCTTCTGCCTCCTGACTGACCCAAGCATTTCTCTGTGTGATCCTCCGTGGTGCGGCATTCTCCCCTTCCACTGGGAACTGTAAGGAACAAACTGTCTTCTTCATAACAATCATCTTCTGATTGATCTGTTAGCCTCACCATACCTGAACAATAATAAAAATAATATTTTAAGACAATTATAGTAGTGGAATATTGTCTAGAAGTTATTTCAAGCAAGTAAAAGACTTCTTCTTGACAGCACTATAAGATATCTAAGGAAATACCTGGAATGCGCACAGTCTTGCTGTAATTTTTTGTCTCTCCCATCAAATCCAGAGATATCCATGATGCAGTGTTTCTGATGTCTAACCAACTAAGGTTTAAAATCAGCCTACAGCAGCTTTAATAGTACATAGTTTTAACCTATTATGCTATTTAAGAAAGAGATCCTTCGGATCCTCTGAGACCCTTCAGAGATCCTCTGATCTTAGAGACTTGCTATCTGTTGGCCTCTTATGTTTCTGCGCATCAACTCCATGGTTTTAGCCACATCACATCATTAAACACTACACACTAAATCATAAGCTAAAGCTCTTATCTGGACCTACTTCTAGTTGGCATACTTGAGGCTCAAGGTAAATCATTTTGTTCTGTTTACTGGATCTTTTCATTTTTACAAGTAAGAAGAGAAAAGAAAAAAGAGAAAATGATCCATAGTTGTGTCAGTCCAGAATCTTCAACAGGTCACATTTAAATTCTGTTGCGTAGGGTCAGTTGGGATCTCTGTCACAAGTAATAAATAGCTAACTTTAACTGAGGCACCAAAATTTGAAACACACACACACACACACACACACACACACACAGACATTCATGCATTTGTTGAATTCATGTGTGGTCCTATAATAACTTCACTTTAACTTAAATACATTCTTGAGTGAGTGAGAAACTGATTTACTCCTGAAGGAATGACAACTGTCCTGTCCTTATACATATCACACGCATAAGTAATCAACTATTACTTCCCACTGTTGTATGAATCATGAATTTTTATAGTGCATTATTCCTCCATAAATGTACACCATAGAAGTATATGTTATATCCAGATATTATTGATTCTGTGTGTGGAAGCAGAAAAAATGTTGAGAAATTCTGCTCTGTGTATGGATTATGTAGGCCTGGCCCCCATGGCTTGTATATTCCCAGCAATTCTACCCTGAGTGGAGCAGAGACTAAGTGAAGCAGGGAGAGAAGGCTTCTTTAGGAATCATGGAGGTTGATCTATTCCTTTACAGTGATAAAAGCCCAAACTTCCCATACCAGAAAATCTGCACAAGCTGGTCCAACATTCAAAATCAGATTTTCAAAATTAGCTTGGACCTATCCAATTTATTTACATACAGGAATACTCACTGGATTGAAAAAAAGTGAAGGAGGGGCAAGAGAGTATTCCAGAAAGGAAGATTTTGGGTGGGTAACTATATAGACTAGAGAATAATTTATTATCATAAAATCATCTTACTGAGCTGCTCTATAATGTTTATTTTTGAGAGAGAGGGAGAGAGTGCAAGCAGGGAGAGGCAGAGAGAGAGGGAGACAGAGGATCTGAAGCAGGCTGAGTCCTGACAGCAGAGAATCTGATGAAGGGCTCCATCTCACCAACCTGAGCCAAACCTGATCATGACCTGAGCCGAAGTTGGATGCTTGCTTAATGGACTAACCTACCCAGGTGTCCCTAAGCAGCCCTACTTCTATGTTACCTTGATGCTAGGTAATTATTTATGGTATGTTTATACTCTTAAAAACAAAATAGTTTTTATTTGTTAATTTGAAAGAAATCACCTGAAAATTTTTAGTAAAATAGGAAAGAGTTAAATGCATTTGACAATTACATGGATCCTCATATGCACTCTATGTCTCTTCAAATTATGCATCCCAAGACCTTTATCTAATTTCAATTAAAATTTAACAAATTAAATAGTAAAAAAGAGGTTGTGCTTATTAATTTTTTGTAGTCTAGCTGTCTGAAGGATGCAGGTGGGAAGTATGCTAATTTGGGTATGTTTTGCATATTTATACAAACAAAATGCACACCCGCAGAGACTTACAGAATTTCAGAAAGCAATCATGCCTGCAAAATTTCTATTTTGGCTGTAAAATTTGCATTGTTCATGCTTGCATTTAGTAATACTTCCCAAACTCTTTTTGTCCCAAATTCCCTTTCTCTACCCATATCACTTGATTAAGAAATGTAAACATTTAATTGCAATAGACAACATTTTATTCCCCACAGATTCTAAAAAATACAAGCAGAAAACAAAGGAGAAATTGCAAAGGCAGACTACCTGCTGCTTAATTTCCATGATGCCTGTGGTTTGACCTCTTTACTTCCAGCAACAAGATTAATTTATCTAAAGAATTTTTGTCAAGTACCTTTTGAACTAGAATGAGGTTTGGAAGAATTCTAATTCTCAAGTCCATCCAAATAAGGGAAATGCACCAATACATATTTTTGCAATTATGTAAACGCCACATAATTGACCTTAGCATTTTAAGGACTAGAGCAAATTAATTTTCACATGCAACATAAAAATTTTAGCACATTCAAAAAAAAATAGATTTAAGTTGTTCCATTTTTGGATAGCATAAGTAAAGCTAAAAAGAAAATTATGTGAATACCAAAATAGTAATACTTGTTAAGAATTTGGCTTTCGTTTTAATGTGTGTAGTTTCCTGCATTTCCAATTCCCAATAGCTAACAGACAATTGTCTTTAGTCTACACAGAGCAACAGTTCTTAGACAGAGCTGCGTAAACTTCAGTTTGCAGAGGAAGACATTTTACCCAAAGTGTGGAAAAATTCTTAACATTCATTCCCAAGCTTGTGAACTAAACTCAAGTCACTTTGTGTTGAGTTTTATTTATGAAAAACTAAATTCAACATAAAGACTCTTACTTTAGATTTCTATTTAAAAACAGCTTAAAAACAGTGGTAACTTTACCATTTACTTATTAGGGTGATAAAATTATCCGAAATTGATGTATGGCAATGGTTGAATCAGTCAGAAGAGGTACTAAACATTATTGGATTGTACACTTGAAATGGGTAAATTTCATGAGATATTAAACACACCCCATTAAGTTACACACACACACACACACACACACACACACACACAAGTATGTATATAAAAGACTAGGTTTATATATAAAAGAATAATCTGAAATAAAAATAATAGTATACATGGTTTACTGATATTGAGAAGTGGTTAAATTGCATGACTTTGCATAATTTTAAATGTTTTTCCACTGTGTTCCAAGTATTATTTTTTTCTAATTTTCAGGCTTGTTTGTGAAAAAAACAAGGACACATCTGTGTGAAACCATTATATAGGCATTATTACTTGTTACTGACTTGGTCTGTCAGATTCCTTCTGGAATTGAAAAACAATAGGCCAAGAATCATTATTATTCACGTTGCTCAGTCTGTGGTTTAGCTTTAGAAACATGCTTTTCAAGTTAAATTTCCTTCAAAGTGCACCTAGCTAGAAAAAAATCAGGGAAAAATGCTAGAGGCAAAGCAAACTTGAGGTTTGAAATGTCTGGCAGTCCATTCTCCAAACACAACTGGGTTTTTCTATTCCAGCTACATTCTAGGGGGCTCAGAGTTGGTTTTCATACATGCATTTATGAATCTATGTATATATCTTGCTTTCCTGGATGGTTAACGTGTGATACTTTTATTTTTCGTTAACCTGAGGAATAAGTAACTGGTAATTTGATTTGGAGCTATAATGGTTTGGTTTAATACTCTGAAAGGGGATCCTGGAACAAGAGTTCTGTAAGACCAGACACTGGGTCCTACGCAATGTATAAAATTTGCAAATGAGTACATGTGGAATGAATATTCCACTGACATTATTAGCATCCAATGGATAGCCAATTACATACTATCAGTATAAAGTCCGTGCTCTTCTCATTGATAAACTAGAAAAAAAAATGTTTTTAAACACATTACAAGTTCTTTTGGTAATTCACCATGAGCTTCTAGTGAAATGGTGGATCATGAAATCAGACCAGAAAAAAATCAACCCAAATAAAACAAGTTTTGAACAACAACAACAACAAACAACAACAAACCTATGTCTTTGTTTTAAAATCTGTATCAATTAAATTTGTAATAAAGTATGAAGCTACGAGAACTAGAGACACAAAAGGCAAATTTTGAGAAAAATTTTCCAACACATTCCATGAAGTCAGCAGGGAAGGATTGTTTTTACAAGAAAACAATCAAGCAATTGTAGGAAGAAAACATGCAGCCAAAGAATTTATTCAGTTAACATCTATAATTTAACAAAATAACATATGTTCAAAGTAAGTTTTTGGAGATAAATTAAAAGGTCCTTATGGACTACAAATTGCTAACTACCAATGTTCATTTAAGGAAAAGACAAGTAATATTGATGACTAACCATCCCAAAAATGCCAGTTGCAAAACCAGTTTCTGAATACTGTGTCAACTTTGCTAGTACCTTTGAAATCTTAAATCAATACATTGATATCGATACATGTTTAATCCAAATATAGGTGGAAGATATGTAATATATGTGTTTATATTTTTAATTATCAAAATAAATATAAAATTATAAAGAATGAGTCCAAATATTTTATGAAATTTGAACATAAATTCTTTAAACTATGTCAATCATCAGAAATCCAATACCAGTAAAAAATTATAGACCCATAATTGATATTTACAAAAAGAACACTGATGAAATGTAAAACCTGAACACAGTAATCTTTTAAAAAAAATTTTTTTAACATTTATTTACTTTTGAGAGACAGAGAGAGAGAGAGAACAAGTGGCGGAGGGGCAGAGAGAGAGACACACACATACATAGAATCTAAAGAAGGATCCAGGTTCTGAGCTGTCAGCACAGAGCCTGACGCGGGGCTGGAACTCACAAACCCCAAGATCATGACCTGAGCTGAGGTCAGACACTCAACTGACTGAGCCACCCAGGCTCCCCCATAGGTATCTTATCTGCACTTTTGCCTTCCATGGTTTCAGCTACCTGTGGTCACCCATAGTCTAGTGATAGATGATCCTCCTTCTGACTTATTATCAGAACGTCAGTAATAGCCTAATGCTATGTCACAATACCTATGTCATTTATCTCACTTCCTCTCATGACAGAGGCATTTTATCCTCTCACATCATCATTATCATAAGAAAGGTGAGTACAGAGGCTCCTGGGTGGCTCAGTCAGTTAAGCATCTGACTCTTGATTTCCACTTAGGTCATGATTTTCTGGTTTGTGAGTTTGAATCCCATATTGGGCTCTGAGCTGACAGCCTGGAGCCTACTTGGGATTCTCTCTCTCTGCCCCACCTCTGATCTCTCTCTCTCTCTCTCCTTCTCTTTCAAAATAAATAAACATAAAAAAAGATGGGGGAGTATTATACAAAAAGGAATTTTGAGGGAGAGAGAGAAGAAAAGAGCACATTCACATATTTTTAATTGAGATTGTTCAATTTTATTATTAGTTATTGTTAATATCTTACTGTGCCTAATTATAAATTAAACTTTAGCATAAATATGTATGCATTAGAAAAAATAGTATATATAGGGTTTGTTATTATCTGTAGTTTCAGGCATTCCCTGGGGGTCTTGGAATCTATCTCCCACAGATAAAGGGGCATTACTGTATATATTTATATGTATACACACACATATGTGTATATACATGATATACATGTATTGTGTATATATAGATATATAAATACATGTAAATATATATATTTTCTATGTAATGTTCAACTGCTGATGATTTTTTATGTTAAATTCACACATTATTTTATTTAATTCTATTTTATTTAACAGCTATCTTAAAAAAATGAGAATTCTTTTTTCTGATTCCACAAAAAGGAAATGCTAAATTAAAAACATTAAGAAACAAGGGGCGCCTGGGTGGCTTGGTCGTTTAAGCATCTTACTTTGGTTCAGGTCATGATCTTGCGGTTAGTGAGTGTGTTGACAGCTCAGAATCCTACTTCAGATTCTGTCTCCCTCTCTCTCTGCCCCTCCCCCATTCACGCTCTGTCCCTGTCTCTCTCTAAAATAGATAAACAACAATAACAACAAACTATTTAAGAAACTCAGTTAAACCAGTTAGGAAATGGGGGTACTCTCACTTATTTGCACATACTTCTCTAATTTGAATCCCTCCACTCATATCTACCAATATCTTCTGCAATGTAAATAATGAGATAATTTCTGTTTCTATTTTACAGAAGAGAAAAAAAATAAATGGTCATTTTAAAAAATAAAAACAGTTAATGACTACCATTAACCCCATACTCTTCTTTCCTACTATTCTACTGGAATAAGACCAAACAAGTATTGAGGCAGTTCTCTGGAAAGACACTTCAGACAGTATAATTTGTATTTCATTTATTAAAACAATAATCCTAAAGAGTCTTAAAACTCTCATTATTGCTCTGAGGCCCTTTCTAAATTAATAATGTAATGAGTATCTCTTTACATGTTCCCTTTTACATATCTTTGATTAATTTTTAGTAAAAAAAACATTAAAGTAAATACCATAAAATTATTTCTTTCCCAAAGAACTTGTGTATCTATTACATGCCAGGCACTGTGGAAGGTACGATGGTTTAAACAATGTAAAAAGCAGATGTGAAGCCTGCCTTTATAGAGATTGAAAACACTCTCATCACTAGAGTTGGATTTCCTTACAAATTACTGATACCCCATGTTCCCTTAAATCCATATGGAACTTATTATCTCAGTTAAACACTAACTGGTTTGAAGTACTCCAATCCATCCAGGATACCTAATGCATATCTCGTTGGTGTCCCAACAATATCCCTTTGGAATTTACAAATGGAGGATAACTTTTCTATTACAAGCTGCCAGCACTTACTCTACTTGGGAGGGCTTTCTTTGAACATCAGAGTCAGTTCTGCCAAACACTTCAGGGTGGAAATTTTAAGAATTAATACTCCTTCAATTACGTCTCTTCCTTGGAACAGCTCTCAGTCAAAGGCTGACAGGGAGTTAAGGTGTAAATACCCAAGCTTCTCTTCATTTGGAAGGGATAGCTCTAAAGCAAATGTGCTATACCAGCCCTCACCACTTAGACTTAATTTCTGGTTTCCCACTGGGCAACCTGATCAATAACTCACCTTCCAGGGGTTTCCTTCATTCCCCTGTTTCATTTTCATACTCCCCTACCTGTGTCTCCTGGGATAATCTCCCCAATAAAAAACTTGTATTCAAATTCTCATTTCAACATCTACTGGAAAAATACCAAGACACCTTGGGTCTATGAAGATTATCTGGGATACTGATGACAGACAAGTCTGTCTTGAGCTCTATTTAGATTTTCAAGATACTTAAACAATTTATGTCTGCTCTAGTTAATAGCTAACTCTGTCATTAGGGATTTTTAGTATCCACTGGGTCTGAGCTTAGGGAAACCAAACACATAAACAGCAAGTTTACAGTTACACAGAGCTAACATGCACATACATATATTCCTGCCCCAGCATTATTAATGCCTCCAACTCACTCTTGATGTTGTAAATTGTAATACAGATAATAATATTAGAAATTGAGTAACATGACTACAGTTGCTACAGTGGGATGTTTGTGATACTATATGGAAGGTCAGTGGCATCACTTGTGTTCAGTGGGGCCTCTTTTTCTGACTACTCCAAGTAGGGATGACTCTTCTGATACAAATGGTTAGTTTTTAATAATTTTTATCTAGTTCTTGTAGGCTCAGAATGCAGCATTGTCAGGTTAGAGAAGCAGAAGTGTTTTATTTCTTGGCCATTCTTGGGGATTGCCAAGCGAACCAAAATGTATCATGACAATGGGGCCTCGAACACGAAACAGACATCCCAATACATACCAGACCCATAGAATTTTTTTTAAGTGGAAAGCAGAGAAGAGAGTTCCACTGATCTGTTGAAACTTGCCTTCCTAGTCACTGATGACATTGCTGGATATCTCATACATTTCTATTACTTTCAATTATTAGTACCCAGTATACCCTAGTATAAAATGGCAGTTTTCTGGGTTCGAGAAATAATAGCTGGCACTTTTATTCCTTCTTCCTCTTTTCTGGTCTTGTGGCACTGGGGAGAGGTTATGGATCAATGAAAAGTTCACACTTACTGTGCACACAACTGCACTGTATTTGTTGAGTTCCACCATTTCCTTGGCTGATATCTGCTTTTAGAATTGTGTGCTAGCTTTCTGTAGCCACTCACGACTTTTCTCAGAAGACTTTGTAGTCTCCATCCCATGTGGACCCATTGTGAGCCACTTAAAACATCCCCAAGATATATTTGGCCCCAAATTTTGAAATTTTCTTTTCAATGTAGTATACATACTTCATTTTTGTACTACTTTGTGATCTTTGTTGCCAATTTCCAAGCTACAAAAAATAACTACATTTTAGCTTTCGGTTTGGAAACTCATTTTGAACAGATTCTTCTATTGTCTTAATAAATTCTTGATATTTATTATATATAGTATTATGTGCAGTACCTGTATCATAATAAATGGACCAAATGACTCCATCTTATCTTAGAGTGAAATTCTTGTAGCTGGGATGAATCAAGCCATGTGGTGACACCTTCATCATACACAGCTCTCAAAGTTTTACAGAGTGCAATTTAATTCTGTGTTAGGGTAACATGTTATAGAAGCCCACAAATAGAAGGCTAGAATTGGATTTAAAGTGAGCTAAAATAGATCTCTGAATAAATTCTTCCTGTCAATTCGCATGGTGAGTGAAAATTAGAGTTCAGTAGGAATCAGAGAAGGAGGCAGATAAGCAAATCCCCTCTGGGAGAGACTCCTTCATAGCAAGGTGATGATACTCTGGTATCCTACTGTCTAATAGACTTCACCAAAAGAGATGCCTCTCCCATAGGAATTGAAAGGACTGGGCTTACGCAGGAATCTTCCATTTCTTGCTCCTTCAGTCCCCATATTACCATTTCACAGCAATTACTCCAATGTATTGTTTTATGAGGTAAGGCAGATGTTAGAAAGAGATATGAAATATATATAGGCTGATGTAGGTAGCCTACATAAAATGATGAGGGTACTATACGTTTGTATTAAGTTTTTATCTTGTCTAAGAATCAGTTTAAAAAATGGGTTTGAATAGTTATAAATGAATAATATAATTTCTTTAACAGTAAAGATCAAAGGAGATGAGAAAAAAAGCCCAATTTATGTCTTATAGGGTTAATATTTACATGTTACTCATCTTTGTAAATCTTTATTCTTGCAAAGATTTGAAATGAATGAAAATTGATTTCGAGAATAAATATGAATATTATACAGCATGAATTCTATTTGTGCCAAACTAATCAAATGAGAAAGATACAAGAATAAAAACAAGACAAACAAACAAATAAAACAAAACAGGAATGGACTCATAAATACAGAGAACGCATTGACACTTGCCAGAGAGGAGGGGGTGGGAAGATGGGTGAAAAGGTGAAGGGGATTAAGAGTTGCAAACTTTCAGTTATAAAATAAATAAGACATGGGGACACAGAATACAGCATAGAGAATATAGTCAATAATATTAATATAATAATAATAACTTCGTGTGGTGACAGATGGTAACTAGACTTACCATGGTGAGTATTTCATAATGTACATAAATGTCAATCACTATGTTGTACACCTGAAACTAATATAACATTGTATGTTAACTATACTTCAACAGGAAAAAAAAAAAGAATTGAAACCACCTTTATGGAGTAAAAAAACTACAAAAACAAAGTGATAAAATATTTGTGAGGACTACATATTTTCTTAATCAAGATACATTTGTTTGATCAAATCACTTTTTTCATGCAGCAGTTCTATACTGATACATTCTGGGTTCTTTTTGTGGTTTAAATTGATTTTCTGAATACTTCCCTTTAAAATATATTGCAAGAGCAAAGCGAGATAACATACCTTTTGGTAAGAGTCAGATGTTAAGTTTTTCTATTTGTTTTATTTATGATTTAAGGTAACTGCCTCATTCATCAAGAATAATGCAAACCACAGCCTTCAGGAGACAGAGACTAAGCCGTTCAAATGAATGAGTATAAAGTGAGTAGTTTGTGCCAAAGGATGATTCATTTGATTTAAAACACATTTGTAGAACACATTTTGGAACTGTGCACACTTGTTAATTTTTTCTTTTGTGATTTTCCTTCTCTTTTGCAGGTTGGCAATCAAAACCAGAATTTAGACAGTGCCAGTTTTGAGGAAGTGGTTAGGAGCATACCTGGAAATGGCACATAGGCCAATGAAACAGGTTTTTTCATTAGAAAAAAAAAAAAAGTCTGTGCTCAGTATTAACAAAAGCTGCTGTATGGTTTGGGTTTTTTTATTTTAAAAAAATGTTTGGTAATACAGAAGCCTGAGCTTAAGTATGGGGGTGACAAGAAATTGCCAGAAATAGTCGATGTGCTCCATCACAGTGTAGAGCCATTCGAGTTCCAAAACTGTATCTGAGGCCTCTTCGGCCTTTAGGAAGTAACTTGTGAAACTGAGAGCTGTCTCAGGGTCTTCTCCTGATACAGCCTATTATCTTATCTGCAGAGAACACAGGGGTTGACTCATTCTACATACATCAAATGCATCAATCTTCCATTCCGAGGCAGGTAAATGTCAATCTCAGTTTGATTTGAATCTCTCAAACCAGATTGATCATTAGTTTTGAAGAAATTTGCAGTAATATTTTCTTCTCTGCTTCTTTTTTTCCATAGGTTCTAAATTTTTAGAACTGAATAAAGCTTTTAGATGACTTCCTAAGCTAAAAGTGAATCACAGAGAATCGCCCTGTAGAAACAATGGACCTGATACAAAAGCCTACCCCCAGTCATACTCCAGTACTCTTCAAATTTGATTATTTAGAAACTGTTTCTTTTCAGCATAGGTGATCAAAGTTGACCAGAAAACAAAAAATTTCCATGAAAGAAATTATTTCCCGTCTTGAAATCTGCCACTTGTTTTTCTCATCTTTTCTTTTTTTTTTTTTTTCCATATTACTGTGCTTTATCTATTAAGTAGAGGGACATAAATGATAGCAAAGTCTCCCATCAACAAGTTTCCCCTAATAATTCTGATTGTGTGACTGCATATTACAAAACTAGAGAAAACAATGACTAACAGTTAGTACTTAGGAAACTCCTTACACCTCCTTTGGAAGGACCACTAAGATACCAGCCTATTCTTCCTTAGTAGACAAAATAGAAGTGGACCTAGAACAAAGTTTCCTGTATAATGGATACAAGAAAAAGAAAGAGAGATAGAAAAAGAAAGATAAATGAGTGAAGAAGCTAATCTTCCAGTGAAATTTAAGATATGAGAACAGACAAGAGGCAGTTTTATTTAAATGTGTGTAAGTAAGGGACACCTGGGTGGCTCAGTCAGTTAACTGTCTCTTGATTTTGCCTCAGGTCATGATGTAACGGTTCGTGGATTTGAGCCTGGCATCAGGCTCCGTGCTGACAACATCCACTGAAATACTGGGGAAATGATAGTTTCTAATTTATAGGAAATTTTTCAAAAAAGATGGTATTAAATGATATAAAGTACAGGATTAGCACAGTGCCTGCCACATAGCATGTCCTTTAACATTTGTACCAACTTCTGTTCCCAAACTTCATTCTAAAACGGTATTATACTTCCCTAACTACCTCCCAACTGTAGTAGCTTTTGTATTCTGATCTAATTCTTTGAAACGCTAGTATTTAAGTCCTGAGGTCACCCCTTCCTTCTCCTTATATCTCTTTCACTTAAAAAGTATCTAGAAGTGCCTATTTGGATAAGGACCAAGGAAGGCTCTGAAGAAGACAAATGTGGGCCATGCCTGGATCATGCCCTCAGGATCTTAGAGTACAGTAGGGAAGATTAAATGCATATAAAATATCATTCTAATGAAAATTAGAATAGAAGAGCACCAGAAGAGATACTGCTAACTCATAATGCAGTGCTCTGGAAGGTCAGATGAAAGCACAATGACTTCCAGCTGCGAAAAATCAGAGCAAAAATAATGGAGGTGCTGGCATTTAATCCAGGCATTTCAGAATGGAAGACATTTGGACACATAAATATTTAAAAAGTGTATTTTAGGTGAAGGTCACCAAATTTGCCAAACTTCCTAGAGAACAAGAAAGTTTTAAATTCACTTTATAACAAGGAATAAAGGAGATGATGGTTGGAGATTTTCATAAATACCTCACTTATGAAATGTCTTAATTTCAGGTTAAGAAGTTTTGTACTGTTTTTGTTTTCTGTGAATGATAGGGAGCTATTCAAGCTTTTATAGCAGATAAGTGACACGGTAAAAATGTTATTCAATAAGATTGGTCCTGTCATGACTCCATCATAGTTCAATAGACATGGCTAAGGTGGGGAACCTGCCTATGAGGAGTCACAGCACTGAGTGTAAGCAAGTGACAGAGCTGTGAACAATTCCTGTGGGGGAATGGAAGGAGCTTGCTTACCACCATTGGGAAATAGAAAGCTTCTTGTCCAAGGTGACGTATGAACTAATTTTTGAGAGATGAGAAATGAATGGGTATGGAGGGAAATAGCAAAAATTCCTGTAAGTGGAAATCGCTAAAATGGTTTAAATGGCATGAAACGGTAGAGAGTTTATGAAGAGTACAAGAAATTGGATTCATAGAGCATAAAGTGGAAAGGCATTAAAAGTCAAGTAAGCATGGAGCCGGTCATGGAGAGCTTTGGAAGCCCTAGTAAAGCACGTGGATTTAAGGTATTCTGCAAAACAAATGAAGTGGAGGAGGAACTCCAAACCAGTGGTTATTGTAATAGGCCAGATGAGAGATCATGATGACAACCTGAATTTAGAGACACCCGTGAAGACAGGAAGTATGTCACGGAAATAGGAGAGAGCTTGTGCTGGTCGAATCAAAGGGCGTGACTATATTCATTTGACAGACATTTAATATTCACTCTATTTCAAGCACTGAGGAAATATACCAACAATGCATCAATGTACAAAAGTGGACAAAAATCCCTTGTCCTCATAAAACTTATATTTCTTGAGGAGGACTAGAGAGGGGACGAAAAGAAAATAAGACTTCATAAATAACTTTGGATATGATTATTTCCTAGATGAAGTCTGAGCTTTGATTCTGAAGTCAGCCTCTTCCTCTATGCTTAGAAGCTATTGGTTGCTGTTCTCAAGATCTTATTTTGGGTCTGTATTTTTTAAGTTTCTATCTATATCCACTCTTTTTCTCTTCAACTCTCATGACCCTCAACTGTACAACTCATATTTAAGTTCTTTCCCAAGAATCAGACTCTGTCAACTGCTTACTTTGTATGACCGTTTGGATGAATCACCTGTATTTTGCCTTGTTCATGTGAATTCTAAAATGTTCTATGGGGCATCTGGGTGACTCAGTTGGTTGAATATCCTATTTTTTATTTTCATTCAGGTCATGATCCCTGATCAAGCTCCAAACAGGGTCCCACACTGAGCATGGAGCCTGCTTAAGATTCTTTCTTGGGGCATCTTGTGACTCAGTCGGTTAAGTGCCTGACTCTTGATTTTGGCTCAGGTCATGACCTCATGGTTCTTGAGTTCAAGCCCTGCGCTGGGCTCTACACTGACAGTGCAGAGCCTGCTTGGAATACTGTCTATATTCCACTTTCTCTGCCTCTCTCTCCCAACCAGCTTGCATAGTTTCTCTCTCTCAAAATAAACAAATAAACTTAAAAAAAATAAAAGATTCTCTCTCTTTCCCTCTGCCCCTCTCTCCCACTCATGCTCTCTCTCTGTCTCAAATAAAAAAATATTAAAATAAAATGCTCTACATTATCTTATGCAATCTTCCTCTTTCCTTATCTTAATCAATGGCTTCATAATGCTTTATTTCATACTTGTTTCTATTATTTTCATATTGGAATAGCTGCAACTCCCCCATGCTCTTTAATTCACATCTAGTTAATTTATACATTCTGGTTTTTATATCTGAACAGTCATCTCTCTATTTTTTTCAGGTTTAGTTCAGACCTTACTGTCCCCCCATTTGGGTTATTATTAGTTTATTAACTGGTCTCCCTTGCCACTTTATTTATATCCCTAAATCACAGGTCAGATCATGTCTCTCTTTTACAGAAACACTTGCATCCTTTTCCTTTAATCCCATCCCAAAACATCTATAACATACACAACCCACTAGATATTAAAAAAAAAACATTCCCATGTATGCTTGACATACAAGAAATATATATCAAATATATATACAAATATATTTGTAAATATTCCTCTAAACTGAAGAGTATAAATTCTTAGTATTTTTCCCCAAAGTACACATTATATAGAACAGAGAATTAAAGAGAAGTGGTGTAGCAAGACTAGCCTGAGCTTCCAAGTCTGGCGGGACCCTAGCAGCCCAGAAAGTCACCTAAGGCTACTGCCCTGTAAGAGTTCAGGAAGTAAGAGGCTCAAGAAAAGCCAAGATATTCTGTATCTGCTTCTGTGCCTATAGCCCTTTACTTCACTTAAATTCTATATCCTTGACTAAGTCTGTTTGGAAATATTCGTGAGTTAGTGTATGTCTGCTTCAGTCCAACTGAACACCCCTGGGAGAGTATAGACCTCAAACCACCTTTCGAGTCTTCACTCCCTACTCAGTGTTCTCCTCTCCTATGCTTCACTTGAATGGATTTGCCAGGAGACAATTACCTCCCTGGCCTCTCTGCTTCTGGTCTTTAATGATCTTGTTCCCTTTTGCACCTATTAAATCCTTGTTTATCTTTCATTGACTACTTCAAAACCCACCTCTTCAATAAAATTTTTCTCAATTTCCAAACTGTAAGTAATCATCTCTTTTCTCTATTCTGCTACATTTTGACTGCATAAACCATATTTAGTTGATTAAATGTTTAAGTAATTATATATTCTTGGAGGGGGCAAGCATGTATTAATTACCATTTTATCTCTCCAGAATACATAGCACAATGTTGATTGCATAGCAATAGTCAATAAACATTTTTGGAATTAAACTGAATAATAAAACATTTCATTGCTATAACAATGCAATCGCTTTACAAAATAAATGTTAAGAAAAACTTTAAAAGCAGCAAAGACTGACCAAAATGCAAAAGAAAAAAAAATAACTCAACATTAGTTAATGCATACTTTGGGGGAGGGTCTGTATATTACACTGATTGACCCAGCATTAGTCTACAAGAATCTGGAAGGAAATCAAATACAAGTGGATGTTAAAATCCTTCAGAATTAAATGGATCCATAAAATATCGATAAAATAATGACAATCTTTAAAATATGCATGAAGTTGAGAAAAAATAAGCATTGTCTTTTGAAGCCAGCCTAATATTAATATACATAAATCTAGTTTTCAATGGAGGCTTCCCATCTTCTGTTTCTACAAATTCAATATGCATGGCCTTAGGCCAGTCAGTTAATCTAAGTTCAAACTGAGTCAAGACATCGAATGTGAGAGGGCTGCAGATTTTCTGCCCGTCTGAAACCCTGCAATTGGGAAAAACTCTCTCCCAAGAATGTCTAAGCGCTTGCTGACAGCTCTGGTTGTAGAGTGTTTTAAATATTCATAGAGCTGTATGTTTTAAATATGTGTTAGGGATCCCTACTTTTATTTTCAGAGACTTTAAGCCTGCAGGATTGGCTTGAAGTAGGTATATACTGTTGTGTGGGAACACTTCTGAGTGATTTGTTAAAGCAATTCCCTGTTTAAGAATCACTAAGCTGGAGGTTGTCATAGATAGCATCACCCAAAGATGAAAAACAAGTTATTGGCGGTCACACGCTACCCTAGATTTAGGGATGTCTGTCAAAAGCAGAAAAGGGGAAGATGTGTGGTAAAGACTGTCTCATCAAATCTCATGCTCTTTCCAAAATTCTATCCAAAAGAGGTACATTTGAAAGTGACCTCCAAAAGTATGTTGGCATGAAAATGGAAAATGTTTGCCAATAAAAAACACTTATTTATAAATAATGTGCCTTTCCACACATTAAATTGCTACTGATAAGTGGTAACCCAAAGGAGGTCTTGAAACTCAATATATTTGGAATAGGATTAGGAGAGAGGATGTTCTCTGATGCAGTAGACATTGTATTCCAAGGAAAGCCTAAGAAAAGACTCCCAAAGAAGAATCAAGACTCACAGTAAGAGAACATCAACATGGTCAGTGGGTGAGTCCAAAGATTCTTACTGTTTGTGGAACAACTTATCCTGACCTTTCTCATAAACATACGGTCTAGAAGTTCATTCAAAAGAGAGACTGCAATCACACACACACACACACCCCCCATGGAAATTGTAATGGTTAACTTTATGTATCAACCTGGCTAAGCCATAAGTCAAATAGAAGTCTAGATGTCACCATGAAGGTGTTTTTCAGTGAGATTAACATTTAAATCACTTTGAAGCAGATTGCACTCCTTAATGTGGCTGGGTCTCATATAAACACTCGAAAGCCTTATGAGAAAAAGGCTGAAATCTCTCCCATGAAAAAGGGAATTCTGTCTCCAGACTCAGCTGCAATGCCAACTCTTCCCTGAGTCTCCTGCCTGCCAGGCTGCCATGGAGATTCTGGAATTGCCCTCGCCCACAGTCCCATGAACCAGTTCTTTAAAATAAACCTCTCTTTCTTCACACACACACACACACACACACACACACACACACACGTAATTCAGTAAATGCTTTCCAAAAAACTACTTATAAAACCAAAATCGATGTCAATAAAGAAAAGGAAAGACAATACACAGCTTTATTTAACATAATTTGATAGAACTATTTTGTTTGGTGCATCACCAACCATTTTACAAATCTCTTCACAATTTGATCTTGTATAATTGCTCTTCACTAAAATTCTGGGAGGAAAATGGAGATAGCCAGACTAAAATCTTAACTTGAGTTAACAAATATCATCCTGGTTAATAGGAACATTTCTTTTTAACCGTGAACAGATACAAAATGTCATTCATCTGGTATATTTTTGGTTCTCATGGCGCTGGCGATTCTTCTTTATAGGACAAGGGCCGATGACTCAAGCTCTTCTGACACTTCTCCCATGTTGTGTGCACCCTGCCATCTGTCAGTCTGGTGCTTTTCACTAACACTCAATCACATATGTTACATGCTTTCCCCTTGGCTCCACTTCCCAGCACCCCAACACATGATCACGCTCTTTATACAACATTCAAGGAAAATGTCTTTTCACTCCTCTTTCTGCATTGTTCACTATAGTGGTTTTATGCAGCTTTCTGGCTGTAGCCTTTGAGAAAATAAATAAATAAATAAATAAATAAATAAATATTTAAATAATAACAAAAACAAAAAAAAATTTAAATGTATTCTGGGAGTGCCTGGATGGTTCAGTTCACTAAGTGTCTGATTCTTTGTTTCAGCTCAGGTCTTGATCTTAAAGTTCATTGGTTCCAGCCCTGCATCGGGCTTTGTGCTGACAGTGCTGAGCTTGCTTGGGATTCTCTCTCTCCCTCTCTCTCTTCTCCTCCCCTGCACTCTCTCTCTTTCTCCGTGTCTCAAAATAAATAAATAAACATTAAAAGAAAAACCTGTAGTCTCTGTGCAGGTGACATCAGCTAGGCTGTGAAGCCTTATAAAGAAATGCTGAGAATAAAAGCAGCTGTCTGGCACCAACTGCAGGAGAAAGGCAGCTGCCTTCTGTAGGTCTAGTAGAGCAAAGCTCACTCCTGGACAGCAGGTGCTACCCTAGCAATAACTATGCAGGCTAATCTCCCACCATCCCAATGATTATTTGGAAAACAAAAGGAAAATGATTGAGTTTCGCCCAGTAGCATAGACACATATAATGAATGCTAGGTGGTTCTTTCCTCAAAATGGGAGACATATACATCCCAGAAAGAAATGGATGCAGACTTGATTAACAGCAGCTAGTTCCGCTTTGAAAAGATGAAATGGGCCATTATACTTAATTTTGCAAGAAATATTTGTGGTTATTATTTCTGATGTGGGATCATCTCACATAGCTGTTCATAAGGTTTAAATCTTCCGTATTATATTTTCATCGCACAAGTCTTTTTAGTTCCTTCATATTGTGATCAAGTCCTTGGTGAGGGAGGGAGTGGTCCTCACTCTTCCATGCTTTCATTTCGAATATATTTAAGACACAGTGCTAACTACTGCTAACTACATATGTACCGTATGTTACATACATATAGAAATCTTACTTTGCCTACAGCACCGGTGTAGGTCATCATTCTATGATAGACTCAGTTACCTCCCGTTGGAAGAAGTAACAAAGAGAGAATTATTAAATCATGATCACAGGCAACTTTCATATGGTCCCCACACCGCTGGCTTTGTGAAATTCAAGTCATTATCACCTCTGCAGGCTAAGGGAATAGCAGGGAATGGGCAGACAGGAGAGTGACACAGAGTCTGTGGAGCTAAGTGCTCAGAAAATGCTCATCTTACCTCTAGGAATTTTTAAAGGGGGAATTTCATTAAAGTAAAAGCAACCTTTGAGTGTTCCCTAGACTAAACTGTGAAACATTTTTGAAAAGCAGAAAATCCTTATTTATGGCAGGAATGTTTGAAATTCAAAAGATAAATGCCATTCGGAATGCAAGCATGTTCTAGGTATCTAATATGTAATGGGACACAGCTGTAATAACAGCCACTGAACCAGAGGCCTCTCTATATCATGTCATTAGTTGACTTGTTATAAGCCGATCTTCTGGCCCTTTTTATAAGGGCCACTGGGGTAAAAAATAAATATATCATGTACTGAACATCTGTGGTTCTGTCACAAAGCACCACTCATATCAACTTTCAAGCTCATATCTTGGGCTACACATGACACCCTTTTAAAGATGGATCTCAACAAAAGGTATAGATAGGAACTTATAGGTTCTTATTTCTAAAGGACAAAGGAAACAAGAAGGCCTGAGCTATGCCTTGGGCAAAACTAACGCGTCTTTTTTTTTTCTTATTGTGTTAGTGTATTTTTTGGGCTTCAAAACCATATGTGCACTTTAGGTAAGATTCTGAAGATGAATATTTTATATGTGAGATGTTAAATGAGGAAAGAAATACCATGTATCCAATCTATTGACTTAATAAGTCATCAAAATCATGAGTCAGCATTTAAGAACATGCAATTATTAGTAGCAATTCCTTTTTGAGTCTTTTTAAAAAAATAAACCTAAATGTTCATATGAGAAATTCTTTCATCTTTTTATGATGAAATAAAAAATAATGCCTGTGGCCTAAAAAAGGAAATAGGAGAAGTAAATAACATATTTGAATAACTAGGAAATTATACCAGCTATAAAATATTTCAGAAAAAATGCAAACACCATTAACTTACATAATTAAATAATGATATTAAATGTTAGTATAGTTATAATAGGCCTATTTTTGTAGAGAAGGTATAGGTGGAAGGAAGAAATCCAGTCAGGATGCATTTTAAATAATCTAAAATTATTATGGATATGATGGAACCAGTGTGGTAGTAATGAACATGCTAAGAAGTAGCCAGATTCTTGACATATTTTGAAGGCATATGTTTGTTTGAAAATACTGATGGATCAGATATAAGCTGTGAGAGGAAGAAAGGAGTCAAGGAGGACTCCAATAGTTTTAATCTAAATAACCTGGAGGGATAAAGTTGGCCTTACCCAAAATGGGGAGGCCCGTGGGTTACCAATTCCGTATTGGCAACTGGAACAAGGTCGTATTGGTGGGAAGCAGAGTGTGACTCTAAAAGCTCCAACTTTACCCATAGTGGTTTGTGAAAGGTTCTTAGGAACAGATGTTTATCTAATTAGTAATAAATTTTTAGCAAGTGATATTAGTTTTCTATTTACATAAGTGAAATCTCTTTCAAATAGGCTTCAGAATACAAAAACAGGCTTGATTTAAGTACACTGTTAAGTTGTAAGAGCCCTGGTGATATGTGGTTGAAACAAATTCCTCAAAGTAGTAAATTGTTTATGAAAGACTGGGAAAATCACCGCATTGGAAACACTTAGGTTCAAATTCTCCTCAGCCACTTATGTTAGATAAATGGGGATGGTTAACTAAAGTCTTGAAATGGGTTTTTTCTTTTATAAATTAGGGTAATGATACTCAAATTAGAGTTGTTTTAAGACTCCATGAAAAATATCCAGGAGAGTGTTGGGCAAAGTCCTGGCACTGTACACTTGGTTGTGTCTTTACATAACACATACTCTGATTTTTGTGTCCATTCAACAGTTCCTTAGGCTACTACAACTTGAAGATACAAATTTCTACAGAATAACTAATGCCCTCCAGTCCATCTAAAAGTAAATAACTACTAATAGTAGAGAGATGTTTACTATCAGAATATAATAAATTTTAAAACTTCGTCCAGTATTCTAAAACTTACAGCAAATGGTGATATAAACACCAATATTACATGTGAAATCCACGTAGATTTTAGAATCTTTTTAAGCACTTCCCAAGAAAACAAACTCTTATCTCCCAACAAAGTGTATATGCAGGTCAACCTGGATAAAGAACTATGAATAATTCTTTTATCTAATTCTTTTGATAGATTTCTCTTTTTGAAGCTAATTTCAATAGGTTTTTACTTGTAATAGAGTGAGGAATATCTTTTACTTTCACAAATAGGCAATATTTGTAAACAAGGACGTCCTAATAAATACTAGAAGACAGAGTAGTAAAACTGGCATATTATATGGCATCAGTGTATGTCTGTGTATCTTTAGAAAATTAGAACTCATGCTTATAATATTATTACCATTTCTAAAATTTTGGCATTTTCTTAATCGCAGAGATGAAGAATGTCTTCCATAATACTTACTATCAATGATTTTAGTGCATTCTAGTTTCATATACTTTACGTACTAACTCTCTAAAAATGTGTGTATTTAACAAAATAGAATGTTTCATTCCATATTAATAATAGAAAGCTTGGCTCATCAGTAGATGAGTAAACAGACAGACTGATAAATAAATAAAAAACAATGTGGAGAGATTCACCAGATAGATCTAAATATCTGGTCTCATCCCACTTATAAGTTCACATATTATTACTAAGTGCTTTATACAACCCAGACACATTCAAATGAAGGTACCATTAAATTTCACATGCAACTATCATTCAATTTGTACATAAACTTCCTTTCTTCCTTTTTGTAAAAATCTCTGGGATAGTACTTTGGTTTTAGCATTACATCACAAAACACATCATAAAAAGGAAGTTTTTAAAGTCTCTCCTTTAATAATGATAAAGAAAAGATGAAAGGATCCTACATCATTTGGCATTATCTGTGAGTTCAAGATAAATCTGTTTCATTGGGTAGCTTCACTGGGCTGCTGATGCTCGTTGAAGTCTCCTGGCAGCTGGCCTTGCCTGCCTTTTCTTGACCAAACCAATCAATTTCATGCTGGTTTCTTAAAACTTTTAAGATCTCCTACTAAACTGAGAGCTCCTTGAAAATAGCAGCCACGTCTTAATCATCTTTTTATCCAAAGTGCATCTCGCATAGTACCTGGCTCATACCAAGTGCTCAGTATTGGTTAGGCAATGGAAAAAAGGAATTAATCAAGCATGTTATTTACTGGCAAAGAAAACCAGGAGTTAAAAGTTATTTTGATTGTCAAGAGTGCATTTGTTACTCATGCTCCAAAAATTCATTCAAGATATTAACTACCAAGTATTGGCCACTTATAAGTAATAAGCCTTATAAATGGTATTACAGTCATTGGCTCTCAACTTTACCACATCTCAATGTAGAGATAATCCTTATTTAATAGATAGGACAGTTAAAAATAAAATTAACCAAGTTCAAGTAATTTAGTGGAAAAGAGACTTTCTCTTTTCAAGTCCATTAGACTTTATAAACTTTTTATAATTTCACTCTTTCTGAACTTTATGTTTTTCTTTAGATATGTATATATACACACACATACACATATAAATAGTAAGTTGTAAACCTAGCGTTTTATCTAGCTGTTTCATATTGGAGCTTTAATAAGGACATCTATCTTGTAACTGCAATAATAAGAATTTATGAAAATATCTTAGAATGGAAGTATATCTCAAGGAAGACTGATAAGATTCATTTTTTACACTATTCAGAAATAAAAATCTCAAACTACCATATCAATTCATATCAACAAAGTTCTACCATATCAAAGTTCCCCTACCATATCAATTCATATAAACAAAGAACTATGTTATGTTCTAAAATTTAGTTCTTTACTGGGAGTTAATGGATTATGAGGCAATGTATTTCAGATGTCAGCTATGAAAAACCTTTTTGAAAGCATTTTAAATAGAGAGAAGAGCAAGCCTTAATAAATGACACAGAAATAGAGAATCCCGTTATCTGGCATGTTGGAAATCTGCATAAATAACTGTAATATGCATTTCTTATACACACAATTATCCTCCATTGATGGAAAAAAGATGGACAAATGCTGCTTAAAATCTATATTCAAATGGCAAGATAAAACAAGTACATAAAAGAACATGAGCCTAAACAATTTTCTTTATTCCCTATAGTGAACATAATTTTTTGGCATTTAAAATTTTTTCTTGGAATTATAATAAACTTACAGAAATCTCCCTTAAGGAAACAACTAATATTCTAATGATTAAAAGTAACAGATGAGAATTTCCTAAGTAATTGATACCAAATCCAGATAACGACACAACAACAACAAAAAAGAGAACAGGACAATATATCTGAAAAAACACATGCAAAAATCCACAACAATGTACTAGAAAACCAAAGTCCAACAATACATTAAAAAAAATGATTCACCATGATCAAGTGGGATTTATCCTGGGTTGCAAAGGTGGTACAATATTCGCAAATCAAACAACATGCTACATCACATCAAAAAGGGAAGGGATAAAGAACCATATGATCCTTTCAATAGATGCAGAAAAAACATTAGACAAAGTACAACATTCTTTCATGATAAAATCCCTCAACAAAATATGTTTAGAGGGAATACAGCTCAACATAATAAAAGTCATTCTCACGACTTTTATTCAACACAGTACTGGAAGTCTGAGCCACAGAAATCAAACAACAAAAGAAAATAAAAGGCATCCAAATCAGTAAGGAAGAAGTAAAAGCAGATAGCATGACAGAACAAACAGATAATATATACGGAAAACCCAAAAGACTCCATCAAAAAACTGCTCTAACTGGGGCACCTGAGTGGCTCAGTGGTTTGAACATTCAACTTCAACTCAGGTCATGATCTCATGGTTTGTGGGTTTGAGTCCTGCATCAGACTCTGGAGCCTACTTCAGATTCTGTGCCTTCTTCTCTCTCTATCCCTCCCCTGTTCACACTCTGTTTCTCTCTCTCTCAAAAATAAATAAATAATAAAACATAAAAAAGTCTGATAACGAATTTAGTAAACTTGCAGAATACAAAATTAGTGTGCAGAAATCTGTTGCATTACTATACACCAGAAATGAGGCAGCAGAAAGAGAAATTAAGATAATAGTCCCATTTGCAGTTACACTAAAAATAGTAAGATAACTAGGAATGAACCTAACCAAAGAAGGGAAAGACCTGTTTTCTGAAAACTATAAAATATAGTCTTATAAAACTATAAAACACTGATGAAAGAAATTTAAGACGATACAAAGAAATGCAAAGATATTCCATGCTCACTGATTGGGAGAACAAATATTGTTAAAATGTCATACTACCCAAAGCAATCTACACATTTAATGGAATCCCTACCAAAATACCAACAGCATTTTTCACAGAACTAGAACAAACAATCCTAAAATTTGTAGGGAACCACAAAAGACCCCTGGCCAAAGCAATCTTGAAAAATAGAAGCGACGTTGAAGGCATTATAATTCTGGTCTTTAAATTATATTACAAAGCTATAGTGACCAAAACAGTATGATACTGGCACAAAAATAGACACATAGATCAACAGAATAGAATGGAAAACTCAGGGATGAATCCACAACTATATGGTCAGTTAATTTTCGACAAAGTGAGAAAGAATATCCAATGAGAAATAGACCGCCTCTTCAACAAATGGTGTTGTGAAAACTGGATAGCAACATGCAAAAGAATAAAACTAGACTTCTTTTATACACCATACACAAAAATAAATTCTAAATGGATTAAAGACCTAAATGTGAGACCTCAAACCATAAAAATCTTAGAAGAGTGTACAGGCAGTCATCTCTCTGACACTGACCAGAGCAACATTTTTTTTTTTTATAGACATGTCTCCTAAGGCAAAGGAAACACACAAAAATAAGTTATTGGAACTATATTAAAATAGAAGCCTCTGTACAGCAGAAGGAAACTAAAACGGAACCTACTGAATGGGACAATATATTTTTACCAATGACATATCTGATAAAGGCTTAGTATCCAAAATATATATAGAAATTATAAAACCCAACACCTAAAAACCAAATAATCCAATTTAAAAATGGGCAGAAGGGAATGCACATTAAAGCTACATGTGATATCACCTCACAACTGTCAGAATGGTTAAAATCAAAAACTCCAGAAACAACAGGTGTTGGCAAGGATGTGCAAAAAAGGAAAACCTCTTGCACTGTTGGTGGGAATGCACACTGGTGCAGCTACTCAGAAAACAGTATGAAGATTCCTCAAAAAGTTAAAAATAGAACTACCCTATGGTCCAGCAATTGCACTACTGGGTATTTACCCAAAGAAAAGAAAAACACCAATTCAAAGGATACATGCATCCCTATGTTTATTGTATCCAAGTGTCCATTGACTGATGATCCATATATATAAATGGATATATATATATATATATATATATACATCCATGTATATATATACATGGATATATATATATATACATGGATGTATATATATATATAATCTGCAATGGAGTATTACTCAACCATAAAAAATAATGAAATCTTGCTGTTTGCAAGGAAATGGATGGAGCTAGACAGTATTATTCTAAGTGAAGAAACTCAGTAGGAGATAGACATATGATATCACTTAGGTGGAATTTAGAAAACAAAACAAATGAGCAAAGGGAGAGAGAGAGGAAAACCAAGAAACAGACTCTTAACTATAAAGAATAAGTTGCTAAAGGGGTGGTGGATGGGGAAATGGGTTAAGTAGGTGATGGAGATCAAGGAAGTCGCTTGTGATGAGAATCAGGTGATGTTTGGAAGTGTTGAATCACTATATTATACACCTCAAACTAATATAACACTGAATATTAACTCAATTGAAAGAAAATAATTCTTACATATCTGTCCATTTCTTTTCTTTAATCTTTATAGATATCCTTTGCTTGACTGTCATTTTATTATTCTTATCTTCCCTTTATACTAACTGAAGTCTCTGCAGAATAGACAATATTTCTAAGTGCCTTTTTGATATTTCCATTAAACCTTCTTATGGGCACCTCAGTGTTAGCTCAAAGCCAATATATAGACAGATGTGTGTGTGTGTGTGTGTGTGTCTATGTGTGTGCGAGAGAGATAAATGAAGCAAGAATGGCTACTTATACTGAGAGTTGTTACACATCACACATATGAATTATAATCTTGAAAGAATCGAGGGGCGCCTGGGTGGCTTAGTCGGTTAAGCGTCCGACTTTCGCTTAGGTCATGATCTCGCGGTTCGTGGGTTCGAGCCCCGCATCGGGCTCTGTGCTGACTGCCAGCTCAGAGCCTGGAGCCTGTTTCAGTCTGTGACTCCCTCTCTCTCTGACCTTCCCCTGCTCACACTGTCTCTCTCTCTCTCCTAGAAATAAATAAAAACATTAAAAAAAAAAAAAAAAGAAAGAAAGAATCGAGCCCCAAGCCAATCACATCAAATTAGAGTATTTCAGAGCTTAACCTCAGGTTTTAATGTTTAGATCTGGTTCTTGGACAAAATTGTGACCAGAGACAAATTGTCTTTCTCTTGATTTGTTATAATTATTGTTTTGTAATAAAACAAAAGTAAAAACCAGTAAGGATAACAAATTGTCAAAATAATTTTTTAATTCTTGTTTTTAAAGTTCATTTCTTCATTTTGGGAAAGATATAGAGAGACAGCACAAGCAGGGGAGGGAGAGAATCCCAAGGAGGCTCCCCACTATCAGCACAGAGCCCAACATGGAACTCAAACTCACGAATTGTGAGATCATGATCTGAGCAGAAACCAAGAGTCAGATGCTTGACCGAAGGAGACACCCAGGTGCCCGAAGATAACGGTTTTTAAATTAGCATTGATTAATAGTCAGTATAATCTTTCAAAGCTACTTTAGAAATTTACAAGTTTTGTTGTTTGGTTTTAACAAGAAAGATGTGGATAAGTAGCTTTCTAATAATGCAATTCATAATTTTAGTTCTTATCAGTATTGCTCATCATGTGAAATTTTGATTTCAAAAGAAAAAAATCAGTCAAGATTTTACAATAATATAATGGTCTTTATACAGTTTTTTCAGTATTACTTATATTTTGTGCAAAGCCATAGAAAAAAGAATACCTTAACAGTTAAGGGCAGGAAATTTAGAGCTATGTAATCATAAACAAGACATTTGACAACTTATAGTTATAGATAAATGAGATAATTATGTAATAGACTATAGTGCAGTGTTAATCATATTAAGAGGATTTAGATCAGCAATTATTGATGAAACTGGGTAAAAATGTGCACTTTGCATGTTTTAACCTTGGCAGTCTTTGTCCCAGTATGAATGTTATAGAACGTCAAGGCCCTGGCACATGGGGGATGCCATAGTTCATTGTCCTTTTAATTTGGATATTTATCCCAACAATTGTATGTCAGATGGCAGTAAAGTCCTGTTAGCAAGGGTTGCTTTTTTTTCAATTTGGGTGATGGTGCTATATTAGGATTATAAAGCCAGAAATTTGGACCATGACATAGTCATTAACACTGAGGAATATTTTTATAGATACGAAAATATAATTAAAGGTTTATTATGAAAAAAAGTTTATTATGAAAGAGTCTGGGCAGTGTTAGTAAAATGTTTGCTTCAGAGAACAGGGCATCTTTTCCTTTTAGATATGTGCCTCTGTTCAATTTCTCAATGATTTGCACATATTGCAATTATTCCCTAAGGACCGTCCATATTTAATGTAACCCTTAAAGGGTAGAGCATGTTTAGAAATTGAATTATTGTATTTACGTGTTTTGAGACAAAATATGTTCTTATTTTGCTTGGGCAGAATAATAATAAAGATTTCTGTCAAATAAGCATTTCTTTTTGCTCTTAAAAGGTGCAGTGGAGATGGCACATTAGCCTTAAAAAGCTATTTCTTTCTTAGAATTCACATGCTTTAGTTAACACTATAGTTCCTCCTCCAGCTGCTTGATGATATCCCTGTTCTTGAGAACACCCTTTGGGAGAAGCCAGAAAGAGAGAAGTAACTATAATCTTCCAGGCACTTGTCTGCTCCCTTAATTGTAGTTGTGTTAAGGACTAGAAATGAAGATGGGATGAAATTTAATTTAGATCCTGGAAGCCCCCAAACTGTCTTCATCCGCAATTTCTCCTCACAGTGGTGGCTTTAAGCTCACAAAAAATTTCCAAATAACAATGTATGATGATGCTTTTGTTCAGCTTATTGCTCATGCTGCAGATATATAATCTGCCTCTGTACCAGGATGTGATGGCTGAAAGGCATCATTAATGTGTTAAATGATGTGGAATGCTTCAGGCACAGTATGACACATCACTGCAGAGTGGTATTCCCTGATGCACAGGTATCTGCCTCACTTTCAAATCAGAAAGAAAGCAGCTAAATTACTACACAAGCAAAATGCACCAGGAAAATTATAATGTATACATTCACTCATAATCTCTGAGCCTGACTCAGACCTCACTCAGACCCAGAGAGAAATAAAAGGTTAAGATTTCCATTCTCAGGGTTTATTAATCATAGAGGTGAAATGAGGAGGGGAGGATTCATCATAGTGCATCCCTGGAATCTTATCTCCACTCTTTTTGTGGTTGATTTTCAATATGTTTTATGATTCCAATTCACAAAACTGATTCAACAAACCATCTTCCATGTTTTGAAAGAACTAATGTAGACTCTTCTGGTATCTAGTTTACTTTGATGATACATAATCACACGACAGCATACATCCCTACAGAGACTACAGCAATCTGTGTCCATATTTTACTAGGAGGTGCAGCTTTGTACCTTTTCTACCTTTCTACTGAAACATTCATTTCTTTAGACATGCTAAAGCCTGACTGACTATCTTTGATATGAGGTATTCCATTACCATATCCATATATGCTGTTTTTTAAATTCAAACAGAACAACAAGGAATATGGAGTAAATGTATTTCAAAATCAGGAATATAGAAGATTTAGAAATATCTGTTTTATCAATGTAAAAAATTAGAGTAAAATGTTAAACTTAGCCAAAGGAATGATCGATCTAGGATTCATTTAAAATTTTTTTAAAATTTATTTATTTTTGAGAGAGAGAGAGAGAGTGTAGAGAGAGAAGACAGAGTCTGAAGCAGGCTCCAGGCTCTGAGATGTCACACAGAGCCCAACATGGGGCTCGAACTCACCAACCGTGAGATCATGACCTGAGCCGAAGCTGGATGCTCAACTGACTGAGCCACCCAGCCGTCCCGAGGATTCATTTTTTAAAAGGATGTATTTTGGGGGCACATGGGTGGCTCAGTCAGTTAAGCGTCCAACTTCAGCTCAGGTCATGATCTCAGGGTTCGTGAGTTCAAGCCCAGCTCATGAGTTCAAGCTCCATGTAGATTTCTGTGCCGATGGAGTCTGCTTCAGAGCCTGGAGTCTGTTTCACATTCTTTGTCTCCCTCTCTCTCTGCCTCTCCCCTGCTCCTATTCTGTCTCACTGTGTCTCAAAAATAAATAAACATTAAAAATTTTTGTAAAAGTAGGGTGAATTTTTATTGAAGCTGTATTAAAGATATCTATTTCTTTTTCTACTAATGGACATTATTACTTCATTCTGTGGAAGAGCAGGCCACAAAACCATTGGCCAGAAAGCTTCTAAAATCCTTTATAGGACATGAGTCAATAGTGCACATTTGAAGGTACACTTAATGACTTATTAATATTATAGTAGCAAGGAAGTTCTGAATTTTGTTACCAGTATTGCAAAAGATAAATAAAACAAGAAAAATTATAATTGGATTTTTAGTCCAATCCATTCATGTGATGTACAGCAACTTTTGATCAGAAGAAAAGAAAGGATTTGCCTGTGGTCACCAGATTAAGTGGATGACAGTAGCTTCTGTCTCAAGCTGAGGACAGAAATCCTTTCATTACACTGGATAGTCTCTAAGATGTCATCTTTCTTTGCAGAAGTGAGTTATCCTTCAGTAGGACATCTAAATAAAACTAAGTTCTTTTTCTTTTCAATAATATTATTTATTTGTCATTTTTTTAGTGGGGTGGCAACTGTAAAATTCCCAGAGTAATATCAGGCACCTAGAAAATCTTACAGAAAAGTGTTGGCTTTGCTTCCCTTTGTATTTTTATCAGACTTAATCCACAGAAAACTATTAATTTATTCATTATTACAAATATGAGCTATAGAATATCAGTTTGTTTTTGCTAAAGGTGTTTCAGTTGGACACCTGACAAAAGTTGACTAGTATCTGAGATAATATCAGGGAATAATGTGCACATCTTCATTTTGATAAATGCATTGAGGTTACGTAAGTAGATGGAGTTTTTTTTTTAGGAAATGTACACTAAAGTAGCTATTAGTAAAGGGGCACATCCTGTGCAATTCACTTTCAAGAGGTTCAGAAATAGGGGTGCCTGGGTGCCTCAGTCGAACGAGCATTTGACTTTAACTCAAGTCATGACCTCACGGCTCATGGGTTTGGGTTTGAGCCCAGTGTTGGAATCTGTGCTGACAGCTCAAAGCCTGAAGCCTGCTTCAGATTCTGTGTCTCCCTCTCTCTCTCTCTGTCTCTCTCCCACTTACAATCTGTCTCTCTCTTTCCCTCTCAAAATAAATAAATATTAAAAAAATTAACAAAAAGTGGTTCAGAAATAAATAATATCTATACAGAGAAGGAGATGGGGAGAGAATGGTAAAACAAACACAGTAAAATGTTAACCTTTAAGGAATCTGGGTAAAGGTATATGCACATAATGTGTACTGCAATACTATTTCATAACATTTGTAATATTTTCATATACATGAACAAATCATATCTTATGATAGGAACTGTACACATACATGCATCACTTTAGCAGGATAAACTGAAAGAGGAGGGAATGTTCTAATTACTCTAGGTAAAGTATTAGGGTGAGGATAATGTTCAAAGAAAAAAATAAGTTTAAGTGGAACTAGAGAAAAATATATAAAATGTGCACCTGTAGCAAAAGAAAAATATCAAGATTGAGGAGATACTCAAAAGGAAATAACTAGAGCAATACCAGGACCCCAAGAATGGAGGGGTACCTCTTTCAACCATCACAAATTTAAAGAAACATGATGGCATTTACCTAAGTGTCAAACTAAAGTTAGTTAGTCCAATTGTTCTGGGGCTGATGATACTTCAATACCAACAATCTGGCTATTAGGAATCCAAGTAGAAAAAGGCCAAAACCCCTAAGTCTTATTTTTAGGGGGTTAAATTTGTGGCTCAAAAGTTTAAAAATGCCATGTTAGACTTGAAAATAATAATTGCAGATAACATTGATACTCATATAAATTCAATGATGTTATTTAATTTACTCTTTTGTTATAATTAAGTCATTCATATGCTAAGAATTTTTTAATTTATTTTTTATCTTTTTAACATGTATTTATTTTTGAGAGACAGAGAGAGGCAGAGCATGAGCAGGGGAGGGGAAGAGAGAGAGGGAGACATAGAATCTGAAGCAGCCTCCAGGCTCTGAGCTGTTCGTTAGCACAGAGCCTGATGCAGGGCTCGAATTCATCAACTGCGAGACCATGACCTGAGCTGAAGTTGGATGCTCAACCGACGGAGCCACCCAGGTGCCCCTAAGAATTTTATTTATTAACTTACTCCCTTTTCTTTTTTTTTTTTTAAGCTTGCTTATTTATTTTGAGAGGGTGAGGGTGAGAAAATCTTAAGCAGGCTCTGTGCTGTCAATCTGGAAGCCAATGTGGGGCTTGAACAGCTAGATCATGACCTGAGCTAAAATCAAGAGTCAGATGCTTAACTGAGCCACCCAGGTGCCCCCCATGCCTGCCATTCTTTTCAATATTATTTCTTAAAACACAAATCTAATGAAGTTACTTTTCCACTCAAAATTGGTATCTCTCCCCAACATCCCATTGGCTTTCCTTTACTATCTAACCTGGTTTCTTGTTACCCATTGATAAAATCAATTTCCTCCTCTCAATCTAGCCTTCCTGTTACTTAGGGAACTCAACTCCAATAATGTGTTATACATATTTCTTTTTCTTTATAACTATCTTATTTATTTCTATTTTTCAATATACATCTGACTCGTTTTCAAAGGTTTCCCTAAAATCATTAACTGTGACACCTTAACTCATTTCATTGCTTAGTGTCTTAAGCAAATTTATTTATTTCATATAGATTGTCTTTAATTCTATACTCAGATGGTAAATTCCTGCATGGCTGGGGCAGATGTGACATGCACATAAAAGAGGTGCTCAAATGTTTTTGTTAATCCATCAACACTTTTTATATATATCTCAGTGGATTTTCCTACTCTTTTTTATCTTAGAGTCTTAACACAATTAAAAGATGACTATTATAATTAATCACATCATTTATTTAAAAAATGTTATGACCAGGAATTTAAAAAACTAACACTAAGTATAGAGAAAAAGCATGAGGATTCAAAACAATTGAAAGGAAAAATCAAGGGCATGTGACAACTTCTTAAATGTAGAAGATGAACCAAAGACGTTTCTAAATGTTAGATTAGAATCTGGTGAACTGGGGGAAAGGATGGTTGTCTTAGTAGTGAGGAAAAAAAATAAGGAAAGAAAGCTATTTGAGAGAGATTATATTTTAATTTTTGAATTATGGAAATGTCCATTATAAATAATTCATTCATTCAGTAAACATTTGAGATATTACAAGGTGCTAGAAGGCTTTGTTCTCTTTGTTCTAAGTTCAAAATATAAAAAGGTGAACATCAGACAAAGTCTATGGCCTCATGAAGTTTATATTCTTCCTAATGATTTAACATGGAGACACAAAGAGGAAATCATTACTGGCTTCCAGGAGGGGACTTGCTGTCAAATGAGGGCAGAAATCAAACCATGAATGAAAGAACAAAAGGAGAAGGATTATTCTGTGAAAAAAAATCTAATCTTAGATTGAAAATCAGGAGAAAAATAGGATGAAATCTTGATGAGTCAAACCTTTGGTAATGCATGCACACACTTTTGTGTGTGTTGTTATTGCTGCTGCTGTTATTTGATTATTTGTAGATCCCTCTAAGATGAATGAACACCTATACAACACAAAAGGCAAAGGGAAAAAGCCAGGAGAGGGCATGTTGAAGATACTAGATGGGGAGGACATTTGTTTTGACAGCACATTCTATAAAGACTCAGGAATCAGTGGGAGTTAGCAAGTACTGGTTGGGGGGGGGTGCGGGGGAAAGGGTGGGGGAATTAGATTTAAAGAAACTGTGGCAGGGAAGAGTAGCATTTTCTTTTTCCTCTGAACCTTTACAATCTTGATAAGTGAGGACAGTGTAAGAGGAAAAAACAACACTATGATAAGTCTCCTCTAATCTCAATACTTAACTCACAGAGCACTTCACTTCTGGTTACCAAATGTGTGGGGACTTCCCCACACCAAGCAATTCTGACCCATAAGCTGGGTATCCTACAAGGAATTCATGTCTGATACTATCTACCTGGAATTAGTATCAACTCTCAGGGTTAGGAGCCCAGTCCCACAAGGCTCCCCTGCCCTCATTTTAGCTGCTAATCTCAAGTCCAAGTTGTTACCTGTAATGCTGTCCCACCAGCTGTAAGTCAGAGATTCCCACTACCTCCTCCATGGATCCAATTACTTTGCTATAGTAGCTCATAGAACTCAGGAAAACATTTTACTTTCTAGATGGCCAGCTTATTATAAAAAGATACAACCTGACAACAGCCAGATAGAAGAGATGTACAGGGCAAGGTATGGGGGAAGAGGCACAGCTCCCACCCTCTCTCCAGGAATGTCACCTACCAGTACCTGTATCTGTTCACCAACCCAAAAGCCCATCCTCTGGGCTTTTAAGGAGGCTTCATTATGTAGGCAAGATTGATTAAATCATCAACAGCCTCCTCTCCCTAATCCTGGGCTTGGGGGTGGGCGATAAAGGAGTTGAAAGTTTCAACTTTCTAATTACGGAGTTTGGTTCTCGCAGCAATCAAACCCCATCCTTAGGGTTGTCCAAAAGTCAATTCATTAACATAAACACAGGTGTCGTTGAATGGGGGTTGTTATGAATAACAGAATAGCTCTTTATTACTCTTATCACTTAGGAAATTCCAAGGGTTTTAGAAGACTTGCACCCTGAACTGGAACCAAAACCAAATATATTATTGCTTATTATAAATCACAATATCACAGAGGGAAAATAAACTGTGGAGAATGAGGGCGTGAAGGATGAGACTGGGTTTTTGGAAGAGTAGAGATGATAAGGAAGATCTCTTGCAGAACGCCCCTAAGTAACCCTGTGATAGATGGCTGAGAAGCAAGGACCAAGTTTACTAGGGATGGAATAAGTTAGAGTAAATGTTTCAGCAAAGACCCTCTCTGTCTCCAAGGCAGCATTTATTTTTGTAGCCACATGGCATGAATCCTAGGATAACAGAAAGAATATGAGGATAGAAGTTGGAAATGGCATTGGAGTTGGGACACATAAATGAAAGTTTGATCTCTTGATGAAATGTTAGAAAAGCCTCTAGGATCTCAGTTTCTCCAGCTATAAAATGGGGGTGGGGTGGACCTCAAAACTGAAAGCCCCTCAGGTCTCTATTAGTGCTCCTTATTTTAGTCTAGGATCATTACAAGCTATAGGATAGTGAGAAGGGGGCAGATTCTGTTATGGAGGCTGAGAATAAACAGACAGATATTTCACTCGTGGAATGATTGTTTCCAGAAGTGAAAGGTAAATATGTTCATTCCAGGACAAAAACAGGAAGTAACAATTTACCCTAGTTACAACTTTACAGATTTTTGCTTTGCAATTTGCAATGTTTTCTGGTATGTTTGACTAACAGATTTACGGATAGATACAATCTGTATGGAGAGACCATGCTTTTGATCTCACTGGGATACCTTGTGAAAGTATTGAACTAACATCTGAATTTACAACATAATCCCCTACAATTTAGAAGGTGCCTTATCATTTGATCATCACATAGCTTTCACAATGTAATCAAGAGAAAAATCAACAAACTCAATCTCACAAACTAAATTAAAAGGGACACATTCATGTACTCCCTTTATATCCTTGTCAAAGATAGAGAGACTAGGAGGAATTTAAACACCATGGCATCATATCTGTCACAGCCATATCTTTCTAGAGGTAGAGAGCTCATTTTTCAAGGCTACCAGTCCATTAACCTTCACAAGAACAAAAATAAAGCAAAACAAAGAAATACTCCCTGGAGAAATGGCATTGCTCCTAATCTTGCTTATATCTCTTACTGTGGGGATCTGAAGATGGAGCAAAGACCTGTAGCACCCCAGGCACACAAAATGATACCCTGAAATAAATACATAAATGCCTGTGGTGCATACTGTAGACAAATTTGTGATTATTTTTTTTTTTAAATGATAGTGGGGTTAGAGAGAGTAACTGATATCACCCCTGCTGAATCTGTCTTACCCTGCGATTTGCAACTGGGAGGGCCAAAGCATCAACCCCATTCATTTTTTAATGTCTTGGCCTGCTCTTGTTTGCCCTTACCTAGATTCATTCACTGACTATATCTGGAACTATTAGTTTCCTGATAAATGCATTGTCAGAAAGCCAGAGGCCAATGATAACACAGGAAAGAAGGAGCTCTTGCTTGTTTTTATACGTTTCCATTTGACTTGGGAGATAATTATAACCCAGATTGATGCTCCTATTTTAAACAAGGTAGTAAATCAGCATGAAATATAGGATTGGGGAAAGCCATTTACCACATAATTATAATTTCTTAAAATTCCCGTGTTCACTGAATCTGAGAAGCTATAATCATGCAATATATAGCAATAGCATTACTCATCTTTTTCTCTCATGGAAGACAGTTACATAAACTGAAGTTACAAATTTTTAAATATTATTAGTTACAAAGTTTAAATATCTTTAACTAAAGCAAAGCAAAAGCATATGTTGTTTGGTCTGAGACCTAGCTTCCAGTGGGAAAAAACACAGATTCAGTAAGCAAGATTAAAAAGGTGATTTAGCACACTTCACTTAGAAGCCATGTCTTTTCCACAAATAAAGTTTATTTATCACCATGACCATATAAAAGTGTAAGTGTTTCATCAATATAGGAGACCAGAAGCAAAGTAGGACCCAAAGAGGGATTTGGAATCAGAAAGGAACAGTTGAACATGGACTCTCCCAAGAGTTATATTCAAAATACGTATTAATGACATAGCAGGGATAAGGACCCTTCAAGAAGGAGGAGTTCCACTGTAGAGCTCTGAAGACCCCCTCTTATGCCAGCATTTATCTTTCAGCTGCTAGACTATGAGGAAGAATAGGTGGGGCTGAGATACTGGGTTTCGGGGGCTACCCAGGATACCTGAGAAATGAATACATACAGATGTTTTTGCACAACTCCCTTGCAGAAGTAGTTAGAACTACTTTGAACTAGTATAACCAGCGAAGTCATACTGGCACATACTTAATGATTATTAGCCCCGGGTGACATCTCTTAACTGTGTACCTTTGGTAGTTTCACGATCTCCCTGAGCCAGCCAAGTGAGAGAAACAAAAGCGGTGACTTTAGCTAGTTATTTGGCTGCTGTTCTGAGACCTCTTCCAGCTAAAGAGAGAATCCAGTTGTCTTTCCCTTTTCCTGTAGCATCCAGTACACTTTCCACTATCTCCAGGGTGCAGGGCGAGTCCCCTGAGAAAGCAGAGGGGCTTCCACAATTTAAGCCAAATACAGGTAAGAGGCAAAGTTGCCTCTCAATCCTAACGTCCAGCTCAGGGGTGAGCCCACCTGGGAGCAGACAAGAGAAACTGTAGGTCTAACTGAAGCATTCTCAGGGTGTATCATGTCTCTCTCTCTCCCTTTTCTCCCATTTTGGCTCTGCTATTTATTTGTGCCTAATGGATGCAATGATATTTCTTCTTGAACTGCTTAGAACATAGTATCCCTAACTATGATACCTTACAGCAACAATTATGTACAATGGATATCTATCAGCTTAACTCTGCACAGCCTTGGTTGACTACAAAGGAAAACTCATACTCATTCATCACAGTTATCAATAATGGAAACATCGTGATCACCTTATCTCAAAGGGGCATCACGGATATGCCACTTGTGTATACTGTGTAAAGTATAATGACCTTTCCATACGTTTGAGAGAATCACAACTAAAGTCCCATAAGTAACTGTGGATACCACAGAGCTAAAAAACAAACAAACAAACAAAAAAGCCATAATAAAAAAAAAATCATAAGAATTATCAGAGAATGAGAAAACACATAGAAGATTTAAGGGGTGACTGAAAGAACAAGATTTACTAACAGTGAAAAGAAGAGAAATGTTGTGGATGTAAGATACAGAAAGGTGAGAAGTTGGCTGTTGTTTCATTTTTCCATTCTATATTAAAGGGCCTTTGCAGGGCCTTTGGGTAGGGAACATCTGTGGCTCAGTCGGTTGAGCGTCCGACTTCCGGCTCAGGTCTGATCTCACCATTTGTGAGTTCGGCCCTGGCATCAAGCTCTGTGCTGACAGCTTAGAGCATGAAGCCTGCTTCAGATTCTGTGTCTCCCTCTCTCTCTGCCCCTCCCCTGCTCACAATCTGTGTGTGTCTCTCTCTCAAAAATAAAGATTAAAAAACTTTTTTTTCAAAAAAAATGCCTTTGCTTACAACCTACCAATGCAGTGTTTTGTTTTAATTGGAAAAAAAGATTGTCAGTGGGAAATATAGCAGAAATATAGAAAATATAAAAGTAAACTATATTTGCAAACATTTTTAGATCAGTGATTCCAACTGTTCTCCACCAAGACCTCTTTTCACTATGCTTCTCCACAAATTCTCTATTTTGAATTTTAAATAAATGATATGTATCAAATAAAATGAATTTTTTTCTTATTCTTAATTAATCAGGATTATCTCTATCTGAGCTATAATACTCAGTTTCAGAGGTGCATAAAGTTAACTGAATAACTCTACATAAACATGATATAATTATAACTAAGGCAAAACTATTTGTAGTTTTAGGTGTCCTATATAACGTTTTGCAAGCTAAGGTTCAATGTCTACTAAGTTGTTTGAAATATAAAAATGTTTCAAGGAGCCTCATAAGCACCGTCTCCAGAGCCTCAATTATTTAAAGATTCCAAATTGAAAAACAATGGGTTAAACCATTAAAATTATCTAATAAATATGATTTATTCCTACCTGATGAATTAAATTTAGTTATTTAATGTAGCATAATTGCCTAAACGTGACAGAAGAGAACATTCTGGGACTCTTTCAAATCGTTGCCTTTCCCTACCCTTTTTTCCACACTCGATTTCAAAATCATGACTTGGCTCTGAGATGGTGAGAGCCGAAAGAATCCAGCACGTACTCACCAGCCTGGTTGGTTGTGATGCTGACTGCAGCGAACTGTCTTGGTGGTGAGCTCAGCTCTGACACCCCGTTAATAGCATCGATCTCAAAGGTGTAGTTCGTATGTGCCAGGAGGTCTGTCACTGTCACTGTGGTGTTGGTGAGTCCAAACTGTCGAGGGAGGAAGCGGACATTTGGGCTGCATGGCTCACACTGTTTTATATTCCACCCACATTTTTTACATATGATGTTGAAGGTAACATCTTTCCGGCCTCCTGTGTCCAGGGGCCAGCTCCAGTCCAGGATGACCGAGGTCTCGTTTATATTAGAGATAACATTTCTTGGTGCAGATGGAGGTCCTGTAAAGTAGTTCAACAAAGATTAATGAGCCTCACTTCTGTTTTCTACTACAAGGGAAATAGATAATTTACAATGGAACTGAAAGAGGTAAATAACCATCTTGTCTCTATTATATACTTTTAATTCGTCCTTAGAGGATCCATGAGATTATAGACACATGGATTCAAGAGCACTATCGTCCCTAAGCCATGGGCGGGGGAGTTTTGACTCAAGGTTGAAGATACATTCACAAAGTCCAACGAGGGTATTTACTACTAAATTCAATGCCCTTGTGAATAGTTATGAAAACTTTACTATTAGTTTTATAAATCTTAGTCCTTTTTCCCTATGACCTATGACCTACATGTAACAAGTGGGAATAGAAATGTAAAAACCCAAATCCCATGGCTGTAACCTCCCCTATTCTGTCAAATGTAATACAAGATCTGAACCAAGATACAGAAAATTTTCTTTCTTTCTGGGGGTTCTGTTGCAGGAAGTGCTTTAAAAACTAATTCATTTTGCGTGATAAATGTTGCATTTGTGGTGAGCCGAGCATGGAGAGTGAAGCAGAGAAAGCTTTCAATTTGCACATGGATAACAGAAGGAAATGGGCCAGATGCTTTAAAAAAAAAAAAAGAAGAAGAAGAAGAAGAAAGAAGCACAATAACAAGAATAAAAAAATAAATAAATAAAAGAAACATGGAAGCATGGGTTGCAGCAAAACTACTCACGGGTACAAGCCATGGATGGAGGGTCTCTGTCTGCTCGGAAGTACTTATTCTCACACCTGCAGTTCACTGAACCATCTTCGTGAGTAGAACTGTGCGGCGGGCACTTGGCACATTTCACATTACCATCCGCAGCCTTGTAGAAGCCTGGTCGGCAAGCTACAAACAAAGCGACTCTTTTAACATCCGGTGATCATTTTGAAAATGTAGTTTTGAAAATAAGTAAAATGGATTTCAGAATGTTAGGGGATGAATTCATTAGGAATAAAAAAAAATCCATTTTTTTCCTTCCAGAATTTACAGAAGCAAATAATGTGACCCAATGTAGTTTCTCCACATATACTTTTGAATTTGCACCAAATGTTAAAGGGAAAAAAAAAAAAAAAAAACCCTGAAGATTTAGATTATTTTGGCACTAGAGTGTGATGAAATTTCCAGCTCATGTTTTCACAGCTTTGCTTGGCATTGAACTATTTGTGGAGAAAAATACAGCAAAGCCATGTCATTATGTAGCCATTCCCTTTTAAAACATGATGCAATGTGTACACTATCTGCGCACAGTTAGCACTACATTACATACTTGCTCGCTTTCTAATTGATTTCTGTGTGCACAACCCCATCCCCACAAATTGTAAGCAACTGAAGGAAGAAATCATGGCTTCGTTATTTCAAGATTCATGATGCATGGGTTCTCATGAGCTATATATTTTTTTCTGCCTTGACAATGTTGTTCTAGTGCTATAACTTCTATGGCAGTGGTCTAAACTGAAGATTTTTAAAAAATTTCCTTGTCTGTATCTCAAAAACATAGTGACATATAATTTCTATTTAAACTGATCTACTTGTAAATAATTATTAAAGCTTTCTAAATAACTGTGCCCTCTTATTTCTTTCCAGCCATCTCTGAATGATGTGTTACATTAAGACCAATGAAACTGGTCGTGAAATATTTATTTCAGCTGCCCATTTAGTATTCCTAATATATTTATTGATTTTACAGAAATATTGTATTTTTAAATCTGTATTGTTTTTGTTTAATCTGATGTAAAATTCAAAATGTTGTAATGGTTAGTGTGATCTGTTTTCAGAATTACATGGAGAACTGAAATCATAGTGAAAAATCCTAAGAAGTCTCTTAACATTGTTTTGAGGATTAAAGTCAGGGTCCAAAATTTTTAAGTTTCTTCCAGATTATCTCTGAAGTCAGTGATTTCTTAAATCTCTAAAACTCAATTTCAATGCTATGTTGAGATGTAATGGTTTAAAGCACTTATATATAAAATATGCCCTGTAGGTGATCTGAATCCCAGAATTTTTCTATATCAGCTTTATATTGTGAATAACAGATTATTCACATGCAAGTAAAGCCTGTGTGAACAAATCTTAACTTTCACAATCATTAAATGCATTTTGAAAGGTAACACTTTATATCCATAATAGTGTATCTTCCTACTGAACGTTTCTTGAGAAATACATTGTCAAGGGAAATACACTATCAAGACAAACAATTAGAATAAGTTAAAATGATAGCAATCATTAATCTAGTCTTGCTGTTTTCTAGTTTCTATCAAGAATGGCCGCACTAGCACCATCTTACATTAAGTGGAACAACTTTTGGTGTCACACTGAGAGCCACTCAGATAAATTCTATTTTCCTGACCAAAAGTGGATTAGGATTATAAACTTTTGATCATTGTTCCTGAGCATTGGTTAGAAACTTCCACTCATATCTCATGTCATATTGCCTCTGGGAGAAATGATATAAAGTATAAACAAACTATGCACTTAACTTCTGGTTTCAATTTAGCTCACTGAGTGCCTTTAAGTTTGTAAGATAGCAATGCTCGAGTCTTTAAAAGATTGAGTTGCAGTGTTCCAGTTTATTTTGTTTTTTTTTTTTTTTTTTGGTTGCCTGTAAGTTTATCTGTATGTTTTTATTTGAGGTTTTCATGGTTTTTACAACATTTAGCATAAAGGTATTCACTAAATACTCAGTCACTTTTTGTTAATATTATAAATGGCTATACTCTGTGATGTTTAAAGAAAAGACAAGACAATCATATACTCACTTGTTAGCTACAGCACAGGACTTCTAACAATAACTTGAAAGTAGCTACAGTTAATAAACCTAAAAGTTAAGAATGGGACACAAACTATTAACTAGACTTTATCTAAATATGATTAAATAACCTTAGATATAATAATAGTAAAAGATAGGTAGACACATATATATTCTATTTAATGAATATTTGTTAATCATTTACTCTTATTCAGGCTTTTTGTTAGCCTTGAAGATACCAATGTCCCTAATTCTGTCCATCTTAAAAGGGCCCTTGCAATTGAAAGTGGGCAACAGACGTTTAACACAGGCCACATGGAGTAAGCATTCTGTTCTGATTGAGCTATTGGATGAACTAAAGAGAAGGCATCTCATTTGAGAAAGATTATGAAAAGATGGCAAAAGATTGGCCTATAAGTAGCATAATGAAATACACAAATAGATCAACAGGAAAGACTAACTGTTAAGTAGAGAAACATGATGGGTGCTGTTGGTTGCATACTAAACACCTAAATCTGCTTTCTGCTTGCAAATAGAATTTTGATTTTGTTCAGAATCGCACTCTGCCAAATACTCCCTGACACAGACATAATCGCGAATAGTTATGGATGGCCAAAGTGATGGCCAAACGATGGGCAAAGAGATACAAACAGAAATCTGATGAAAGCCTTTGGGATACCTTTTTCTTTCTTTTTCTTCTAAGATGATCCAAATGTAACAGAAGCCATTCCACCTATATTATTTCAGCATTGATTCTTGGCATAATGGCTTACATGTGACAATAAGTTAAAGGCCAAGAAAATTAGATGTGTAATCTGCACTTGCTGATTCAGCTAGCACCTCTCTCAATATTTCCAAGAATGTCAGAAAAATAACATCCTATTTGTGTAACTCACCATGGGCAAGTTTTTTTTATCTCTATAGCAGAAAATATTTCTAAAGGATGTAAGACAAGCAAAGAATGTAGGTGAGAGGTACTAAATAGAATTATAGACTAATGGAGCTAAAAAGATCCTAATAAATCACACTGACCAGTCTGTGTGTTGTACGTCTGAGGACCCAGAGCTCCAGGACTTGAGATGACACATAGTTAGAGATAGCCTCTACACTGCATCTCCTGGAACCTGGTAGCTGGCTGACAGATTTCACCTATCTGATTTGTTGATTTCCATAAAATTTCAACTTTATGCATAATATGATAATAGGTTCCATACAACACCCTAAATTTTGTAGACATCTTTACTCTTTCTGAAAAGCTTTCATAGGTACCATCTCAATGGAATCTCACAGTAGTTGTGTCAAAATCATTGAGCAGATATTAATCTCCTAATTTTGCAGAATGGACAATTGAAGCACAAGCAGAAAAAGTAGCATCCCCAAGATAACGAAAATTCAGTTGGTCTAATCTGAAAAAGAAGGGGCACCTGGATGGCTCAGTGGGTTAAGTGTCTGAGTCTTGATTTTGGCTCAGGTCATGATCTCACAGTTGTTAGATGGAGCCCTTGTGTTGAGCTCCGTACTGATGTGGAGGCTGCTTGGGATTCTCCCTCTTTTTCCCTTTCTCTCTGCCCCTTTCTGCTCGCTCTCTCTCTCTCTGTCTCTCAAAATAAACATTTAAAAACACAAAAGAGGCTTTTTTGCTTTTAATTTTATATAAATTGCTTATTGAAGTAAATTATTATCTAGAACCATGAATTTTTTTTCTAAAACTCTAAAGTGCTATTATGACACTGAAGAATTGTAATCTGAAACTTAATTAAACGAATGCCACATCTTTTGTCATCTACACCTAGTAAGAAACTATTTCAGAAAGGGTAATATTTTCTTGCTTTTCTCTAGGATTTTCTATTTGATGTCTAGCATTATTACGGAAGACGGCCAAGCATGTGTTTGCTGGAAGGGCCGAGTCTGCCACCTCAGAAACTGCATGACCCACTACCTGTGGGAGTCATACAAGTAAATTTTTCCTTTCTTGATACAAGCAGGATCTTTACATCTTTTAACAAAATTGTTCAACAAATTTGGGAATATGACTGAATAATTTATACTCACTAGTAAAACTACACTATTAGGGAACAGTCTCTTTAAATGCATGGAAGAAATTTTTTATATGAAGTACTTCCTTTTGAATTTTTCCCACTGACAAATAATCTCCTTTCCTTGAAGTTGATTTGTGCTTAAATACCTATGTATCTATTGTAACTTCTTCATCTTTCAAAAAAAATCCTACTGGATGAATGTGAAACTTTACCTCTAAAGGGCATAAATACTTGTGTTTTAGTATCTTGCTTTGAGTAGTAAAAGCAATGACTAATTTCAAAGAACTTCCTTTATCCTTGAATTGAAAACCAGTGATAAAACAATCTGCACATTTCTTTCACTTAAGTATTATTTCAGAGACTGGAAAATTTCAGCACATAAAAAAATCAGGTAAAGGAGTAGAAAGTAATGTTTTCTTTCATTACTTAAGGGAAATCTTAGTCAACTTACTATAGAACATCAAGAAAAAAAAACAGGCAGAAAAGGGTACTGACTCAGATTCATCCAGTTTTATTTTTTTAAATGTTTATTCATTTTTGTGAAAGAGAGAGAGACCGAGTGTGAGCGGGTTGGGGGTTGAGAGACAGAAAGAGGGAGTCACAGAACGCTAAGCAGGCTCAGGCTCTGAGGTGTCAGAGCCTGACACACAGGGCTGGAAATCACAGGCTGTGAGTGAGATCATGACCTAAGCCAAAGTCAGATGCTTAACTGACTGAGCCACCCAGGTGCTCTTAAGTTTTAAAATAATAATAGTAATAATATTCTAAATAGTTAAGGCCTTCCCTGGTGCAGGCCAGCTACTAAATCAATATTGAAATAAGATAGATACACACATATTCAAAACCTGCTACCAGGGGCCTGGGTGGCTCAGTCGGGTTGCATGTCCGACTTCGGCTCAGGTCATCATCTCATGGCCCCTGAGTTTGAGCCCTGCGTCAGGCTCTATGCTGACAGCTCAGAGCCTGGAGCCTGCTTTGGATTCTGTCTCCCTCTCTCTCTACCCCTCTCCCACTCGCACTCTGTCTCTCTCTCTCTCTCTCTCAAAAATAAACATTAAAAAGTTAAAAAAAAAAAAAAAACTTGCTGCCAAAATGACAGAATTCTAATTTACAGATTTCTTCAGATAACCTAAGTTATAATTTTACCAGTGTTTGACTGATAAGAACACTGGTAAAATTATTCACAGATTTCAATCTCAGAGTAGGCAAACCCAGGAGTACCTAAACACTTTAATATTGCTTAAGTTGAGGCAAAAGGTCCACCCTTGTTTATGTGTTCCCATAAATGTTTTATTCCCTTCCTGTAATGAAGATTTTCGAAATAAGTGTGTCAGGAACTCTCACCTTTGGTTTTGTGTCGATAAGTCAAAGTAGGATGATCCATGAATATAAGTTAATAACCATTAAAAGCCAGAGGTATCACTTCCTGAAACTGAAACCTTACTGGATATCAGCATGGATTTACTAAGTAATGTGAGTTGTTCAGATAGTGTTGGTTTTGTTTATTGATATTCCTCAAACTATATGTATTAATCTCCAAAATGACTAAGACACTTTATTGTGTCTGGTCCTACAGTGATAAAAGTTATAATCCTAGGTTTAAAAAGCCAAATTCTAAATGGCATGATTATTTTAGAAATGGATCTCCTCCCTTGAAAATGTAATTGCTAAGACAATTTTCATACATTTTAGTCTTGTTTTCATCAAGAAATTCTTCAATTTCTCTTCTTTTTAATCCAACACTTCAAGTTGTTTTCAGCATTTTATAGGAAGAACACTGGACTAGAAAGGAAGAAATGCAGGTTTTGATGTAGTCTTTTCTCCTAAATAGGTGTTATCTCAAAGTCACTGCCCAGGTGTACTCAAATTTTAATAAAGTCTTTGGGATAGTGACTTTCTTTTCTAGAAATAAGTCTGAAGTTCCATTGTTAGTAGTTACTCTGTGTTCTCAGGTTAGACCTTGAGCAATCCAGAGACAGGAGTTACTTCCTATTCATTTTATGCCCAGTGTCTAGCAAAATGTCCAGCATCTAGAAGTTGATAAGATGCAGTTTTAAAGTGAATGAGTACCGTGCAATCAGTTATTCTCTCTACGTCTCTAGTTTTTCATTTATCAGATGATGGACATTGGCTAGCTTATCTCTAAAAACTCTTCAGGTTGACACTTAAAAGATTAATACTTTGTGTACCAAAATTTGTAGGATTCCTACAACTTTCTAAGGAGAAAGAAAAAAAATACTGTATATCAAAGTATCTTCACTTTTCATCATTGCTTTAAGAATTAAAATTAGCTACTGAAATTATAAAATCACATAGGGTAACAAGACAAAGAAAGAAGGTTCTCTTCTGACTTAAAAGAAATATACTTGAAAAAGAAATGACAGATCTTTACTCTTTTCAGTGTTTTCCTGTGTCAGAGCAGTATGTATTCAAAGGATGCAATGATTTCATGATTGAATGCACGGAGAAATAAATTGACCCCCAAATAATTCTGTTTTATAGTCTCAGTTTAACCAATAGCACAGTTAAGTCTATATTAATTATTCTTTTTAATTTTGTAAGATGATTTTTTTCTTTTTTAATGACAAGGGAAATGAGCTCACTATTGAAAACATAATTTAAGAGAATACATTTCTCTTCTGTTAATCTGTAGTGAGGTTTTACTTGTCTTTTCCTTGCTAATCTAGATTTTTAGTTTCCCTAATTTAAGTGCTGAGTTAGTGAGAATATGCTTGCTCATTTATTGAGCAAACCCAAAACTTTTTGAAAAACCCCAAGTTAGTCCTCAGTGGAACAAAAATGATAAAGCCCTTGCCAAATGTTAATTTGTTATTGAGAAACACTAAAAATGTTAATAAATAATAGAAGGAAGCCAAAATAATACCAGTTTGTAGTGAATGAATTAAAAATATTTTGGGAATCTGCCGATTCCTTATTTATGAAGAAGTAACAATAAAACAGGAACTAAGTACTGCAGGTCAATAGGGGAGTAAAGTAACAATCAGCTTCAGAAACTAACAAAGGAAAAGTATGAAATAGAGAGTATTATGAGCACTGCGTATACAATGAATAATAATTATAAAAAAGCTTCAAGATAGAATCTTGGCCTTATTCCCAAATTACATAGCATACTTTCCTCTAAGTCCTAATTGATGGGTTTGAGCCAGGCTGATACAGAGAATGGGTCAAGTTACCATAGTAAAAGGAAAACAAATGCACTTAGTAAACCATGGTGGCTACTGTTGAAAGAAAGTAGACAGCCTTTCAATTGCAAAGTGAATTTTGTCTCCAGTTGACTAATGTGGTTGACTTTTAAGAGAAAACATGGTCCTAATTAAGGGTTAAAAGGCTCATTTCAATTTGAATTAACTTTAAATTAAAAAATAAAGCTGTTGGTAAATAGGTCCTTTTTAGTATTCAGACTTTAGCCCCATATACACAGGGATATATTATCAATTCCCAGCCATAAACACAAACTAATGACCAGAACCAGCACTGACTAAACAGATGATTTCCTGGCCTTGCAATTCCAGGCCTGACAGGGTCTATTTGCCAGGACAAGGTCAAAGCAACTGTTTATTCCCAAAATGAGCTGCACTCCACAATCTTACAGGAACTCTATTCTTTGCCATTTCAATAGAGGTACAATGCTTTGAGGCAAGGCCCAGGCATTTCAATACACTGGAAGTGGCAATGTTCAGTCATTAAACCCTGCCTGCAATGTGCAGCATTTACAAAGTGATCAAGTGTTTCCTTCTTCTGTTCCTTCCACTGTTCAATAAAAAAGGCCTAAGGCAAAATGCCACCATACCATTAAACACAACAGAATCAATCACAATCTAGTGTGGCTCAAAGATAGCTGAGTAACAAGACTTTATTGTGTTTGTTGTTGTTCTATCAGATTTAGCAAGACAGGTGCCAGTAAAACTGAAATATATCCAATGTATGCTCACCACAAAGAGAATACTAAAACAGCCACCCATCCTAAGGATGTTGTGTTCTGCCTGCTTTTCAGTTGTCTTCCACCTTCGAGGAAGAGCTGTGTATCCTGAGTAGCACTAGTTGAGTTTTTCTATCTTTAATTATCAATGCCCAGAGAGCAAGACCCATTAACTAAGTTTACAAATCCACAGGAAGATGTATGTGACGAATAGGTAAATACTAAAAGAGGTGGAAGGGGGGGGTATGAAAGTCAAAATCATGTTTATGGGGTTTTATTATGGGGAATGTAAAATGCATAGGGCTCAGATATATACTCAGGGCATACTGAGGGACAGCCTGCCCTTTTGGAACAGTGCAGAAGTTTTCTTTAGACCTGGAGAACAGTGGGATGTCTAAGAAAACTATTCCCAGGAAAGGGTTTTGGAGAAGGAAAGTCACCTCTATATTTGAGTAGGCCTTCCCTACAACAGATTAGGATCTTCCAGGCTGCATTGGAACCTTAGCTAGAGCATGGGGAGGTCACCACTCCAATATATACATTATAAATAAAATCAATAATTTTAGGCAAATAGAATTTCCATAATAGATTTGAAGTAACCCAGAGTAGGAGTTTGAGACACAGTCATGAGCTTTAGGTTCATGTCAGGAAAGTAAGAAACTAACTATGCATACTACATGTGTGGCTGGCTTGGATTTATGCATCAAGATCACACTCTCACTCACTAATATGCACACAAACACACATAAACTCACACACGCTCTCACCAAGGTTTTTATAGTTCTTGTTTCCATTATACTGCTCTAGGTGTTTCCTTTTCTTCTCTCTTCTTTAAAAAATGCAGCATGGGGGGAAATTATCATTGACTATGAATGTTGGTAGCTTCACTAATATGAATTTCACATTTCTAAAGAAATTTTTAATGTTTATTTATATTTTGAGAGAGAGAGAGACAGAGTGCAAGCTGTGGAGGGGCAGAGAGAGAGGGAGACACAGGAACTGAAGCAGGCTTCAGTCTCTGCACTACCTGCGCAGAGTTTAATGCAGGGCTCAAACTCATGGACTCTGAGATCATGTTCTAAGCTGAAGTCGGACCTTAACTGACAAGTCACCCAAGCGCCCTAGTGAATTTCACATTTTAATCTCAAGTAACTATACCTCACCTGGGAACATTTATACAGAAAATAGCACAATTTTATTTAAATCATGAATTTAAAGGGAAACCTATAAAAAGTAGAAAGCTCAGAGGAAAAACAAATCAAAACAAAATTCCGTAAATGCCACAACACACAACGCAAAAATATTTACCCTCTTAGTTATATTATTAATTATCCACTCTCCAAAAGAGATCACCCTATAGAATTTTGAGAAGTGGTGACATCATTATATTGTATCAGAGGCCCTTTAGACTTCCTTTATTTTTTAGATTAGTTTATTTCAAAATAATGTCCTTTTTTTTCCTGAGGAAACATCTGCAATTTTCAAATTTATACTTCAATACATACTATAATCTATCAGCTTTCCATCCCATTTCTATTTTGTGAGATTCATAAAAATGACCGACAATATTATGGTCAAAAAGTAATGGATTTTTGGGATACTTGGATGGCTCAGTGGTTAAGCCTCTGAATCTTGATTTTGGCTCCGATCATGATCTCATGGTTCATGAGATTGACCCATGCATTGGGCTCTGCACTGACAGAGTGGAGCCTGCTTGGGATACTCTCTCTTACTCTCTCTCTGCCCCTTTCCTATTTACTCTCTTTCTCTCAAAATAAATAAATAAACTTTAAAAGCAAGTGAGGTGTTTAAAATAAACCAATAATGTGTCATTTATATGTCAAGTATTTCACTTTATGATCACAAAATATTACCAACTAAAAGTGTCCAATTTAAAAGTATTCAATACTTGCTTTGAATTCAATATTTACAAATGGCCAACATTTGTAAGGGAACATAGAAGAAAAAATTAATTCATATAATTCAAGGGTTTCTTTTTTTCATTTCTTTTTTACATTTAAAGTAAATATTTGCTCCAAGATAAAAACAGATTCCTAGTCAGCATTTTCTGAAATTTCATTCCCTAGGTGGATAAGAACGGACTTCTCAAAGAAAGCACAAAAAATAAACAGATGACCATAAACAGATGCCCATGGAACCAACACAACCATTAGCCAAGTAAGTGTTTCATAAAAATTTCAACCAATCATCTATTTTGAAATTGCTTAGGCAAGACATGAATGTTCATAACTGTACAGCACAGCATGTCTATATATTTGAATTTTACATAAAATCAATTTCATACTATTCAAGAAAAAAAATTTCTTTTTACATTAGAAAATGAAGTTTGCAAAGAAAGGAAAAGGTCACTAATAAGGTTTCATATATGTAGGTTTATTCTAATATGTATGCCAAAAATCCAAAATATCTCTCCCTACACCCTAATTAAAGTAAAAATAAACTTCTCAAAATATAGGGAAGAATCTCATGGGCAAGTAACACAGTAATAGATAATAGTATTTAATGGCATTATGAAAATAAAAAGAATCAGGCTTGAATTCCTTAAAGTGGTTAACTTTGAGGGCACCTGGGTGGCTCAGTTGGTTAAGCGTCTGACTTCGGCTCAGATCATGATCTCCCAGTCTGTGAGTTCAAGCCCCGTATTGGGCTCTGTGCTGACAGCTCAGAGCCTGCAGCCTGCTTCAGATTCTGTGTCTCCCTCTCTCTCTCTGCCCCTCCTCAGCTCGTGCTCTTATGTCTGTCTCTCTCTCAAAAATAAATAAAAATTAAAAAAAATAAGGCGGTTAACTTCTAAATATAAGCATAATCCTTTTTTCATTGTTATGACTATTATTCTAGAACTTTACATGCAACTTGGGAGATAGATGCATAGAATGAAAAGGATAGGAAGATTAAATTAACTTATATTCATGTAAGAGGAAGAGAGAATTAAAGGGCAGAAAGAATGGGAGAAAGATAAGAAACTATTACAGAGTAAATATTAAACCACATTACTTTTAGCTGGCAAACATCTATCACTTTTCTAGTACAAATAACTTGGACACATTAGATGTTTATAATATAAGGATAAAGAACTAAAGTGGAAGTGTGTCTGCCATTTTTGTTCACTCTTTTTGATCATTTTACATATGATGATGATTTGGTCACCTGTGCTTAGAATTGTCACCCTTGAAGTGGGGGGGTTGTGCGGAGACAAAGAGAGAAAGAGAAAGGGAGAGGGAGGGAAAGAAGGAAAAAGTGGTCTGTATACGGGAGTGTGTGTGTCTCTGTGTGTGTGTATGTGTTTTGTAATTAAAACCACAGAGAAGATTTTGCAACTGTTTCTTCAAGCCAGAGATCAATATATTCCGCCTACCTACCCTTTGGAGTTACTATTTAAAATTGCATTGATTGACTTGAGAATTTCATTTAGGATAATTGTCTTCTTATAGTCTGCAAATTTGGGGGTTTAGTTTTGCATAGGAGGCTAGAGAGGTGAGGGACTGGCCTGGGGATGGGACATTAAGTCACATCTAAACCCAGCAGCCTCAGAAAACTCAGGCAGTATTGTATGTAAATGAGGAATCACTAAACTCTACATTTGAAACTAATTTTACACTGTATGTTAATTAACTGGAACTTAAATAAAGATTGGGAAAAAAAGAAAAAGACAAAAGAAAGAAAATCCAGGCATTATGCATTATCAATTAGCAGCGTCTTCCCAGATCAATCTACTTAAATTGATAGTTCTCAGCTCCATGTAATATAACAAATACCATTTACTGAAAATCTCCTCCATGTCTAGCGCTGCACTTGTATTTTACTTCTGTACTCACAGTGATCCTGGGAGACAGGTATTACCTATTTTTCCCGAGAGATAACTGAGGCTTACTGATACTAGTGCACTGACTACTTATCCCTCTATTAGGTGTTGTAAACAGAAACAAAATCTAAGTCTGAGGATTTCTTAGACACAGGTATTTATGTATTTTGTATACACTGCCTTCTCATTCTGTAAAATTTTAAAGTGGTATCTGATGTAGATTGGCAGTATATCCAGCACTCTAAAATTAACAACAAAAAAGATACAATGTGACTATAGAGATAATAGACATCTTATTGGGCACACAAAGAAATTGCTTACTTCATTTTACTGCAGTAACTGTAGATAGTAGTTTTCAATAATATCTCAAGCTTATGTGCAGCGAGGTGAATGGCTCTGACGGAAGACATTTCTGGTCACTGGGAAGAGGGAATGCTTCACTGTTGTAGGTTAGAAAGGTATTTGTGAGTGGGATGCCTCTGCAGAGTCTGCCTGCTCACCATAGAATACATTTCCTACTTTACGTTATCAGCTGAAACAAGGAACTTTATTCTGTAGGGGAAAAAGGCATACTCTTAAATAGTTTCCGATCAAAAACTTAAAGGGCTAATGCAATTCTACTTTATTGCTTTAGTCCCCTGGACATTAAGAACTCTTAAGCAGCCTAGGAAAGTAAAATATTCAACTTTGTCTATTATATAGTTGATAGATAATTTTCACTAAAATATAACATTGTTTTTGGAATTCTGCAAAGTGTATATTGAAGAGCAAATGCTCAGGTTACCAACAAGAGTGGAAAAAATAGCACTTTTCTGAAGACTTTGGGGTAGACTTGTTGCGCTTCAGAAATGATGCCTAGCAAAGTCTTCTGCACTGCCCCCAATCTGTACTTGTCACTCTGATTACACATTAAGCCCAACTGAGTATCAATAGATTTAGAAACCAATAAAATTTTCATTAATTAATCTAGAAAATAGTACATCTAAAATGCCCACACATAATTTGTAACTGCTGGATCCATATCATTTTCCTTCTAAGGAAATCTTAGTTTCATAGTACTTTCAATTTATGTGATATAGAGTAGGGAGCTATACCTAAAACAAATAATAAATTTTTGTGACTAAAAGAAATTCACTCATGTTCAGGATTAACTGAAATCACCCAAGGGCATATCCAGCACCCATTCTGACCTGCCTTCACATTTCACAATCTGCATTCTTACCAGCAGGAGAAATTTCCACTATCTGAAATCCTTCTTCCCAAATTGTGCTCAAGTCAGTTGATAACAGATATGCCTTGTAACAGTAATATAGTTATTAGAACTACATATAAACTAAATACTGATGACCTAACCATGCTTTCATAAAACATATGTATCAGTAACATTCTATTCTTTAAAACTCAATTGCTATTATATCACTGTAGTGTGATAAGATAATAAGCACTTCATGCTCCCCCCCTCCCCCTTTATTCTTTGGCACCTATGAAAATGCTTGGCTCACAAAAAGCAACCAATACATTTTGAGAGAAGAATGAAAGTTGTATTCATCTCTCCATAGTAATGTCCCATTATAGTATTTCCCATGCACAATTACTAGGTTCAACAAATCATAAACATCTTAGTGTAATAAATCTTCCCTTAAAGGATCAGTCTCATGCTATGAATCAATTATAAAGTTTCATGATGAAAATACATGGAAGAAGGACAATTTTTATAAAATTATGTGTTCCATTAGGTGCTAAGTGTAGAAATATATAATGTAATATATGTAATATATACCTAATATGTAATTATCTTTATGATTACTCATAATCGTAAGTCATATTTTAAAGCTAGAAATAAAGAAAACTCTCAGTTTCTTTTTCTTTTAATTTTTTTTGCGGGACAGAGAGAGGAAGTGGGGGACAAGGGTAGAGAGAGAGGGAGAGAATCCCAATCAGGCTTCATGCCCAGCACAGAGCCCAACATGGGTCTTGATCTCATGACCCATGTGAGGTCATGACTTGAGCCGAAATCAGGAGTCGAATACTTGATCAACTGAACCACCCAGGCACCACCCCCCTCAGTTTCTTCTAAACATTTCTTTTAAAAAAATTCTTGAATTATGTTTAAACAAATATGTCTAGGATAAAAGAAAATATGAGTTATTTTTCCTAAAGAAACTTTTTTTTTCCTAAATGAACATCTTAAGTAAGTTCAGAACAAAAAGGAGTAAGAGGATTTAGAACTGAATAATAATAATAATGATGATGATGATGGTATAGCTACCATCTGATCTTAAAATTAAGGACTATCATTTTCCATGATACATACAAAACATTATAAGATTTATATGATATATAAAAAACAGAAGCAAAAAATGGACGACATATCATTTTGGGGTAAAATCCCTGAGGCAAGAATTTTGAGAGTTTTGAAAGTGAAAGAAAAAAATTAAAGCTGAAACAGAGAGCCTCAATTTAGTCTGGGGAGGCATGCAGACAAATTAGTCCTTGCAGTGCTCTGAAGGTTATATTTAGGGCTTATTTTCATATAGTAAGTGTGGGAAGTCACTGAAAAGTTTCATGCATGAGGTACATTATAATCAGATTTACATTTCAAAGAGATCATTCTTGTTCCTACGGGCAAATGCATTGAACTGAGTCAAGAATGGAGTACACAGGGGACTACTAAAATACTCCAAATTAGAGATGTTATGACATAGACAGAGAAATAGTTATGGCCATAGAAAGAAGTATATTCATTTGAGATATATTATCTAGATTATATTGACAGATCTTGGAGACAGAACTGATGAAAATATAAGGTGGAAAAACCTTAAGAAGTGGTATCTGAGTTTTTTGTTCAAGTTGTTGGGTATTATTCCTATATTTTGAGTTAGGGAATGAATGAATATATGGGTAAGGACACACAATGTAAGTCTGCATATGTTTCATTGAGTTAGCCAAGCAAGCATTTGCTGTACTAAACTGTGTAGTATTTATCATATTTGTACTATAAAGAAACTGATTCCGGAGAGCCTGGGTGGCTAAGTCAGTTGAGCATCTGCTCTTGATTTCAGCTTGGGTCATGATCCCAGGATTGTGGGATTGAGCCCCAGGTTGGGCTCTGCACTGCAGAGATGCTTAGATTCTCTCTCTCTCTCTTTCAAATAAAATTTTTTTAAAAAAGCGAAGTTGGAATAAAAACAGTAAAAAAAGAAGCTGATTCCAATATTCTCATTTTAATGAAAATGCCAACTTAAGTTTTCTCTGTCACATAAGCTTTTGTTTATTGTCAACAAATGAAATGTTTATCAAAAATATGGGTTTCCAGAGAACACAACATGATCAAGCAATCTATAGTTTCGTTTAAGGTAAAAAAGATTACAATAAAATACTAATAGAGAAAGGTTCCATGTCACAGACACATTGGGAAAACTGTCTTTACTGAGTTGGGTGATTCTTTTCAGAATAGAATATTGATTTTGACTTGCTCATGAACCAGATATGTGGACTCCAAAACAGAAAACTTGTGTTCTGTGGACTCCAACATTTGCCTGATTTTTATCAGTATACACTATTTATCCCAAAGCAAAAAAGGAGAAAATTTATGAGCATATCAACAAAACTATATCATGATTATTGATCTAACAATTTAAAATGCAACATCGATTCAGGAAAATCAATAGGAGATATTAAAAAAATTTTTTTTAATGTTCATTTATTTTTGAGAGACAAAGACAGAGCCAAGTGGGGGAGGGGCAGAGACAGGGAGACACAGAATCCTAAGCAGGCTCCGGGCTCTGAGTTGTCAGCAAGAACCCAACGCAGAGCTTGAACTCGTGAGCCATGAGATCATGACCTGAGCCAAAGCTGGACACTTAACCAACTGAGCCACCCAGGCACACCTAATAAGAGATATTATTTTAATGTGCATATTGTAATTGTGAGGAACACAGTTTCAGACAGATCAGGTTCAAATTTTAACTCCATCACTTACTACGTATGTAACTGAATAAGTTAAAAAATCTCTTCATACCAGTCTCTATCTATAAAATGGGGACAGTAAAAGAATCTTAGGATTTTTTAAGAATTAAACAAGTGTATGTTAAGTTTCAAATACATATTATAAATTATTAAGTATTAATATATATTTATACAAGCATTTAAACATTCATGATATACCCAAACAAACATTTCTAAAATCTATGACATAAACCAATAGATTTTTCAGTGTATTTGATCAATATTAAACCACATTTGCCTTTTCCTAATTTTCTATTTTTGAGATGTATTAGGCATTTGTTTCTCCTTAAAGTATTATTGCAATATCTTTCTCCATTAAAATTGTATTTTTTAAGTTCACAAAAACATTTCACAAAAGAGCATCCTCTTGTCCAAGTACATGACCGATGGTTATTCAGCCAGCCCTTCACTCTATCCGGTATTTCCAACTACCTCTTTGTGACTCTGGAGATTTCCATAATATCTCATATCTACACAACTTATATTTAATATAGACAAACCAGAGTAATGTTTCGCCCTTGGTTCCTTGTGGATATGCCAGTCCCTCTCATTACACACTACGAATAACTTTACCCTGTTTGAAATCTTTGTATTTACTGGTGGAAGGACCAACACAGAATGGGTCCCCTCAGAGGCAACTGAAATGATTACCTCCAACTTGTAGCTCACAGCCTCTTAGCTTCTTTATTCAGATTCATTCTTCCCACACCCAATACTGGCAGTTTTATTTTTATTTTTATTTTTTTTTGGCTGCCATATGCACTAGTAAACACTTACAAACTTGGCTGACTTCCCTTCACATCTTGTCTTCACTTCTTGAGGAATCTTTCTTTCACCGAGCTCCAAAATTAATCTGACTTTGAAATTCTTTCACTTTCCTGAGTCTTATTTCTCCATAAGTACAGACTGTTGCTAAGGTGATGCTGATCTTTTTAACTTTCAGCCACTTGTCCAAATCTGTATCATGTTGGCACTGACCAATGCCTCCCCTGTCTGATAGCTTTTCTGACAGTTTATGAGAAGTAAAAGGCTAGAGCTATTAGTCCAAATCCTATGGGAGAGGTGTCCAGATTACAAAAACCACATTCACATATGGCAATAATTGGCAGCTCTTTTAGGCGATCACAGACTTATTTCTAAAGACCCAATGGATACTTGAATAATTCCTTGGTGCCAAATAGGAAACTCTCCTGAATAAGATAAGTACGTACTGGTTTTTTGTATGGTTATTGCTTTTTTTTGTTCCCAATGGACTTTCTCAATAAAGGAGATTCATTTAAATAATTAATGCCAAAATTTATATAATTTTACCAAAATTCTAGACTTAACTCTATGGTAATTGAAACCTGAGAGATAGAATACTTCAGTCTCACATTGTATAAGGTATTATAGATTTAAGAAGCCAATATGTTTATACATCTAAATAGAAGCAGTAATTCATCTTTGTAAACAATATTCTTTCAAGAAACTTACTATCATTTATAGAATGTTATTTTAACTCATCTTTCTCGTTCTTTTGATTTTGCAAAAGTAGTACAACTTGAAGTCTCTTCATGTAAAAACATTTATTAATTCAATATTTAAAGATTTGATTTCATTACAGTATTTATTTATACTTTAAAGCCTGCTCCTTTGCCCAAACTGGTTTTCAAGGCTCTATTGTACTCCCTTCTGCTTATCTCTAACCTTTCTGTTAAATTAAACATTCCACAGACTCACAAGCAATTAACATATGAGTAGAAGATTCTGGCAATTTTAAAGGAATAGCAGATACTGAAAGGAGATGCTCAATTAATAAAGTGGTTTCAGAACATTTCTCAGAGCAGAAACTATTTTCACTTATTTTATCTTAATATTTAACTATTTGAGCTTACTATTATTTTAGTTTGAAGTTTAAGTGCAGCTTCCATATTCAAGTCTATCCTTCCACGTAGGAGGAAGAGCAGCCTCAAATTGAGAGGCAATAGACTCGTGTTCTAGTCCTGACTGGCCCTATATAGCTAGGTGTTATCTTATGTTGAGGGAACTTGTCCCAGAGCCTAGCCTCAAAAGGTGGTAGAGAAGAACTTGACACCAAGTCTTCCTTCAGTTCACCTGTTGCTTCCATTATGCTCACAGCATAGAACTTCAAGCAGCTAGCAAATGTTTCCTAAGTCAGTTTAACCTGGGTGCATATGGTTTTGATAACATTTTACTCTACATGCATGTTACCTTACTGAACCCTGGTAACAGTCTAACATAACAAATCCGTGGTATATACTTCCTCATGGAGAAACAGAAAGAAAACACAAACACCTCTCCCCGAATTTATATTATCCATCATTCTTTCTTCTATCGATTACTATGGGTACAGGATTGACTTTTTAGTAGCAAGTACAATGTTGATTCTATTTTAGAAATTCCTTTTTAATTTTACTTTATAGAGAAATTTATAGCATCTATTCATATAGGTAGGTTGTTACTTCATCATCACATGAATAAAATATTTTTTTTAGTCAACAGTAACATGTTTGCACATTCCATTAATGATTTTTCAGAACTTGTAAAAGACTTGCAGATACTTTTTGTGATGTTGTATTTCTATATTCATCACCCGTCACCTAAAACCAATTTTTGGTAATTAAGATCTTAAATAAGCATATAATTTAGTTTAAATGAGGATTTAAAACCCTTGCCAGGTAGCTCCGTGGCTTAAAAGAAATCGCAGGATTCTTTTATTTAAAATCCTATATCCTAGAATAAATAGACTTCCTCATCTATTTAGCATTGGTCTCCCAGGATCAGAAGATGACACAGATGGTTCAATGATTACATTGGAAAATATGTTTCCCCTAAAGCAAAGATAATATCCCTGTAGTCACCTTTAGTTTCTTATCTCAAGTTACTCTTTCATTTGCTGAATTTCTATTCCTCTGTGTCAACTATAACTTGAAAATTAAACACCTTTGGGACACTAGGGAATAGCACGCAATGAACACTATTCTGACCACAGCTGGAGGCCACGGAAATGCTGCTGCACCAGATGAAGTGAAAGGCTGGGGCATCGTGGGAGGAGGCCAGCAGGGAGCTGGCATTTGCATCTGGTTTCCCCCATTATTTTCTATTTGAATTCTAGGTACATGCATATTTGCCTGTCATTCTTCTAAATACAGTATTACTAATAAAACATGCTGTACAACAATGCAAATAAAACAATGAGTTACCCTTCTTAGAATTAGGCGATTTTTTCAGTGTTAGAAATTTCTAGTGCTTAGAATTCTGAATATTTGGAACATAGCCATTGCTTAAGTACATACATTTTTATATTAACAGAAAACATTATTTATAAATGTTCTATATGTCATATAATGTATACCATTATTTTAGAGATAAACCTAAGAGTATTTTGTTTTTTTTAAGATTATTTATGTTGAGAGAAGGAGAGAGGGAGAGAGAAAGAGAGAGAGAACACAACTGGGAGAGGGGCAGAGAGACAGAATCCCAAGAAGGCTCTGCACTGACAGAAACCTGGAGATCATGACCTGAGCTGAAATCAAGAGTAGGACACTTAACCGACGGAGCCACCCAGGTGCCCAAATCTAAGAGTATTTCAGTTTGTTTCTACAGATATTTATAGGAGGCACATTAAGAGCAATCTGTTATACCATGAGCCTAGTCTATTGACAACCTTATCTTTGTAGGGAATTCACCAGGTTGTTTAGCGTTAAAAGAGAGAGAAGCTATTTCAACATTTCATGGCATCATTTTGTGCAACCCGAGGACCCCATGTTCACAAAGAATCAGCCTGTCTCCTGACAGGACACATTTGGGGCAAGGCCCCTCCTCTGGACAGAGTTCTGATGAGTGGCATCACTGTGCTTAGCCTCTTCAAGTTTTAGTTTTCTCATGATCCTGACTGGTATACTAACTATGTGGCTTCTCTGTTGGTAATTTTAACACCTGGGTATGCTTCAATTTCAGTATGTTATATTCTCATTATCTCTCTGTGGGGTACTCAGCCCTATTACATTGAAAATTCATTGAGAAGAGGAATTATGTCCCATACATCTTTGTATATTATAGATCTTAACACTGCTTGATACAAAGTTGGTAGTTAATATGTATTGAGACAAATTAACTCTAATACATACATATATATGTGTACGCATATGTCTGTGTGTGCATTTTGGGTGGCTAGCACACATGCCATGTCACAGTGTGGGCTCTGCTCCTGATCACTCTCCTGCCCCCACTTCTACTCTCAGTCTCTCTAACCAAAGCTCTTAGATTCTGTAGGAAAAAGTAATTGAGAAAAAAGAGAAATTACAGTTATGAATAGAAATTTAGAAAACTGGCTACATTGGCAACATTTTGTTTTTGCAAAACAAAATGTTTTGTTGATTTGCTTTCATTATTTTATATTTTAATTTAATTTAATTTAATTTTATTTTATTATTAATTTTTTATTTTATTTTAATTCCCGTATAGTTAACATATGGTGTAATATATGTTTCAGGTCTACAATACAGGGATTCAACACTTCCATACATCACCTGGTACTCATCATGACAAATGCACTCCTTGATCCCCATAACCTATTTCCCCCATCTTCCCTACCCCCCACACCTCCCCTCTGGTAACCATCAGTTTGCTCTCTATAGTTGAGTCTGTTCCTTGGTTTCTCTCTCTCTCTCTCCCTCTCTTTCTCTCTCTCTTTCTCTCTTACACACACACACACACACACACACACACACTTTCCCTTTGCTCGTTTGTAAGCTGCCTACTTTTGGGAACCTGGAAAAAGTAAATGATACTGGGAAAGCGATATAGGGAGTGATGAATGGGATATATGAATATTAGGGTCAATGATTTCAGCAAAAGCATGGGCAAGAGTAAAATATTCTGAATGAAATATGAAAAGTGTGAGAACTGAGGAAAAGTGGATTGAGCTATCAGACCTGTAGCCTGAGGAACACTGACATTTGTTGTTCCTTTGGGGAGGTGTGTGTATGTGTGTGTGTGTGTGTGCATAATTCTGATTCCACAAAATTGTTTAAATGCAATTAACTTGTGCTTTATAACTCTGTCAATCTCTAGTTGTGGCATTTTGCATTTTTACACATTGTAAATGCATACAGCTTGGCATCTCCATAACTAAAAGTTCTACAATTAGGTTTTTGATGCCTGTAAGCTCTTGTTTAGAGATGCAATGCAATTAACCATAGGAATGAACAACATATCTCTTCTACATGAAGTTAGCCTGCCATTTCATCATTTATGTGCAAAATCAGATATTTTATCTGATCATTTTGTGCAAAGGAATGAGAGCCTGGATACATGGATGGATTTTTAGTAAAAGTCAAATTACTCAACTGAAAGAGGCTGAAGTAGAAGGGGTTTGAAAAGAAGCCAAGATAACCAAGTTATACAAACTATCATCATATCCCAACCCTCCCGTGTTGGGACAAAACCATCCAATCAAAGGATGGGGAAATTGCTTAGGAAAAAAAAAACACCTTTAATAGATGTTAATAATGTACAAAATTATACCTTAACATCTCATTTCAAGGAGAGAACAGCAAGTCTTGATTTCTGTATAGAAAGCATGATTTCCATTCATCAATGGTATAGCTTTCTAAAATATCTCCTCAAGTTATTATGGTGTTCTATAACCAAGCCTGATTGTAAAATATGATGTTACAAAAAATCAATAATAAAATATTCATATGATCCAAGATTTTCCCAAATTGAATCTGACTGGGTCATGGCAGTATGCTGATGTCTGGAATGCAAGTAATATACTATATTATTGATGCCTGTCAAATAACGGAAATTGTTACAAATTAATTCATCCCTAACCTAATTAACCCCGTGTGCAATATTATATGCATTCCAGACGAGTACTGTTTTGCTCTGGCCATAAAACTAGGAAGGACAATATTTCAACCTATAAAATCGCCTTTTAAGCCACTTAGAAACCTCAAAGAATATTGCTTATGTAGAAGTGATGCAAAAGAATGCATTACCTCATCTGCTTGAATTATTTTTGGTCTGATACAAAATGTTCTTTTTTTTAACTGTAAAAATAACCTAAGGAAAAGGTCTCGTCTGTCTTACATACTGAGTAGATGGCATACATTCATATTAATAGCTTACATTATTAGAAATAAAAATTATGTTCTTCTTGGATGGGAAATGCAGAAGCCTTAACACTTTTTTGATATTCTAATGAAAATGTTGTTTTCTATGCAGGATATCTCATAGTTCTGACTTTATAGGTCAATGTATATCAAGATACATTTTATCATAGTATATAGTTGGGACTGTTTTTTTTTTTTTTTTTGGAACTAGTGGGCAAGTTGTTACTTTTAAAGGAAATTTTGTTATTTTTCTTCAAGTATCTCTTTACACATATCCTTTCCCACCACCATTTGTCAGTAATGCCCCGCTCTTCGGCAATACAGAGCCTGATTCAAATATACCTAGATTTGAAATTTTCCTGTGCTCCAAATCTGTCTTGGATCAACAGTGCATTAATATTATATTTATAAATATTAATGTTGCCCATTAATATTTATCAGGTCTTTCTTTTCTTCCCTGCTAGTTGAAAACACTAGTATGGTATACCTCCTAGTCTTCCTAATTATTAAACAGTAAACAAAGAAAAAAAGGCAATTCCAAAGAAAAACTCTAATTGTGAAGATGTTTTAAATTATTTCAATCTGACTTTCTGTGACCAACATTTTGTATCACATTGCAAACTTTTCTTTTAACGGCTGCCCCAAATTTCTATTTTTATGATTTTTCTAATTTAGGAATAATGTCATATCTGGATAAATAGATTTTAAGAAAGGAGAGAGAGTGGCCTTGAATAGCAGTAGAAAGTGCATGCAGATGATGAATGATCTCTGGGAGAATCAGGGCTTGGCTGCCTTCTGAGTGATTGCTTCAAAGTTATTTCACCTCTTTGAACTTAATTTCCACAGATGCATACTGAACACAGAAATGTCTGCCTCAAAGTGTGATTGTGAACACTGAAAAGACCATATGTAAAGGGTTAATATAGAGCAGGAGCTCCTAAAAAGGAGCTTTTATTATTATCTTACAGTTATACTTCACAACCGGTACTTGTAGACAATGTTAGCATTTTTCAATTCTCAGCATTTCAATCAGGGCATTGTTTTAACATATGTAACTATAAAGTGTGGCCCCAAATCTATGGATTTGGTTAGTTTTCTGTAAAAGCACATTAGGCACTCTTAAGGCAAAAGCTGTAGCATATTTTTAAAGAGAATATTTCTGCCTTCAAAATCTAAAAACGCTGAGAAAAAAAAGTGCTTTGTGGTTAATCTCCTTTTTAAGATATATATGGTATACCATACCTTAAAAAATATATATGTGTGTATATATATATATATATATATACACCTATATAACTGTATATGTATCTACACATCTATATCTATATTGAGAAGAGAGACCTGTGTATTGTGGTCACATGTTGTCAAAATACATTAGTGAAATATTATATCTGATAACAAGTAATGTGAATTGATGCCCTGCTGATTAGAATGTCACTGATGTTGTGGCCTGTTGTTCTTGACACCACAGAAGAGGATCAAGGCATCTTTCATGGTGATGAAGTTGGCAATATGGATGGGAAATAATGCCAGAGAGACTGATTAAGTGTTAGCACTCCCACCTGGTGCCATGAAAATAGGACAAAACATCCATAATTCAGGATGATTTTCTCCTCTTGTGTTAACTTTTGTGCCAAACTATAGGATTTGAAAGAGTTAAATACTGACAAACACTTTCTTCCCCACAAGAGCTCCCCTGGTAAGGAGTATGTTCTCAGAGGGCTTCTCTTTCAGTGTGAGTCCTTTCAAGGAATGCTTTTTATATTCATATTAAGTATCAGAAAGGTATTTCCAGTGGGTACAAAAATATGACTCATCCATTTTCCCTGCTTCTATATCTGGGTTGACAGATACCCCACTCAAGCTGTCTCTTGACTGACGAACACCTCGGTGGGCATGTTTTTCTTATGATAATGCTTCAGAGATAATTCAGGGAACCTGTATCCCAGATTCATATTCTTAAGGAATAATGTCAATTAGAATATGAAGTTCTAAAATGAGAATAAATCTTCACTTGACACCATGCTTCATCTACCATAATTAAATGTGCCGGCACCTACTGTCTTAGTTTGAGCCTCACTCGCTTCTCTCCAGGAAGCTGTCTGAGAGGCAAAGCCAGTGCAAGGCCTGAACTGCTAAAACTTCCATGGTTAAGAAGATAACATTGTCTCTTTTTTTTTTTTTTATAGAAAATTCTCTTCCCAGGTTTCAAGCATCCTAAATCAAAAGATAGCAATATTCATTCAACCTTAGGGGAGAGTCTCCTAAAACAAGATTAAATGTCATTGCTAAAGCAGATCAATGGTAACACATTTGTGTGAGTCGCTACTATCCACAAGACAAAGAAGTTCTTATTAATTTCTGAAGGTGCACTGAATCGTTCCTGTCTACTAGGTGCCAAACTATGGCTCCTGTTCCAAATGTCCCATTACGTAATATGACTGACACAATCAAAGCATGCTCCCTAACACTGTCCTTCTCAAGTCCATTTTCTTGTTGGCAAACATGCTTGTGAGAAGATGGTACATTCTAACAAACACCAAATCAAATAAGTTTTGCACACACATTAACATGTCTCTCTCTCTCTCTCTCTCTCTCTCACACACACACACACACACACACACACACACACACACACACACACATTTTTCCCCCAAATATAAACATCAGGGAGTAATTTGCTGGATGGACCCAAATGACATAATGATGTAACAAGTATTCCTATTACAATTTGGAGATTTTAGTCAGGCTTTATGGTCCATTTGAAGGCACTGTGTTTACAGTTTGTCGGCTGCCACCTAGGTGCCAGATAGCTGAATGCATCTTATGTTACCGATGAGGTCATCAGTGAGTAGCATGCTGAGAAAGGCAAGGCTATCACCGGGTTCTGGAAATGAGGCACAGTCATGAAAATGTGTGTCTTCATTTGTATCCTTTCATACTTTATTTCCATGCACTTTCACTTTATAATCAGTGTGCTCTGGGTCTTTGATAAGCACATTGCAAACTGCTTTGCGTCACATCACATTGATCCCCCACTGTATTAAAGCTCTCCCATTGTTTGAACAAAGTATCTTATTGATCCCATGTAATCCTCATGCCCCGTCAGTTTATACAAAAATTTAGTCCTATGCTTTCAGTGTCACAAAACAAAACAAAAATGTAGATTAGAAACAACCTTAAAAGTTAGAAAAGAAGCTTTCTAGTAGGGTCAAAAAATTGATTTGACCATGTGCTGATAATTTCATGGTGAAATTAGTGACTGGATTTGACAAAATTTGAAATTTGACTACATAATCTGTGGCAAAAAATTGGCTTCCCAGGACATATTTAACTCATGTGTAATATTCTGTAACAGTAGGTCCCTCGAGCATAACCAAATGGAGAAAGGCATGTTGAAGGGCTTAGTAAAATGTAAAGCAACATAAAATGCTAATGCTTAGAGTATGGGTTTGTCTCCTTTTGTGTGTAATATCAAATTAATATAATTATCTCAATTCTAAGGTTACACCACAGAGTCACAAAAATTGTGGAATTTTTACAAGAATAGTTTGCTCTATGAAAACTATATATTTCCCATGATAAGAGATGTTATTTTATCTGACTGATGGTATTTAGAAGCTAGAATGACAAAGATAACAGAGTGCAAGTCTAGCAATTTTTACTTTATCCCTTTCTGTTACTATTCACTAATACAGTGTCTCTTTTCTTAAATTACTTAAAAGTCACATGAGTGGTTAAACATTAGACTTAATTTTATAAGAAGACATATATAATACCTATGATGACAATAGCAGGGGGAAGGGAAAGCTATGCTCATAAAAATTTCCTATATTTTACCAGAAGCAATTTACTATCAACCTGAAGTAGATTTTGATAAGTTAGAGATGTAGAAGTCATTAAAAAGCACCAAAAAGTAACTAAAAGAAGTATTATTTAAAAGAGGAATTGTTTAAGAGGAAGTATTATTTAAGAGAGGAATCAAAATGATGCATGAATGAACTGTTGTATCAAAATCATGGTATAAAAGAACCAGAAAAGATTAAAGGAGAAACAGAAAGGGGGAAAAAAAGCACTCAGAGAAACAGAAAACAAATAGCAAATGGCACACCTACAGCCAAACATATTAACTTTTACATTAAACGAGAAAGAATGAAACTGTCCACACATATGGCAGAGTCAATGAAATTGGGTCAGAAAAGCAAGATTTGATTAGATAATATCCATAAAAAATACACTTTAAATTCAAAATCAAAAATAAGTTGGAAGTGACAAAATGGGAGAAGATACACCATGCATATAATAGAATAAGAGAATCGGAGCAACCATATTAACATCAAACAAAACAAACTTAAAGGAAATAAATGTCATTAGACATAAGGAGGGACATAAAAGAACATCACACTGAGAAGAAAATACACTTAGAAATGTATCTGAATCGAGAAATATTACAGAAACACACAAAACAAATATAGGTAAATTTTAAAGGAGAAAGATAAAATTAGAAATGAATACTTAAAATTGTTTTTATTCACAGACTACACGATTGTTTATACAGAAAATCCCAAGAATTCTATAAAAATAAGTTATTGTGTAATTATGAACAAACTGTTACATTTTAGGTGTCTAAAAAAAACCATCTTCAATTTCTTAGAAGTTTTCTTAGGATTTGTAAGACTTATTAATAAATAGATAGGATAAGGATTATTATAAGCCTTGAGTACTATAAGTCCTCCAGCAAAAAGTTTATACAGTGATTTCTTTTTAGAGTCTCTATTTTGATGCTTTAATAGGTTCAAAATACAGTGCTGTGTGGTGTATTTGTTTATTGTGGACTTGACTGAGAAGTAAAGAAATTCAGACAATTAAGTTTAATACCCATATATGATTATTAAGTCTGGTAAAATATAGAGATCGTTGAAATAGATATTTTAACTGAATATGAGTTTTATAATATTATACAGATCTTCTAAGTGATCATAAATCAGTTCTCATTGCAGGTACCTAAGGCAATTAAAAAGTCACACAAATTATACTTTTAGGGTTACCGTGTTTAATGTTTATTAAGTTAAATCTCTACAACTAGCAAGGTAACAGATGAGTTACTAGGACTCATATGATGTGCTAGGGAATATAGGGAATATTTACTTGGAGATCCCAACTGCACCACAAGCTAAACAATGGCCAGCATTTCCTGTTGGTATACTTTCTTCACTTCTACCTTTGCCCAAGCCATCTGGTTTTTCATGGACCGCCACTGTGTGGCCAATGATGGAATGGTCTCCTGACAGTGCAATCAGAGAAATTCCACAGACACACTGGCCACACATCTTTAACAGAAATCACATTACCCAGGTCCCTAACATGCCTCTCTTGATCCTTTGGTTCACCATGTGTTTTGTATGGAGGATAAAAGTGAGGACCTACACTGATCTAGCCTTGTGTGTTACCTCAAATTGATGGACATGGAATCCACGCTCTATTTTAGTGGATCCTGTAATGGCTCCTGATACCACAACAGGCCCATCTCTCTTCTGCATGAAATGGATGGTGTCCTTCACCAGCCCTGGCCCTTCAGCACGCACCCAGCCTTGATCTCTAGGACTTGGGAGGGCAGCAGCAGATGCCACATAAGATGCTGACACCACATTACATGCTGATTTTATTATTACCACAGGTCAGAAATATGTGACCCAAGGCCTGAAATAAGTAAACCAAAAATCCTTTGTGGAGGACTCAGCTGACCACAGGAAGTGAGGTGCCAAGACCCCGAAAAGCCACACAGAATTCATACTTCCACCTCTATAACTTTAATTGTCATTTAATTTACTTTAAGGATTTTCTTTTCATTTTTGGTGTCGCTCTTTTCCTCTCTTTTCCACAAAATTATGCCTAAGTTGTACCATCCCCAAAGCCACTCTTCAATATTCTGGCCAATTCCACATCAGACAAGTCCCAGAATATTTTGAGACATTACATGGAAAATATTCTACGTCGCACTGCCAGCTATGAGGTGTTGAAAATACAAGTGTCTGTGCCAAGGAAGAAAACTCTGAGGTCAAAGAGCCTTTGGAAGTATTAATAAAATAGATAATAAACAATTCCAGAGTTGGCATTTGCTGAAGAAAGACAATCCATATTCCCTAAATTGGAATAATAAACATGAATTTTAAGAGAAACTTAATGGCTTGGACCATGATTCCCCTAAATCCATTGGGTCTTTTGGCTAGCACTAAAGAGAATGTTGAACTTGAGCACATCTGAAAATTCTGAAAATGCCTTGACTCATTATGATTATAATTTGTTTCTTTCCAGCCTAAGTGGATGATATACATGGAAAACAAAATGCAGAATTTTAAAATCTGTCTCAGTTACTCAATTCCCAATATCACCTTTTGTTCCATTTTGGACACCAGTGTTTGCATGGTTTCACTTAATTTGTTGGTTAACACAGTAAAAGTCAAAAGCAAGAACAAAGAAATGGCAACATTCACCAAAAAGTCCATTTCTCCAAAACGTCAGCACTCCTCTGTCAAGGTTAATAGTTAGGGGAACAAAGGAAAATGTGTTAAAGTTAAATTCTTTCATGTTATGTGTTTTTCTCTTAGCAATCCAGATCTGAAATACATTTTCTTTCTCTTTCTTTTTCTTTTTCTTTCTTTCCCTTTTTTCCCCCATGGGGAGGATAATTATGTATTTTTTCTTTAAAAAATAAGAGAGAAACTATTAGGTAACAGGAGTGATCATTCACAGAATACTTACTATTTGTTGGGTATCTTCCTGACATTTTATTTAATTTTCGATACAATCCTTTATATCAGTATCATTATGAGCTCCATGGTAAAGGGGAGAAAACCAAGTACAGATAAGTGAAATAACTAGCCAGGAAATGGATAAGAATCCAGGCCTTTTGGTTTCAAGGACTGTGCTTCTAATCTCTATGCTTATAAAACAAAACAAACAAAACAATTACAGGCTGAGTAAGATATCTCTAAAAGACTAAAATTTTCTTTTTTACTATGTTGATACTTAATATATTTGTCAACACATCAGCAGTCCAACTTAATTATCTAGGTCTTATATTCAAACAGCTAACAAGACATAACAGTGATGCATTACTGGGAGATTTATTTTATTTATTGACTTCCAGGAAGGAGTTTATTACTAATTAATAGGTGTTTTACTTAGCAGAATGTGTTTCTGCCTTTTGGCGAAGTGAATAAGTGAGTTTTTGGAGATTGCAGTATGACCCAGAATATGAAAAAAAATGTAAAAAAAAGGTGGCTTATATCAAGAAATGGAGGAACTAAAATAATTTTAACTAACCTATATCTCCTCAAAGTGCTCTTAAACTATTTATCAATAAGAATATACAGCTTAGAAACACTATTGAACACTAAGATTTTTAGGAAAGCATTTCACAATTTTCCCAAAGTAGTCTGACATTATTCTGTGCATTTATACAGATAATTGTGAGAATCTCTTCAATTTCTACTTTTTCTTTAAAAGCTAGAAATATTATATTTTATATGTTTCCTATCCCTTAAAATTAGTGCTCTCGTGATCTAATATGCTTTTCTACCTACTTGTCCTTTACTTTTATATATCTCCTTTATATATAAAGAAGCCTGGTTTGAACTGCTCAACGGGTTGCACAGATACCAGCTCATTAAAAGCTCTACTGTGAGACAGTCTGTGGACATTTTTGAAACTGTGCCACTTTCTACTAAGAACAGAGAATTTAAGGCTTGTGAAGCTCACCCTGTGGGTTTTCCATCAGAGATGTGACTTACTATATGAATCTTCATTCTGAAGTAATGAGTCCCGTTTTTCTGAGCTTTAATTCACAAGATGTGGAACTTATAGTGACAAAATCCACAGGATTTGAGAGTGACATTATGAAACAGAATATTTGTGTGTGTGGAGGTATTTCACTGTGTAGAAAGAAGAAAGGAAGGATAGACCCAGATATCTCTCAAAGCCTTTAAGCCTGTATTCAGTTACTTACTAAAAACATTTAGAAGTTTGACTTAAATTATTGTTGACACAGGAAACACAGGCTTGGCACTAAAACCAAAAGTATTCTTATTTGCAGGCTATCAAATAAATTAATTAAAATAACAATAACAGTAAAGACTAAACTACATGCTTCATACTCCGAATATGAGAAGTAGCTTAATAAAGGCGCAGACAGCCGTAGGGCTCTGTGCGTGTGCATGTGTGTGTGTACATGTGCATGGCAGGAGGTCAGAAATGCATGGCACTAATCGCCAAATAACCTCATGACTTTGAGAGTCTAAAACTAACAATTAGTACTTATCTCTCTCTCATATTCCCTCCACCTGCATGGGATTCTCGTAACCTCACCCACATTAGAAATATATTGTCAGTTAGGATTGCTCATATGCATTAGCCTGGCCTCCAATGGTTTATAGGGGAACTCAACACTCCTTTCCTAAACAGAACAAACAAAAGAATATCCTCTCATAATCTCCTTCTCCATGCTGATGTGACTAGTAATTTTTTATTTCCAAAACAATTTATGGAAAAGGTATCCTCTCCTCTTTCTACTTTCTGATGCCCATTAACTTTCCAACTTTTATGAATTTAATGAGAACTACTGAGATAAAAATCAAGACCAATTCTCCATTTGCTAAAACTCAAAGGGCTTCTTCTTCACTTTCTTGCAGTCTACAATGTTGAAACATTTTTTTTTACTAATTTCTCAAAAATTTCTAAGAATTTTCTCAAATATTTTACTATATTTTCTTGTTTGTCTCCCAAATATAGTGATTCAGGATGAGTGATCATTTATATGAAAAGGTAGCCTAAAAAATGATTGAATATCTTCCTGAACCCATTGCCTTTGCCATTTAATCTGGTTTACATATGTATTCAACATTAACCTTCTTTGCTTAAAAATGTTTATTTATTTTGAGAGATAGAGAGAGAGAACACATGTGTGAAGGGGAGGGTCAGGGATAGAGAGAGAATCCCAAACAGGCTCTACACTCTCAGTACAGAGCCCGATGTGGGGCTTGATGCCATGATCCATGAGATCATGACCTAAGACGAAATCAAGAATCAGATACTTAACTGACTGAGCCATCCAGGCACCCCACAATATTAACCTTCTTAATTATTATTATTGACACAGAATTATTGAGTAGCATTTGATCATTATTCCCAGCTCCTTTTATACAAATCTTTTTACCACTCCGCAAATCTCAATACCTCACTCCATCACCTGCACCCAGCTATAACCATGATGAGGGTTCATAATGTTTGCTGAGTTAAACATCATTTCTCAACTCAAAATCTACAGTTGCAAATTACTAGCAAAATCATATTAAAATTATATAATTATAATTATATAATATAATATTATAATTATATTATCTAACTATAGTTGATAAATAATTTGTTCCCTTTTCACTTATTCCTACCTGTTTTCTCCTACTTCAGTTAGGACTTTTAGTTTAACCTTCACTTCAACATTCTCAGTTGCTTCCTGCACCAGGGCTCGGCATTTTCTCCACTGAGTGTCCCTCCCTCTACTCCAAGTCATACCCAGCTTCCTCTACTAAGTTTCTGTTCACTTCTCACTTTTGATGATTCCAGTTAGCATGGATGCCCTTTCTCAAACTTCTTTTTCTCTTTTTTTTTTTTTCTGTAGTATACATCTATCACTAAGTCTCTATACATACATATATATACAATGTATGTGTGTATATACATGTGTGTATATATTTGTGTTTATATATACACACACGTATATGGAATATTGTATTTGCAAACTGTACCATGTACTTTACCTTTACTTATATTTTCAAGTGGAGGTCTTTTTCTTTACTATTGTACAGTTAGATCTTGGGTAAAAGTTATTTAACACTATATTATCCTTCTTCATACATTTCACACAGTTTAACCAGGACCAAACATATAATTCGTAGCCAACAAACTGTTGACAGTTGCTTAACTGGAGCTAAGAATATTTAAGAATTACCAAGACTTCATTGGATGATTCAGGCAATTGATGTTTTTAATGATTACATTCTATGGAATCACTCTTAAATTCCAATAACTGCTGGATGCTCTTGTCCATCACAACTTTCAGCTAATTTTTATTCATCTTTTGTGATTAAACTCACAACAGTCAAAAAAATTTGGGAAGTAAAGACAAGAAAGTTTAAAAAAAAAACAAGTAACACAAGATGATCCCTAATCGGATACATAAAAGCACGGTTACTATTTGAGAGAATGAATAACTGCTCTATTTAGAACAAAAATTTTATAAGGTTAATCTGACTTTTTCCATACTCTTGACTGGTCTAATAATGCTACCAACTGAATAATTAAAACATTTACTTTCTACGCATATTCAGACTTCTCTCTATTTTTCTATTAATTTATTTGGTGGTTTTGTTTTCTTTGGTCATCATTAGGTTTTTTTTTGTTAAGACTCTACACTTGAAAACCCCAAGGCTACCCCAAAACTGGTCAGGAATGTTTCCCTTCTAGAAACATTCAAGATAATTTAGGATTTTTTTGTTTTCCATGATTATGCTAGGTGATAATGATGATGATGACGATTTTAGTGTCACTAGGTTTAAACAATCTCAGGTACAATATAGAGAAGAGACTTTAAAATCTATACATTGGAAAAACTGAAATTTATCAAACTTCCTGGCACCTAGGAAAATGTAGTCACTTACACTAGTGCACATACATGAATATAAAATTTAATGTCAAACTACTGTTCTTTACATTTGAAGTTACAAATATAGGTCTAATACTTTGAAATGAGAGAGGAATAAACAACTATTTGAATATGAGAAATTTTCAAATTTTTTCTTTATTCCTAACCAAAGAAGCCCTGGAAAGGTGCTTCGTCTATAAAGCATTATATCAAATTCAAAAGGACCAATTTCACAGTTGGCAAGTATCACCTGACAAGTATGGAAGGCATAGATCTCTACGCTTAGTTTTCAGCCTAGCCAAACCACAGCATAGCCAGGACCAAACAGACGCAAACCCACAGGGCTTTTCTGAGGATTACTCACAATTTGCTATGAATGAATGGCTAGACTGAGCTTAGGTGAACCGACCTGGAAAAGCCAGAGAGTCTGATAATCTATCAGACCTGAATTTCATAACATTAATTTTACTGCCATTATACAGCCCATATCTTTGTTTCCCAGAGGTCTAACCCAAAATTCAACTATAATTCGTCATTTAGAACTTTAATATGGTCACTAAGTACTTTCTGGAATACTTTGTTAGGATAGTAGGAGTAGGAAAATTAAATTTTCTGAAAGCCAGTGCTAACATGAGTTCTATTGTAACCACAAATATTCAGTGTCATCTGACAACCAACCTCAACTTCTTCTTTCATCATAATTTCGATAGATTAAATTCTCTGCCTATAGTCTAACGGATAGAATAAAATAAAAATAATAAAGTAATTAAAGAAAATGGGTTTGGAGAATTCAGTTAAAATTTGGCCTCACCATTTACAAGTTCTATCACCTTAAACAGATCACTTAACCTCTCTGTGCCTCCAGTTTTACCTGTATTATGGGGACCAAACCAATCGCTCTCTCATACTATGATTATTGAGATTAATCACTATTAAGTGTAGAATACTTAGGATATCTTCTAAAACAGAGCAAGCACCTAAAGAACAGTGGTGATGACGATGATGGTGGTAATGAAGACAATGATGATAACAACGACAAGCACTATTGTATAGCTATATTCCATTGCTCTATCAAGATGTAACTGTTGACTGTATCAATAATAACTTCACATAATAGTAGTCTCTTATTTTTGCATCCATGCTTCCCCTTTAGGAAATTGAGCTTCCCACGAAAATTACTCTTGTTCTACATGATACTTGACTTGGTACTTTATTGCTAACTTGTTGGAATAACAACAGTAAGTTGCTTTCACAAAGTTTTATTCTCTGCACTGTAAAACAGTGAACCAATCTGACTGAACATACATTGTAAGGAGAAAGGAAGCAAACTCAGGAAAGCAGGATATGAAAGTGGGAGCAGCCGAAAAGTTGATGATGGGTAGCACGGACAATGGTGCAGACATTAAGGTCAGTAAAGATACATTACAGTTTTCCATCTAACAGTCAAGAACCCCAAACATATAGTAGAATGAGTGAATTTTAAAAGTAAACAAGATACTAAAGAGTAAATTTCACAAACGTAAAGTGGCCTACTCACTCATGTTTCACAATGAGAAAGTAGTAACACTGAGAAATATTTATCTGTGATTTTCTAAATGTCAATTTAATATTCTTTCCTCTACCTTACATGATGGGTTCAAAAAGTTACAAACTTTAAAAATTATTTACAAATTTTCACAGGATAAATCTAAAGTTACAAAATGTCAACTCTCTCCTCTATTAATAGGTGGTTTAATCTGTCATGCAAAGTCATACTTTCCTTAACTTTTCCTTTTTCCTTTAAACTATAGCAATTTTCATGTGCTGTGCTAAACAGCTTATCACGTTGAAAAGCATAAAATCACAGAGGGCTAAAATAGATACTCACAATGGGAAGATGGTCAAAACAGCAAGAAAAGAAAGATAATAAAACAAAAAAAATGTGTGAGAAAATGGGAAATATTGCAAGTATATATGGGATAGTTCTTTAACTAAAAATGATTCCTGGGGCGCCTGGGTGTCTCAGTTAGTTAAGCATCTGACTTTGGCTCAGATCATGATCTCACGGCTCATGAGTTCGAGTCTGTGTCCCACTCTGTGCTGACAGCTCAGAGCCTGGAGCCTGCTTCAGAGTCTGTGTCTTCCTGTCACTCTGCCCCTCCTCTGCTCACATTCTTTCTCTTCCTCAAAAATAAATAAACATTAAAAAATTTTTAAGTACAAAAAATAAAATAAATAAAAATAATACCTGATGCAAAAAAGAGGGATGCTCCATGTAAAAATGGTTAAGTAATGTGATTTTAAATAGTCAGAAATGAAATTTTCATTTTTTTAATTAAAATTTTTTAAACGTTTGTTTATTTTTGAGAGAGAGAGAGACAAAGTGTGATAAGATGAGAGGCGGAGAGAGAGGGAAACACAGAATCTGAAGAGGCTCCAGGCTCTGAGCTGTCAGCACAGAACCCAATGTGGGGCTCGAACTCACAATCTGTGACCTGAGATGAAGTCGGACTTAACTGACTGTGAGACACCTAGGTGCCCTGAGAAATGAAATTTTTTAAAAAGTTTTAGTCATGTGACTAGAGAAGATCAACATCAAAGTAGGATGCTCATTAACTTAATGACGTTTCTGGAAACACTTTCATTTATAAATTCATCACATATTTATTGAGTGGTAACTATGTTCCATGAACTTTTCAAGGTGCTTAAGATTCATCAGGAAACAAAACAAATAACACTGTCCTCTTGGAGCTGACATTGAGTGTGCACTGAACAGCGGGGAAGGAAAGGGGAGAGAGAGAAAGGAAATAGACAGTAAATCATGAATATAATAAATATGCATAATATATTTTGTTAGATACAATAACAATTAAAATGAAAAACATAATATGGGAAGTTAAGAAAGTTAAGAGGCATGTGACAGGAATATTTTAAATTTAGAGCAGTCAGCTTGTCATGGATTTGAGCAAACACTTCATGCAGGTAAGGACATTATCATGCAGATATGTAGAAAAACTGTTCCTGGACTAAAAAACAGCTGAGACAAGGGCATTAGGATGAGGATACAGCTCAGGAACTTTAGGGAGTCCAGTGTGGTGGAATTGACGGAGAGAGGAGTCCCTAAAGTCAAATTATGTATCAAATTCAAAGTCAGCATAAGAATTCTGGCTTCTACCCTAAATAAATGGGGGAGCCATGGAGGATATGGGCAGAGGAGAAAATGAATTGGCCAATTTTAAAAAATCCTCATGTCTGTGTTAAGAATAGATGGTAAAAGAGTAAAAGGGGCTAAACCAAACTTCAATAATACATCTCATACTAGACTAGATAGGAAGTGGGGAGTTTGTTGCTAAAAGACTAAGTCTGGTGAAGTGCTTGTGATGAAAATTTTATCAAAAGCCACAGCTTGCTCCAAAGATCCAACCACCTTTAAATTTATATCCAAGTGAATAGCAAAGCAGGGTCTATGGATACCGCAGGAACGGGAAGTTCTCTTAGTAATGAGTTTCAACGGATTATCAATGTAAAAGAAAATAAAGGTGTTCAATGGTTTGAAAATAGGCACGGAAAAGAAAAGCAGTTCTGCATCAGCTCTCATTTAGTGATATACATAAAGAGACAGCAAGTTTGAACTCCTCTTGGTGACTTTAGACATAAAAGCACAGAGATACACAAAGGCCTATCTGAACTCTTCGTGAGTGGCAAAACCTTTCTGTACTAAACTTTTTGATTTTCTTCCTGATGTAATAAATCCATTTTTTTCATACCATAAAAAAATAGTTGGCTTTATTTTTAATCTCCTGAATATATTATAGAGAGTAATAAAAACAACATGAGATAGCTATTTGTTTGAAATGTTCCCAAATAATCAAAATATCTCTCAAGCATCATTTTAAATGTGGACTAACTTGTGTCCTTCACATTTTTGTAAAGGAACTGATATTTATAGACATATGTATAGGAGTAATAAGATGCTGACAACCAATTCCAAGGTAATAAATTATTCCCTCCTATCTCTCTCCTGCCCTTTTAACCTTCCTTTCACTTTTCCTTACTTCCTTTTCTCCCCCTTGCTTTCTTCCTTCCCTTTTTCCAGATATTAAAGTTTATTTTAAGATTATTTTTTAATAAAAGAAAAATATTTTTAAAAACTGGTACAGGAAAGAAGCTTTTGAAGACAACAGTGAACAGAGACAGAAAAGAGCATCTATATGAACCACGAGTGAAAAAGAGATACAACATGTGCAGGGAAAACACCATGAGTCAAAATTATTTTAAGAGTCAAGAAATATAGTTTGAAAAAAAGTAGGGGAAATAATAAGTTCAAATGCTACTTTACATGATCTTATCATAAATACTGTTATTGGACCATATGATATTGTTGTTTTTGAAATTCTAAAGTCCTTTAGAACGAGAGACCTATCTATAAGAGCCATCACAAGGAACTGTACTTTAGGAGAGTGTTAGCAAGTAGGGAACCACTATTGCTCTAAATTCAGAGAACATAAAGACATTGTGAAGATTTGTAAATATCTTAAAACATGTGGGGAGAAGGATACTAGAAAAATAAGCAGCCATGTTATACACATGAAATGAATCCCATATGGTATTCTTCATTCCCATACAACGTCTTTCACCACTTTGCTTCTGACTGAAATTCTCTAATCATTCCCACCTACTCAGTGCCTTATTCTCAACTTGTACTGAGTTAGTATAGAGTCAAAGTCCTCAAATGGATATGGAATAAAAGGCTTTTGTACCTCCCACAAAGCAAGCTAAATGTTAGGATCTCTTTTGTTCCATTATATCAACTAGAATAGAGTATAAAGAGAGGCTGTTACAAAGCAGATAAAAAGATGATCAAGAGCAGGCAAAGAAATTAGAAGGAGGAAAACTCGTGTCATTATAGAGAAGGATTTTATTCGCTACTAAAATTTAAAATTATGTTACAACACCAATATGATTGACTTTAAAATGTGGAATAAATACATTGCTACTTTAACAACAGATGACACAACTTTGGAGATTTTATAGACTGGAAAATAAAATGAAAAGGCTGAAGCAATGGCATCCCCTAACATGAAATTTGTTTCATTTATTTGCTTTATGTATGTATGTATGTATGTATGTATTTAAATTGTCCAGACAAGATTCTTTCATTGGTGTAAATAATTAAAGTTTTTCTGAAGTGGTCAAGTAGTCGGAGTTTATTTTACGTACCTGAATATATCCAAAGTTAAAAAGATCAATATTCACAAAATAGCCACACCACATTTTGTTTCAGTTCCTTACACCCCTGATGTGCCCTAAGCTTCACACACTTATTCTTACAGAGTTATCAATGCCAATATAATATCCTAGACTGACACTCCAAGGTTATGTTATGTTGAGCTTCTTAGAAAAAAAAAATTAGAATACAACCTCATTCATGGAAATTGGTGGAAAAGATTATAATTTCAACTTTAAATAAGTGTCCTGTGGTATTTTACACTTAACTCTCAATTTACAGAATTTGTATTTACTGAGATGCATTAGGATTCACATGACTGAAATTATTCCTTGAATATGGTCACTGAATCCATAACAAATACCCACAAGGATGGGGAGATGCAAATATTTAAATATGTAAATCAAAGTATCATGTGATTCAGTTTAATTAATATGAAACCCAATTTTATTACTGAAAGTGACATTTATTAATCCCTTGTGTGTGGTAATATGCTAGTCTTTGTTCAAAGTAAGCTTAGTAAAATCTCTCTTAAGACTGAATATACGTTTTATTACTGAAAGTGACATTATCAACTGTTTCTATCAAAAATATCTCACAATATGTCACTCGAAATAATTGTGGCAGCTTAAAAGTGGAAAATTGAGAAGACTGAACATTTATCCTACAATGCAGCTGAAACTCAAAACATTTTTAAAAACTCTTTTTGACATTGTCACAAGAGACATTTTATGAGCCACATGAGAAATTTTTCCTAAGTGGTTTAAATCCGTGATTCATTTTCTTTTCTTCTTTTCTTTTTATCCCTAAATGGCCTTTCTTATTTGGGAATTCATTTTAGCCACCAGGTTTGACTCTGGATAATTCTTAACAACTGTGAAAATTCAGCTTAGGGAAAAAGTTCAATTCACCTCAGGGGGAAAAAATCAAACTGTGTTGCTATTGCATTTATTTAAAGAATGGGTCATAGGTTCTGAAGGTATGACTCAGTACCTTCACAGAAGCCTCACTACTTTATAAACAGGTCTCACAAATAACATAACTTAAAAGTGAAGGAGAAGAAAGATACTCAGAAGTCTCTGGAGAACAGATATGGCAGTATGGTAAGAAGACATAGGCTATCCATTTTGAGACATTTCACTTTTAAGCAACTGGCTCCGCCACACAGGATTTCCTTTATTAAAATAAATGGCAGACACTATATTGACTCAGTATATCTTAGTACAGAGCAGTGTGACATTGTGGTTAACAACTTGAACTCTGAAGTCAGACAGGGAAGGTTGAAATCTGGCTCCAAATCTTATTACCTAAGGAACACAGGGTAAATTTCAGACAATAGAGATAATTGTTGAAATATTAAATGAGATCATCTAAACAAAACTGTTGAGCATGGTGTCTGGACACACAGTATGTATTAAATATTTCCGTCCTACCTTTTTCTCTCTGCTTCCTCACTTTCACCTCTGTGTATGCAGTTTTGTCAGTACAACTAACTTTACATATATTGATGATGTTAAATGAGTTCCAAGAATAGTTTATATTGATGTTAACTTTACCACTTTTATCACAGAAAAATAAATGAGTCAGAATAAATACTATCTTCCTGACAGAAAGAATGTAATCCATTGGAGGAAGGAGAAGACATTTTGGTCTTGAGATTTTAATAGTTCCTTGTCAATTAGAAGATTTACTGAGTAGCTACACAGTAAACAAAATGACATAATCACAATTACCCAAGACATAAATCTATTGTGGTTCAAGTCCTGGTAAATGCTAGCACTGATGTTTTAAATTCTTCCTTTGTTTGGGTTAAGGGAAAACAATGTGACAACAAAAATAAAATAATCTTATGTCCAAAAGAAAAACTGACGTAATTGATACAGAAACATGCAGCTATTACAGGTGTCATACCTTCTCAGAATGTCGGCAGGCACAACTATGAGAGTAGTTGCTACATAGTGCTATAAAAACTTATTTAAGGCTAAATATTGCACAAATCAATTATATTTTACTGTTTGACATACAGTGTTAGACTCCTGACCAAAATGTTTCCTTTAAAACTATGCCTATACCATTTTAATGGTAATTACTGATAATAAGAAACTAGGTATGAGGCTGGATATGTTGAGATTCTAATCCTGACCCTGCCACTTCTTGCTGTCACAGAGCAAGGACACTTGCTTGAGCAGAAGTCTCAGATCTATATCCTTATTTGTAAATTACAGACAATCATAAAGCTTATAACAATGCTGTGGTAACTGAATGAGATAGTCCAGGTATAGAATTTTGCATAGTGCCTGCATGTATTGCACCTTTAATAAATATTTCTATTTATTATTATTTTATTATACTATCATTACTTTTCTTTGGTTCATTTTAGTTTTAGCTTTTAGGGTAAGAAAGATGTTTCTTCTTCTGTTGATAGTTTCATTATACTTTTATCTAAATGCCAGTTATCGTAGAAATTTTCCCCTTTTTCTTTTCTGCATACAATCATCAGTCACCAACTACTGCCACTGTATATGTGATCCTTCTTCTGTTTTTGCTCTTCATTCACATAACCAACATATTAATTCTGTTTAGATAAGAATAATAAGTTTCTTACTATTCTCTCTAATATTTGTTTCCCTGTCACTTCATCCTGATTATTCTTGGTCAAAATGTGTTTCATCATCTTATTATAAACTTGTTCCACAATTTTAACTGTTTACTGCTGCCTTTACGTAAAACAATAAACTCAAAGTTTCTAAAATTTAGAATTTAAATACTTCTTCAAACATATTATCATCTTTCACTACCTTCTTACTTAAAATGATCTCTTCTTTAATCATTTTGCACAGCACACTTCTAATAGGCAATATTTACCAAGATGGAAAGACTTTCTCTAAATGAATATACTAGCCTCGGGAAATTTACCAACACTATACTTTGTCTATGTAGGACTCTCTAAATGTATAATCCTCACTAAATTCTCATAATGTTGAACTCGTGTGTTTACAAACAGGTTAGTGGTTAATTATATATTGTTTTAATCTATTCTATACTTAATTGGCCTATACCCCATACTTTTTATTCATTTTACACATATGCAGCAGACATTAATTTATAAGCTTTTATGCCTTTATCAGCACCTCTGATACATAATTTTAAAACACAAATAACTATTTTAAGAGATTAATATATAATAAAACTTCGTCCTTGACTCTTGACCAAGATAGAGTACCAAGGACTGGATTTATCATATTATTAAAAAAAAATATATATGAAAGAGTAGTTTTTAAGTCACTGAGTATCAGGCAACAAAAACAGTGATCCTGAAGAAAAGGTAAACAGATCAGATGAACACTACAATGTAACATCTTACTGCCTTCTGATTTCCCAGGCTGCAACACAAGGTGGGGGAATCAAGAATCAAGACAGAGCTCAGGAAACTGCCTGATTTCAGGAGGTGAAGTTAAAAATTTCAGGGAAACCAGACAGACTAGAGTTTTCAGGAAAGAATACCAGAGAGGAGAGAACTGCACAGACAGAGATGAAGTTCATCTGTGAAAGATGCTCCTTCAGCCTCCAAAGAGTACTTGAGCAGCCCATGTGTGAGAAAACTCCCTTGAGGCCAGGGAAAGAACTACCCTAAAGGATTGGAGACATCATGTTTGGTGCTCCCACAGGGCTGGGAGAAATGCTTGCTTCCACCAGCCAAATTGGAAAATCTCAAGGTTCAAGAGACATTAGGTACGATACATTGAAGGGGCTTGCCTCAATAGGGAGGAATACTCAACTCTCAGTGTAACACTGCTCTGATTCCACATAACAAATCTCAAAAGCAAAATTTACAAGGATCATACTGTTTCTCAATAACTTAACTGTGTCCCATAAAAAAAGTTCAAGAATACTTATAGGGATACAAAATTACTTAGCACTCAAGAAGGTGAAAATCACAATGATTATTACCCCCCCCCAATTATAAAGCATGTAGAAAAATACAACTCATAATGAAGAGGAAAATCAACCAATCAAAATCAACCCAGAAGTGTCAGAGATGTTAAAATGAGTAGGCATGGACATTAGAAGTGTTATTAAAACTATTTTCCATATATTCAAAAAGTTAAATGCACAAGTAAGGGTATAAAAAGGATCTAAATACATTTCCAAAGATAAATATTACAACGTTTGATGGGTGTGTGGCTGGCTCACTCGTAGAGGATGTGATCCTTTTTCTCAGGGTTGTGAGTTTGAGCCTTATGTTGGGTGTTGAAATTACATTAAAAAATTATAACATCACATATAAAAACTACACTAAACTGGACTGGTGGCAGCTCAAATGTTATCATGAAAAAGATTCATAAGCTTGAAGGCATAGCAATAGAACCTACCTAAAGTGAAGAATACAAAGAAAAACAATTTAAAAAGTGAAGAGCATCCATGAACCTGAGGTTTACTTTAATTTGCCTGACATATGTGCAACTGGAGCTTCCAATGGGGGGAATATTAAAAAAATAACTGAATTCTTTCCATAATTTGATGAAAACTAAAAACCCATAGATCTAAGATCAATAAATCCCACTCCCAAGACAAAGAATGAAAATGAAAATAAAACATATTAGAATTTGGACAGTGCCAATAAAGCAGTACTTAGAGATAATATATAACACAAAGTATCAATATTAAAAAAGTCTCAAATCAATGACCTCAGCTTGCACCATGGAAACAGAACAGGAGGAGGAGGAGGAGGAGGAGGAGGAGAAGGAGAAGGAGAAGGAGGAGGAGGAGGACATGATGATGAAGGGCAGATTAAATTAAAAATAAGCTGAGGAGGGGCACCTGGGTGGCTCAGTCGGTTAAGCCTCCGACTTCAGCTCAGGTCATAATCTTGTGGTTCATGGGTTCGAGCCCCATGTTGAGTTCCATGCTCATAGCTCAGAGCCTGGAGTCTGCTTTGGAGTCTCTCTCTCTCTCTCTCTCTCTCTCTCTCTTCCCTTTCTGAACTCAAGCTCTCTCATGCTCTCTCTCAAAAATAGATAAATATTAAAAAACTTTTAAAAATAAGTTGAGGAAAGAAAATATTTAAGATGACAACATAAATTGATAAAATAGAAAATAAAGGGATGGAGAATATCAATGGAATCAAAATACAGACCTTTGAGAAAATTGTTAAAATTGAAAATGAGGAAGTAAAGGAAAAATCAAAAATTACATATAGCAGGAATAAAAGAAATGACATTACTACACATTATATAGTATAGAAATGTAATGGTAAGTGGCTATTGTGAAAAATTTATTCCAATAAGTTTGACAACTTAGATGACATGGAAAAATTCCCTGAGAGATAAAGTTCACTTAAAAAAAAAAGAGAGAGATAACTTAAATAGTCATATATCTATTAAATAATTCAGATCTGAAAAGAACAAAAGGAGAGAACTAATATTTGTGATTTCAAGACTTAATTCAAGATGTTGTGTTGTTGGTGTTGAGATAAACAAATAGGTGAAAAGAACAGAAAAGAGTTCAGCAATACATTCACACATACAGTGACAAATGATTGTATAGAAAGGTAAAAGGGAATTTAGTGGAGAAAGTATAGATGTTTCAACAAATGGTGTTGAAACAATTAGCCATTTGCAAAAAAAAACTTTCAAACCAAAATATGTATCACATTCAAAAATCAATTCAGATGAATCATAGACTTACTGACACAATAATTTTCTCTTGTACTTACTTCTAGAAGTTTTATATATATATAAATGTATATGTATACATATATACATATAAGTGTATACATATATATAAATGTATACATATATATAAAACTTCTAGAAGTAAGTACAAGAGAAAATTATTGTGACCTCACGTTAAGAACAAGTTGGCAATCTACGGCCAGCCCACAAGCCACATTTGACACCCCCCCACCTATGTTTCTATGATGTGTGAGCTAAGAATATTTTATTTATGTATTTAATTGATTGAATAAATTTTAAGAAAAACAGTTATTTCATAACACATTAAATATGTGAAATTCAAATTTCAATAAATAATTACTGGAATACACTCATTTATACTTTTTTGTGGCAGCTTTCACACTACAAGCAGAGAAATGGTTAGTGAGGCAGAAACTGTATGGGTAAAATGTCTAAATTGTTTATATCTGGCCCATTAAGACAAAAAAGTTGCCAACCCCTATGATAGGCGAAGATTTCTTAGCTGTGACAGCAAAATCACAATTGATAAAAGAATAAATTGATAAATTGGATTTTATCAAAATTTAAAATTCATCTCTTCAAAAGACACTATGAAGAGAATGAGAAACATTATACCACAGACTGAGAGAAAATATTTGTAAGTCAAATACCTGATGAAAGAATTGTGTTTAGTATATATAAATAACTCAGGACCTCCATGGTGTAAGTCCCAATCTCCGAAAAGGATAAAGTATTTAAACATACACTTCACAAAAGAAGATATATAGATGGGGAACAAACACATGAAAAGACGTTCAACATCATTACCTTAATGGAAATGCAAATCAAAACTACAATAAGATAACAAATATGCACCTATGAGAGAGAATGGCAAAAATTAAAAAAATAAAAAAGACTGACCATACCAAGGGTTGACAAGGATGTGAACTGGAATTCTCATCTACTCCTAGCAGGGATATAGTATGTTTCAAGCACTTTGGAAAACATTTTGGCACCGTCTTAAAAGCTTAAATGCCACAAGATGCACCCAGCCCCCTTTTTGGTATTCATCAAAAAAACCCAAAACATGTCCTTAAAAAAATCATATGCACAAATGTATAGTCAATCCAGAGATTTTTGAAATTTGGGATAAATTTCAGCAACCACGTGTAAAAGGGAGAGAGAAAGACTAAACAAGAATTAAGTAGGGAGACTTTGTAGAAACTTCAGTAATAAATTTGAAAAATGCAACATTATGTTCATAAATAGCTTCTGAAAGCAGAGCATTTTAGGGAATTCAGCAATAAACGTTTTCTAAGTTTCACATAAAACTAAAGTAAATTAATTCTTATAAGTGCCTTTCTTAACATCCTCTACCTTCCTAATAAAATAATTCTTTATTCATTATTAAAGGGATTTCTGAAATGATTATAATTTCTACCAACTTTTTTCAAAACATAGACATAATTAGGGTTACTAGTCTGTTGAGTCCAAAATCTTATTGGCACTAAAACATGAGAGTTTGTTAACTCAATATTAATTTAATTGCCAGATAATTTACATTCATCTCTATTCCCCAGGCATTGGTGGTACCATACATTCAGATTAATCCTCTTTAAATAGCAGACTGAGGACCATACATTATCAGAAGTTCATTGAGGAAGCAGATATTTTCATTTATCCTGGCCAGCTGGCACATGTCCCATAAACCAGGCCAAACTTCTAGTCTCACAGGGTGGAAAGTTCTGATCTTTTAAGTGACAGAGTCATAAAATGGAGCAAATGATCCTTACATGTAATCTCATGCAACATCACACTTGAAGGTCCTCAGCGATTTGGTAATAATTCTTCAGTCTTAAGTACCTACAACTGACCATAAGTTATCTTATATCTGCCTTTTTCTATTGATTTTATTACTCAAGAATCTTGTAAATAACTTTCTTCTCATGTTTTTTATTATTATGGAAGACTGACCTAAATCAAGTGTTAATTTATAAAATTGATGCAAATGTTCACTCTCTCATGTGCATGCTCTCTCTCTCTCTGACATAATTTTTAGAGAATATTTTTAAATAAAAAACTGAAACTTGTTTTTTGCAGACTTCTTTTCCTCCATAATGCAAACTATGAGTGAAAATATGCACAGCTGAATTGTGCGTCACTTATAATTATTTCTTAGATATATAATCTTACCTATAAAATCTTGTAATAGAAGTACATAAGGATGGGGAGGTAGTCCAGGCCAGCTCTCACATTATATAAATGATGGTACTAGGGGATGGAAGATATTCAGTGACTCACTCATGGCCATAGTGTGAGAAAATGCTTAAGCTGGACCTGGATCTGTCTTTACTCATTAATTAATTAGACAGTTCTAGTGATGAGGCATTTCATATGCTCACTACGAATCTGGTATAGAGAAGAAGGGAGAGGGCCTCCTGGGTGGCTCAGTTGCTTAAGCATCCAACTCTTGATTTTGGCTCAGGTCATGATCTCCTGGTTAGTGGGTTTGAGCCTCACATCAGGCTCTGTGCTGGCAGAGTGGTGCCTGCTTGGGATTCTCTCTCTGTCCCTCTCTTTGCCCCTCCCTTGCTCTTGCATGCTCTCTCTCTCTCAAAATACATAAATAAACTTTAAAAAAAAGAAAAAGAAAAGGCACAAAACTAGCCATCCTAGCAAAAAGGCAAGGTAGGGAAGACACCAAGCCACACATCGTTCAACTCACTGGATTCTTGTTATCCATAGTCCTTTCCTCTAATCTTCCATTAAAGATACATTACAAACAAAATACTCATAACATTACATCAACATACAAGATTCTGAGTTTAATTTATTTCAGTTACAAAATACACCTAATAACTCTAAAAAAAAAAAAAAGAAGTTACTTGCAAATCCTTTTATCAAGGAATGACTGCTACTAGTTTTTACTTGATCTCTACCTCTAACAGTAACAGTGAAAAAAATTCATCATGAAGTGTTAAAATGGACAGGTAGATGTGATTTTTATTTACAGATATGCCTTTAATCTCCTTTGCAAAATGTACAGTTTTATTGTTAACTGAGCACAAGGCTATACTTTGCTCTCAAGTGTACCAAAAAAGAAAAAGACAAGGTATTATTCAGAAATTTTAATTAACAGTTATCGCAGTTCTTTTTTCATAACTTAACATTATTATTTTCTTTTTTTAAAATATTTTTTATTTATTTCTGAGAGAGAGAGAGAGAAAGACAGTGTGAGCAGGGGAAGGTCAGAGAGAGAGGGAGATACAGAATCTGAAACAGGCTCCAGGCTCTGAGCTAGCTGTCAGCACAGAGCCCAATGTGGGGCTCAAACCCACGAACTGTGAGATCATGACCTGAGCCGAAGTCGGACGCTTAACCGACTGAGCCACCCAGGCGCCCCAACATTATTATTTTCAAGTGTGTTTTTGAGGAGTCGTATCCGTTCTCTCTAAACTACACCTGATGCATATGCAAAAACATATTTTCCTCTATATACTTCCCGGATGGGACCATGCTTTCAATACTGTTTTTATTTTCTGATTCATCAGAGAGAAGGGGCAAAGAATATACCAGAGCAAGTTTGGCAGAAATTATCAAAAGATTGTTAGAAATAATGATAGTATTCATTAAAATAATATTCATAACTTTATAAAAGTCCATGGAGGAAGATATAAATTTCGCTTATAACTCTGGTATAATAAAACTTTACAAAGAAGTGCCTAGTTAGAATGATATGATCAACAGAAATGAACATTTAGGATAGCAATGAAATGGTGTAACAAGGAGCTGATAGCAGCCTCACAGTTTGTATTTTTTGACTTTACATTTGATGAAACACAGGTGAGATCTCAGAGAATGAATCTTAAACTGAGACCAAAAAAACATGATCTGTCACATGAGGTACTTTCTTTGATGAGTTTTCTTTGATGCTTATAACCCAGAGAGTTCAACTTTACCTGTACTGTTTTCATTCACAAGAAAGGCCACACAGTATAATGCAATGTAAAAGGATTTACTTCTAATTTTTTTAATTACTTTTATTGTTTTAATGTTTTATTTATTTCTGAGAGACGGACAGAGACAGCAGGAGCAGGGTAGGGTCAGAGAGAGAGGAAGACACAGAATCTGAAGTAGGTTCCAGGCTCTGAGCTAGCTGTCAGCACAGTGCCCCACGCGGGGCTCAAACCCACGAACCGTAAGAACATGACCTGAGCTGAAGGCGGACGCTTAACCCACTGAGCCATCCAGGCATCCCCTTATAATATTTAAATAAATTTTTCTAAAGTTTATTTATTTTTGAGAGAGACAGAGACAGTGTGAGTGGAGGAGGCACAGAGAAAGAAGGAGAGAGAGAATCTCAAGCAGGCTCCAAGCTGTCAACACAGAGCCCGATGAGGGGATGAAACTCACAAAACTGAAAACATGATGTGAATGGAAATCAAGAGTCGGACGTCTAACTCACCCAAGTACCCCAAGGATTCACTTCTATTACTCAAACTTGAGTGGAAAGAAAGGAAGAATGGTGGAGTGCCAAGGAGCAGGAATCATGGCATTTTTGTCCACTCTACACATTTCTTTTCCTCTACATGTGTTCCTCTAAGTCTCAACTCTCTGCTTCATCCCCTTGCATGAGTACGTGAACAAAAACTCCCATTGTTAACCTGTCACTGAGAAAATTCAAAAAATTAGATAAAGTTGTAATTTCTGAAATGAGGCTCCATAAATATATACATTAAAATATATCTCTATATACTATATATCCATATATACATACTATAGATAATGTATATCTATGCATACTATATATATGTATACCATATATGTTTCCGAGAAATTCAACAACTTTAAAATTGATTCAGACTCTCAAACTTGTCTGGCACAGTCTGTCTGCTCCAAGATCCCATTACAAAGGATGGATAACTTTAATATACAGGATTTAATTTCTCTCCTTTTTCATAGAACACACTCATGAGTAAATTCTGAAATCATTAATTTTTAGTACCAACTTTAATACCAAATTTAGCCATCTATAAGGCAACTTGGTGAGCATTCCCAGCTGTCACTGGAAATAAAGAATAAAAGGAAGAAGCAAGCATCAGTTTTTCTCTACCAACCCCAATCCCACATTAAAGAAACTCTGATACACAAAAGTTAAGGTCTACACACCTCTGTGACCCCTGATGACAGGTGGATACCACGTACTAGCTCTGTGACAAGGACCAGGTCAACTCACTTTTCTGTTTCAGTTCCTCAGCAGGTAAAACAGAGGTCATAATACGAGTTACCGCATAGGGTTATTCCGATGACTCCAGAGATTAATATATGCAAAACCTTTGTCCTTCACATAGTAGGTGGTATATTACAATTTCCTGTTACTATAACAATTGTCATATCATAATTAATATGTCCTTTTGTAAAACTTTGCCGTCAATTAAGGTGAATGTATCTTCAAAACACTTAAGAGAAAGAAGTATTTCCATCAATCTTAGATTAAATAGAAACACTTTACATTTTGAGGTTTAAACTTTAATTATTCTGAAAGTTTTATTAGTCATGTCTCATCTTTCTATAACACTGAAGAAAGGCAATATCATTTGTGCAACAATTATGATGCTTTTGAGTTTAATATAATGAGTAATGTCCAAGGTTTATCTAAACAATATTTATTATCATACTAATTATATGGACCTTTGGATGGTTCTGTCACCTGAGAACACTGCTAGGTTATAGTCACCATTTGCCATTAGCATAGAAAGATTGATTCAAGTCTGTATCCACAATGGTTCTAAAACAACCCACAGTAATGGAACATTGAAGTCTATAACACTTTTCATCACATAATAGTTACTGTGCTTGTCCACACACAGGCACTTCAAAATAGATAAGCCATATACTCTGTATCCACTCAAGGATTCGAGATAAAGTCTATGAAAGTGGCTATAAATGTCAACATTATACAGCATCATAGTCCTATATTTGTGTCAGGAAGGCATATTGCCAGTTTAAGGCTGTAATAATTCATGTCCTACCAAGTAATGGTATGACACATCCATTTAGAAAGATGTTCTGCTCTCAGAGAGTATTATACTAAAAAGACAAATGCATATATACCCTAGCCTGAATATACAGCATTGACTATGTATGTGAGAAATTGCTTTGTATCACTGTAACTATTATAGATAAACATTGAACAAATTTTTATAAAAAATATGGTATTCTTTTGTAGCTCTTGGTAAGTCATCCTTTTTTAGGAAGCATGCACATCTTAGGCTATTTTTTCCTTAAAAAATAAATTCTGGTGTGTTTTCTTCTCAGGTAGTCATATTTCTATGGAACTGGAATAGTAATCTGAGTTATGCTGCCATATATAGATGTATTTTTAGTTGTCAGGGGAAAAAAGAAAATAAACCATTTGGTGTATTTTTCTTCAATTTTTAAGAAAAATTCAAAGTCAGCATTTCACCTAAGGAGAATCTTGAGTGAGGAGAAGAAATGGTTGAGGTACTATTCAAGATAATTGACCTAAATTTGGGTCAGTATCAAATTTGTAATGTCAGCAATTTCCCATTTCCCTATGTGCAAATAAGGGCATTGACCTCGGTGATCTTCATGAAAATGTCCTATTTAAAAAAAAAAAAAAAACATTTAATGCTGACTTAAATATATTTGTTCACTCTTCTTTAACACCTTTCTTTTATCTTCAGGGTATTTGTTTGTTTATTTATTTATTTTGTTTTTTAATGTTTTATTTATTTATGAGAGAGAGAGAGGCAGCATGAGCAGAGGAGGGTGAGAGAGAGAGGGAGATACAGAATCTGAAACAAGCTCCAGGTTCTGAGCTGGCTGTCAGCACAGAGCCCGACATGGGGCTCGAACCCAAGAACCGTGAGATCATGACCTGAGTGGAAGTTGGACGCTTAACCGACTGGTCCACCCAGGCGCCCCTTGTCTTTCGGGTTTCGGCTGGGATATTTAATAAACTTGCTTACCTATGAAATATATATTCACAGAATGTTATAGTTATTCCAAATAGTGATAGTTCTCTCTTCTATTTAGCTGACATCGCACCCTCCCTTAACTGGTCAGCCGACAAGTAGCAACAAACCTTATAAATATCACTCTTTTTGGGGCACCTGGATGGCTCAGTTGGTTAAGCGGCTGATTTCAGTTCAGGTCATGATCTCCTGATCCATGGGTTGAGTCCCACATCCGGCTCTGTACTGACAACTCGGAGCCTGGAACCTGCTTCGGATTCTGTGTCTCCCTCTCTCTCTGCCCCTGCTCCACTCACACTCTGTCTCCTTCTCAAAATAATAAATAAAAACATTAAAAAAAATAAATGTCACTCTTACTGACCTTACTATTATCACTCCTTGACAAAAGGGCATTTTTACCATTGAGAGCCTGATTTCCTTGGTTTAGAATTTTAGTTTTCTTACTATGCTTCATATAACCTTGGCTAGGTATTTATTATTGCCATGCCTCAGTTCTCTCATCTGTGAAACTCATCTGTGAGTAAAATAATAGTCCTTGCCCTCCAGGACTGTTCTGCACTTTAAATGCCTTTATTATATATAAAGATAGGAAACTGTGCCTGGAACTCAATGTATGTTAGTTACTCTTTTTCTGTTCTTAATTATTCTGCAACTATGTTTTCTTTTTTCCTGTTAAAAACTAAGGATAAATTTCAAAATTCTTTCTTTCAATAAATAAATGGTTTTAGAGGAACAAACCCATGAATCAGGTCTACTCAATAAAGTAAATCATCTTCCTGCTCTTTACAGAGCTTATATTTCAGTGGGTGCAAAAAGATGGTATCAAGTAAAATCCATTTTTATTCATTTTTAATAAGGAGTGCCTGAGTGGCTCAGTCAGTTAAGCATCTGGCTCTTAATTTTGGTTCAGGTTATGATCCCTCAGCTCATAAGATGGAGCCCCATGTCAGGCTCTGTTCTGCCAAACCAGAGCCTGCTTGGGATTCTCCCTCTTCCTCTGTCTGTCTCTCTCTTTCTCTCTCTCTCTGTCTCTGTCTCTCTCTCTATGCTCTCTTCTCCTCTCCTCTCCTGCACATGCATGTGTGCTCACACACACTCTTTTTCTCTCTCTCAAAATAACCAAGTAAACTTAAAAAAAAAAAAAACAAATGAGATATTTTCAGGCATAGATAAGAGTCACCAAGAAAACAAAACAAGAACATGTGACAGAGATTAAGAAGGTCAGGAGGGTGGAGTGAGAAAAAAGAAAAGCTTTTACTTGCTCATATGAACAATCCCTTAACACTGGAGTGAATCAAGGCTCAGTTCTTGCACATTAACTCTGCTTTGTTTATACACTGTTTAAATATGACCCCCCAAAACACCATATATAATTGGATTAGCTTCCTCAAACCTGCTACACTGGCAGTCACCTACTCCATTAAATGACATTTCCCTATTGCTAAGACCAGACACCCTGGAGACATCCTGACAACTTTTTTTTCTGTCATCTTAGATCCAAAGGAGCAGCAAATTCTGTCACCTCAAAATATAGCCAGTACTGTAGCAGCTCTCACCACTGACACTGATACCACCATGTTCCAAGACTCTGTGATCTCTTGATTGTTATTATTAGAAACCTAACTGGTCTCTCTGTGTTTACTTTTGCCTACATACAGCTTAATTCCAACACAGCAGCCAGAGTAAGCATAAACTGGATGATGTGCCTCTTCTGTTCAAAGGCTTCAATGGCTCTGATTCATTCAGGATAAAAGCAGAAGTAGGCCAGGGATATAACGCCTCACTTGTACATTTTTTATGCTACTTTTCTGACAACCCTCCACACCCTCCCTACTCTGTACCTGGTGAACTGGCCTCCTGCATCCCCGCTTAAGGCCTTTGCTCTTCTGTGAATGTATGGCATGTTGTTCTGCTATCAGCATGGTTGATTCCTCAGTTCCTTCAGGGTTTCATCTAAATGTCACCTTTGTAGTGAGGCCCTCCTTACTGACATTTTAAAAATTGTATCCTCAATCCCTAGAACTTCTTATCCTCCAATTTTGCTTCATTTTGCTCCATGATAATTATTACCTTCAAATACATTTATTTTTTAAATTATTTCTTAATGTTTATTTTATATTTGAGTGACAGAGAGAATGGAGCAGGGGAGACAGAGACAGAATCTGAAGCAGGCTCCAGGCTCCGAGCTGCCAGCACAGAGCCTGAGGCGGGGCTCGAACCCATGACCTGTGAGATCATGACCTGAGCTGAAGTCAGACAGTCAACTGACTGAGCCATCCAGTGGGTTTTATTTATTTTATTTATCTTATTGTATTATTTATTCTCCCTAAGGGTATGTATATCATAAATGCAGGATTTTTATTTATTTTATTTATCTTATTGTATTATTTGTTCTCCCTAAGGGTATGTACATCATAAAGGCAGGATTTTTGTCTATGTCATTTCACTGCTGTATTGCAATTGCAGGGGCAACTGCCTGGACATCAATGTTCTTCCAAAGTTTAGGGAATGAATGAATGATTTATAGAATAAATGAATGTAGTCCTTAAAGGCTTCTCTGAGGAACAACATTTGTTCTGCGCCCTAAGTATCAGGAGTCAGACAACTAGCAGGCAGTCTGGAGGCAGAGAATACTCAAAGCAGATGAAACAACCCTAAAAATTGTCAGCTGTTGATTGAACAGAGAGAGAAGAGACATGAAATTACTTACAGTTTTAAATTATTATTTTACTTCTGTGTTAAAAAAATAAATAAAACAGGAAGAAAAGTGTTTAAAGTAAAGTAAGTGAGGAAGAAAGAGGTAGGAGCTAAGTTCTGAGAAGGAAGGAGTGGGCAGTTCATTTCTGGCTTTCTGAGGTATGGTAAGAAGTTGAATTTCACTTTAGAAGCAGAAGGAAAGAGTGCTAAAGATGATTGAAGGTATGGGTTGAGGAAAGAGATATAATCCAGTGTCGTTGTTGTTTTTAAAAGCTCACCTGCCTAGCAAGGAATAGAAAGTTATTTTTTACTTGAAGAAAGCAATCAGGGAAAATCACATTAAAAAGATTTTTACATCAATAACCTGAAAATTATCTGTAAAATTAAGCCCCTAAGATTTCATATGTGAGAAGCTGATGCTAGGAAAAAATTTCACTTAATTCACGTTTTTTCAATATAACCTAAATATTCCTTTAGATTCAGTTTATCAGTAGTCTCATTACTGTTACTAAGAATGGTTTATTTTTTGTAAGGCTTCACATGTTTAACAGTTCCATTCATTTTTCCTAAGTCTTTCAAAAAACATCAAAATATGTAATTTATTACAGATAATAGCTTTGGATTTTTAAAAATGAAAGTAAGTATTATATAATGAAATTATAAACTTGTGACAACACATATTGGCTTTGAATACAAATTGGCTTAATTTATTTAAAAAATTTTTTATATATAGTATTTATTCATTGTTACATATATGTACATGAAATTCTTCCTATATGTTACTTCAATAAGCATGTTAATAAAATAACTGTAATAAATAAATTATAATAAATTTAATATGAGTATTATATTAATTAAAGTAATAACTAAATGGTAATAACATTTGTTAATAACATTTTAGCATTTTATACTATGTCAGTACAAATGCAGACATTTGTGCTTACAAATGTCTTATATTTATGTTATCAAATAACTAAGATACATGACTAAAAGCTTAAGTCAACAATGATATATGGATAGAAAATTCCACAGAAGTTCCTAGGGTTTTTTTCAGTGCAAATCTTATCATTGTGGAGTTGCCATTTTAATTAAAAAAAAAATAGTAAACATACTCCATTTGTTGCATAATGATTATTTTCCTTGTTCACTTCTAGTGCCTATTTATGTAAGGGAAAGGAAGAATTTTCAAGTTTATAGAAGCAGTTATGTGTCAAATATATATGTAGAGAATATAAATGGTCTTTTTGTGTTTCACCACGCTGTACAAGATTTACATATGATGTGTCAGAATATAGAGGAAAAGGGGATAGAAATGTGTACTATTTTTGAGCTGTTTTGTCACTCATTTATCTTGCTTCTGCTCTGCTCTTATTAAGCTCTTATTTCTGCATGTGCAAAATGTTCATTGCCAAACACCAGTTGGGGCAGGGCAGCCACTCAATGATACAGTCAATGATTTTTAAGTCATAAGTGGAGTTAGGAGAAGAAATTAAACATTCTCCTAACAATACCAGTTTACATATTACCAGACTCCTATTTCCACATATATATAAACATTAATTTAAACTGATGCCAAATTCCAGAAAATCCTTTCTTAATTTTAATGTGTTGTGAAATGTATATTTACAAAAAAGGCCCTGATATTTTCGGACTGGTTGTTTATTCTTCTATCTGAAAAAGAGCACTGACGTTTCCTGCAAAGTAATAATATAATTGGGTCCCCCCACCTCCAGTGTTATTACTGGTATCCACCTGGAGAAGAGGAGTGAAAACATAGAAGCACGTGTGGACCATTTGTCACTCTCTCATATTCAGACATCCAGCCCCCATTGAATAAACTTCAGTAACAATGCAATATAATGTTCTTCCTCTGCTTTAGGAAGCTGCCTACATAGAATTTCATGAAGATTCAGGTAAACAAGGGCTTGAACCTTCAGAAAGCCTGATACTACTCACCAGTTTAAGCATTTTTTTTTTGTTTTGCTATTGATTTTACTTTGCTACCATAAATTCTATTACCCATAGTGACTAGTTAAAACTTGTTCATGTCCTTTTACTGCATCTCAAAACAAACTCCATACACCTGCATTCCAAACATAGTTATTTGTATTGACTGCATCTACAATAATTCCTTTGCATGGCTATTCCTGTATTAAGTACAGAAACAGTCAACTGTTAAACCAATATTATACAAAGATAATACAACTTAAATTCCAAGAAATAAAGATAAAAATTTTTAATGGTATTTAGTATATGTGCAACTTAACATGACAAAAAATTGACATGGTTCACAGTAATTTATATTGCTGTATTTAAAAAGTCATGAAGGATTCAGTTGGGTCTAGAAAATTGTTTTTTTTTTATAGAGAAAAAATGATAATATATTGGCTGCCCATGGTGGGTATTGTAATAACACACTTCATTTTCCAGTATTAGCACTTATATTCGATATGGGTCTTTCAAAAATCCAGTATAGTAAATAAAAACATGGGAGAAATCATGGTATGCATTAAATAAAATTATGATCTTCAATTAAAGGTAATGATCTATCAATTTCCATGAGTATGGATAAAGGGAGCATCATTTTCCCACTGTATAGGAAGGGAACAGGGTTAGGAAAGATAGATAAAAAGAAGAAGAAGCCCTTGAATAAAAGGTACATGGAAGATGACCTATGCTTTTTGAAAATTAACTCCCAAGAAAATGACTTATGATAAACCAATAAGAATAGTAGACAATTTTTATACCAGAGGATAAATATCAATGTTCACTGCTATTTCCTCAACACTTATCAGAGTGTCTGGCATGCAGTAGGTGTTCAGTAAATGTTTGTGGGATATCAGCTTAAATATCACTTCTCAGTGAACTTTGACAATAGGTTATTATAGTAATCATCATAATTCTGATTAAATCATTATTTGGATTACATACATATTTTTTTCTCAGAGATTGAAAATGCCAGAGAAGCCAATATAGTGTCCATACTTACTCACCATTGTATGTTGCCCTAGATGTATGTCTAGTCTACAGTAGGTATTCATTAAAACTGTGTTGAGTGAGAGACTGTGTAAGTGGACCTTCACAGGAATGTGAATGCCAAGGTGGATATTTAGTAAATAGCATCTATTTTTTCTAATCTATCATCATGAACTGATCTTATAAATAAAATCTACAAGTCTAAACACAAGAATACAGGCATTTCCGCTTCTGGAAAAACAACTCAAAATTCCCCCTTTCATAGTTAGATAGCAATACCGAAGACAGTATTTATATGTTTTATATGGTACATGTATGATTGTGCCATACAATTATGTAAACAGCATGTCCTTCATATACTTCATAGCTGTATACAGAGGTGAGACATGCATGAATACAATGCAGATGACTTCACACACCAAAGCCATGTCCTATAACTATACTGATGCTTTTCTTGATTCCACTGAAATCTCATTCCTCTCTGAAACATAATCATCCCCTGCGGAATAGCTCAGTCAGTACTGGGAGATGAGAATTTTAACGTCGCTACTCGGTGCTTTGATGTTTGTATGCTGCACAACAGAATAAACATGGTGGCAGTGCCTTCCCTTTCCCATCTCTGCTTTAGTTTTGCTTTTCAGTCCTCTAGAGTAATTTTATTGATTACTATTACGGTCTTTATAAGAGAATCAGAGAATTGTAGAAAGACCCATCTATAACCATTCATTCTTTAAGTCCTGTTTAAAAAGCCATCTAGCCTCCTACTTGAAGTACCAGTATTTCCTATAAAACAGTATTCAAAAGTCATTGTGAAATACAAGCATTGCTACATAAGTCCATTCATATTTTCAGGAAGTAAATGCCATTACATCAATTCTATATCTAGCAGTTTTGATGTAATATTGTATCTATGCTTCCCTTCATTCACCACACACACAGGCACATAACAAGAGATAGTGAAACACTGTAGTCATTAATTATATAAATTTTTTCCTTAGTTAATGAGTTTATGGAATGAATAAAAGACAATTCGCATCTTAGTATAATAAAAGAACATTGTCAGATACTAACGACTTAGCAATTTTTAAAAAGATCATTTCTTCTTATTGAAGTAACTCTTTTCGTATCATATTTAGTCTAATGTGGGCTTTCCCCAATGCAGTCCATAATAATATTGAGTGCTCAGATATTAATTATTGTTATTTTTCTTTTCTTTGATGGTCATTGGCTACTGAGCAAAGAGGACTAGAAACAACAGTTAACGAGAAGACAAATCAGTAGTCAAATGTAAAACATAGCTGCCCTACCCTCTTTAGGATTGTACTAGTAAGTATTATAAGATCCACTATTGTGACAGATGGTCTATTAAAGAAGACTTAGTTAAAAAAAAAAAAAGGAAAGGAAAAAAAGTCAATTAGTAAAAATCTAAAAATCAGCTTACACACTAGTTCACTTCATTGAATTTAAACAAATTAAGTAATTTCTTTGAAATTTTAGTAGCACTTATTTTGAACATTTATCAATACACAGCTAAGCCAGTAACAAAAGAAAGCTACATATTTAAAAAAAGAAAATATAAAAATTAATTAGCCATGGGCAGCATGAGATACATGAATATAACTTATTCAATGACTATAAATATTTAAGTTCTTGTTACTGACATTTTCTCTTTCTAGAATGGTAAACAGAGTGTGTAAATTGCATTAATAAGAAAAGACTTTCTTTAAAACTCATATATTTCCTCCTACCTGAATGAGGTTTTGTGAGTGTGTGCACATGCTAATAAAAAAGAAAAAGAAAGCTCTAAAAAAACAGAATATAGTTTCTTTGCTATAGCTATTTACTTGTGAGAACAATTTTAAATTTAAAATAAAAGGCTACTCCCAGAATTTAAACGCTACATAGTCTGCTATTTAAAAACCTAGGAAAAACCCCACCATGTACACATTTGGTTCAAATTTTCCACAGTTTAAACTACCACCAAGCAAGTCAAATGCATAGTTAAGAATCCTCAAGTTAAAGACGCCGTTGTAAACACACTTAAATATGAGCTCAGTCACACCCCTCCCCCGGCATTAGGCACTTAAAGTAATGAAATCTATCCTCGTTTTGGAAGTTAATTTGCACTCATTTTAGAGCATTTCTTCTGGGAAATTAAGGCAAATCTCTGGGGCAATGGGCCTACTCATCAGGAATGCTCTACCCGAGAAGCTGATAATTTATATATACAAGTCTTTAATAAGATTTATCAAAATCTGAAAATAGAGCAATCTCTTTCCCTCTATTCTTAATTTGTGTACTCGTGGTTGTGGGTGATCGAGAAAGGGAGGGGAGAAGGAATCACAAAAATAGGGCTTTGTGCATGAAGTCCACAAGATCACAAGGTAGAGGAAGCCCACAAGCCTTCCGGAATGTCCTCCCGCTGGGCGTACACACGGCATTCCACTCAGCCCATGAAACACTGGATTGTGTAGCCATGGCAGATTCTGAGAGCAAAGGGAGGGCTGTGTTGCAAACGTTTTCATTTAATGAAGTTAGTAAACTAATCGTGTTTCCATGACTCTTCCTGACAGGTCGATTTCCCACCTGACAGAGCCAAGCTTCTTGGGCTCGAACCACCTACAGGGCAGAGGCCTGCTTCTAGCTACATGAGTGGCAAGGCCTGGATTGCCAGCATGTCACCGAGGCTGAGCAAACTTGATACCTCGCCTGAATAATGTCCCAATATGGCTGGGATTAAGCATAAATCTTTTAAAATGAAAAGTAAAGCAGGAAATATATATAACATACTAGCCTTTGGGGTAAAACTCCTCCAACAGGAAAGTATTTTGACTCTATTTTAAAGGACTGCTGGGGAATTATACATGTTTTAGAAAAGCATCTTGTAAAAAAAGTATAAACCCACCATAAAGCTTGTAAAAGCAAAGATCTTTTTCAAAAAAATAAAATCTGTTGGAGACAGCCTCATGAATGTTTTTGGAAAGGCAGCTGTAGCTAACCTCTTGATTGCGGTGTGAGAAGGAGGAGAGTTAAACACCCCACTGAAACTATATTCTCCATCCAAGGAGAGTCTGATGCAGAATCGCTGGGCAAAAGATTTTTTAAAAGGAGACAAAATAATAAATGATTTAAATTGCATTATCTAACACATAGGGAATTTTCATAAGTGAGAAAATGAATAGTTTCTGAAAAATAAAATTTCAGTAAACATTTGGAGACAAAGTGACAAAACTCTAGAGCATCATATTATGACAACAAAGAGAATACATCAGGATCACTTTTCCCATTAATTCAGTAGCTTAGAGTTTGACCTGTGAAAACCTGTGAAATAAAAGTTCTCCAGAGTGTGCTATTCCTACAGGAACATCCTCTGGCAACACTGAGTCACAATACTTTATTTAAAAGCATCCTGTTTTCACAAGCCTAGAACAACTTCACCACTGTCACCTCGTTCCCAACTAAAATTTGGGGTGCAAATTTATTTTTGTCTTGTCCTTTATAGTTCTATGTCCATTTAGATTCAAAGTGTTTTCAAATATCAATCTAGTCATCTACTATGAGCATATAATAAAGAATTTTCAATACCCATCATAGTGTTGGCTAGAAATATATTCAAAAGTTAAAGAATTTTTTGTACAGACACATTATGTGTGGATTGTAGATAACATTACTTCAAGAAATGTGCCTATAACCATTCCACTTTAAAATTTAGAATTAGATTATGTGCTTATTATTACTATTTTTATTAGTATTATCATCACCATCATTATTATTATTTGCACAAAGTCAAGAGAGTCATCCATTTGGAGAAAAAAAATAGCAGTTTTCAGAAAAAATGTGAGCCTTGATATGAGACTATTCCCTGGACCTGAAAATCAGTGATACGGTAGCAAGCAGAGAGATAGCCTGGCTTCTGATACTCCAGTTCTGATACTCCACATGCGTTTAGCTTGTTTCATGGGGAGGCAGGGAAGGGCATAGGTAATGCTATTTCATACGGATATCCATGCAATTAATCATGGACTTTACAAGATGACATCTTAAAAGGGATCTACGTGTTGAAAACAGTTAACCTGATCTTTAATATCACTTTGGAAAGTATGAAAGTCGCTATGATCTACTTATGTTAAGACTGCAGCTGGAGAGCTTCAAAATAGACTAACTTTCAGATATCCTTTTTAATACATAATGTGTCCTTTAGTGCTGTAGAAAAATACATCATTTCCTGTGTTCTGTGGGAATCTAGACTTCCTGAGAGGCCTATTCAGATTAGAATCATAAATCTTTCCCTTGAATATAGAAAGTCTGGTAAAACTTTCTCTCTCAATCAAATCTATTTCATATTCTTTTCCCCAAATAACATCTAAGGAGTAAGGAAGGGACTGTTATCAATCTCTGCTGCTTTTGACTCCCATGTTTTTAATTTATATGCACATTTTAAATTGCCATATTAAAAATAAAAGAGAACAAGTTATCTCACAATACTGTATTATCAGAACTTTAATTAGGAGCACTGTGGAGAAATTTGCAAAACCATTCTCTTCACAGCCAGGCATCCATTTAAACATTCCTTCCTCCTCAATCAAAACGTATTCAGTTTAAAGAATTTGCTAGTGACAGGTTCAATCAATAATTTAAGCATCCTTGCAGAAGTATCCTCGCTCTGTACAGCACACTGCTCTGCAGACATCCTATCTGAGACGGAGGGGATTAAGAGAAGGTGTTAGGGGCCTTTTCATACTATCACTTATTCTGTACAAGACTGACCTATTTTTATGTATGGCATTCTGTGACATTGACAAATCAATTAGAATATGTTCTGGAGTATAAATTACCTATGTACGGTCTGCGAGCTGAGACACTTACAGAAGATGCATATCCTTGAGAGCATCTATTTTAAAAAAGGCAGGCTTCCATTTTTGTGATTTCCTGAGAGTGCATTCTTGCCTTGTGGCCTCTTTGAGGGTTTTCCCTTTGTTTTTTTCTCCCCAGTCCTATGCTCACTGACTGATACTCATTCCATGGGTTCCAGCTCAGACATCACCTTATGCAACCTTCTCAGTTGATCACCTTATGGCCAAGTCTATCTCCTGAATTATGCAGAATAGGTAATGCATTGCATTATACTGTATTCCTTTTAGCTGAAGGAAAAGTTCGCTTTACTCATTATTAAAAGTATCAGCTCTCGGCAAAGTTTATAGCTCTCTGTAGCCCATAATACTTATTTAATGAATAAAAGAAACTGAGACTTTTTCCATGATACACAGTTAGAAGAGTTAAACCAAATATGAAGAGCTCCACATAAAATCATACAACTATACATTATACACTGCCTATCAATTGTCAAAAAGACTAAAAGATTTTAAAATATTACTGAGAAAATTCAAGACTGGAGGAGTATGATGGGAATGAGCATATCTGTCAATGAGTTATGTACATTTGAAAGACACCTTTAATTATAGGTGTCTTTGAATTTGAAACTCAGCATCCAAGAGAGATAAGGATCCAACCCTGTTTTTTTTTTTTAAATAATGATAATTATGGTTTTTTTAAGTTTATTTATTTTTCAGGGGTGGGCAGTGGCAGAAAGAAAGAGAGAGAGAATCCCAAGCAGGCTCTATGCTGTCAGTGCAGAACTTGACACAGGGCTTGATCCCACAAACCCTGATATCATGACCTGAGCTGAAATCAAATCAGCCACTTAACTGAAGGAGCCACCCAGGCACCCCTCAACCCTCACTTTTTACACACGAAGGCTTGTTGCAGTTTAAGTTAAGAACTTGATTAGTACAGGGGTGCCTGGGTGGCTCAGTTGGTTAAACACGTGAGTCTAGACTTTTGCTCAGATCATGATCTCAGGGTTTGTGAGACTGAGCCCTGCATATGGCTCTGCACTGACAACATGGAGCTTGCTTAAGATAAGCTTGCTCTCTATCTCTCTCTTTCTCTCTGTCTCTTCCCACTGGCTCCCGGGTGCTTTCTCCCTCTCAAAACGAATTTACTTAAAAAAATAACTTTATTAGTACAACTACACATGCACATCTTCCGAAGTATAGACTGTGACAATTTAGGAAAGGTATAGTTGTAGGTATAGTTTCCTCAATCATCAGGATGCTTTATCTTAGAAACATCACAGTTCTAGTGCCAATGGATTTTTCCTTCTTCTGTCATGTCTTCTTGAATTCAAGAGCTGTCAGAGGTTTTGGAAGAGCACAAATCTCCAGGGAAAGGAGGATGTAGAATTGACATTACTCCCTCAAGGACTGTCTCATAGCTTACCCAAGAGTTGGAATTTGGGGTTGAAATGTATGTGAAACCAGGTATGGTGGAAAACATATGGACTTTGGAGTCACTCAAACTGAAATTCAATTTTAACGAAAGTACTTACTAGCTGTTCTATCTTGAACAAGTCACAACCACTCCAAACTTTAGCTTTATCTTTGGTAAAATTCTGCAAGTGTTGAGGTCTACTGAACAGAATGTTAGGAGAATTGAAAAAATATACATGTGAAGTGCCTGACATACATATCAAGTAATGGAATGGGGGCATGAAATCCAACTAATACATATGTTCAGGAAAGAGGAATATCCTCATTTGATGATTATATTGGGAGAAGTAGCTTCGTACAGATTAATTTCAGTTCTTAAATTTTCCTGTTAATAGGGTTACTCCCCCTCCCTAGTTACTATCCTAAATCATTGTTATATCTTCAAAAGTCCAAAAAACAAAGAAGTACAAGGCAGGCATTCAATTCACTGTATCAAAATGATACTCTGTCAACATACTGATTTTCACCTCTAGATAAGTCATTTTAATTCTGACACAAGTGATATCTCTTTCAGATATGTGTGTCTGTTCTCTATTAATTCACAGAAATCTATGGCATTCAGATTAAGACATCATTCTTTACTCATTAGAAAATGTTAGAATTTAATACAGATCATTAGACAAAGATTCTGGTGATTTTACCTAAATGATGTGCCCTAACTTTTCTCCTCTCAAAATCCCTAAATATTGAGTATCTGCAATATTTATAAAGCACTAAAGAACGCTAAAATAAAAAATAGTTGAGCACTGAAGTGACAAAAATGGAATGATTTATTTTCTTAAACGTTTAAGGTAAATACTTTTAAAGCACGTCATAGATGGCAGAAAACTAACTCAAAGGTTTGCACACAGTGGGAATTGGCAACTAGGCAATAACAAACAAAGTCAACCCTCATTCTTGGTGAATTCTGTATTTGTAAATTTGCCTAGTCACTATAATTTATTGACTCCAAAGTCAATACCTACGGCTCTTTTTTGGTCACTTAAAGGGTATGCACAGAGCAGTAGAAAATTTTTGGCCCAATATGCACATTCAAAAACAAGAAGAAATTTTGCCTTTTTGATTCATCTCATTCTGTAAACAAATGGCCTTTTTGCAGTCTATTTAGTGCCACATTTTTCACACTTTTTATATATTTTGTTAATGAGTTCAATGTTTACAATGGCCCCAAAGCATAGTGCTAAATGTTGTCTAGTGTTCCTAAATGCCAGTAGGCTCTGATGCACGTTACAGAAAAACACATGTGTTAGAACATCTTCCTTCAGGTATGAGTTATAGTGCTGTTGGCCTGGAGTTTACTGTTAATGAATCAACAGTATATATTGAACAAGGTACCATTAAACAGAAACACACATAAAACAAGGCTATGTATTGATCAGTTGATGAACATGTGACCAGCTGATCTCAAGAACTACACTCACATTTCCCTAGGAAGAAAAATTCAGCATTGTGGTGACTTTATAGAATATAACTTCCCCCAAAATGAGAAGCAACTTTGTCTGCTACAATTATTTTACTCCTAGCGTCTATTTTGCTATTCTGATTTCCACCTGAAGAGCACTTATTCACATGCATTATATTAAAAGCTCTCTTCTAAAGTTAGATTTTAAAAAAAAGCTGATGGAAATGAAAAAAAAGTTGGCTACTATTCTATGAATATATGATTTTATCTAAGATATTTGCAGTGAAAGATATAAAATGAATAGAAGAAATGCAGTAATGGACAGCAAAGAGAAAACTACATTCCCACAGCCTTCTAAGGCTCTTTATTACTTTATCTCACTTGTACCTCCCTGTTAACTATTTATGAGCATTTCTATTTTCAGTTAACACCTAAGCAAAGTGAGACCTAGAAAGACAAAGTACTATCTTTAAGAGAACAGGGGTAGACCTAAAAGAGCTGGAGTAAATCTTTTGGCTCACAAAACCCAGAGAAATTACTTGAATAAGCTGAAAATATATCTTCTAATGATAATAGATATATTTCTGGCCTAATTGACCCTTTTCACAGATAAAGAAAACATTCATTTCCATTATGGAACACACACCCAATTGATGAAGATTATTATTTTGTAAAGAATATTAAAGCCAGAATTTATTTCAAGCCAGAGATGTGTGATTTCTTAAGGCTTTTATACTGTCAGAGAACATTAATTTATTAAAATGCATCCCAGATTTACATGTTTACTTTAAAAGCTCTTTATATTACAAAGGTGTGAAAGATAATTCCCTTAATTTGTTTTATAATATTCCAACCTCCCATGTGCTCCATGGTTATTTTTAAGCATGATGAATTATGAATATGAACAAAGAGAAAACGAGTAAATATAAAAATGAATCCAGTACTAGGATCAGCTACACTAATAGGAATGATTTTAAGGTATTTAACAAGCAATTGTGAAATATGACTAGAAAAATGAGAAATATGATTCCATTTATTTCAAATGCACATGGACACTTAAAAATCTGGTACAGCATAAGCCTTGTTTTCCATTTTCTAACAAGTATTAGAGGATTAAAATTCTTTGACACTTGTAACAGGCAAAGTTCAAAGATACTGTATTTATTTGTAAAAGATAGTGTTTTAGTTCAAATGCTGATATAATTTTATGGTAGTCTGTCAATATAAGCACAGGTATATGGCATATGACTAAATTATGTGACTTATTAAGAAATATTTAATTTTAAGTAAAAATTGAAATTAGAAATCTTTTTATTTTTTAAGATTATGGCCACAAACCAGTAATGGTACTTATGAAATAGTAAGTAGAACTGACTTGTTTGACTACATTTTCTCTCCTTATATTTCTGGTCATTTCTTCTTCCTTCTTTTTTCTTTTTCCTCCTCCTCCTCTTCCTTGAATATAAATCAACATCTAAAGTATCTTAGAGGTGGGGCACCTAGGTGGCTCAGTTGGTTAAGCATCTGATCCTTGATCTAAGCTCAGGTCATCATCTCATGGTTCATGGGATCAAGCCCCATGTAGGGTTCAGTGCTGATAGTGTGGAGCCTGCTTGGGATTCTCTCTCTCACTCTCTCTCTTGGCCCTTTCCCTGCTCATGCTTTCTCTCTCTCTCTCTCAAACTAAATAAATAAACATTAAAAAAAAATAAATAAAAGCATCTTAGAGGTGATCAGGTCCAAAGACACTGATGACCAAAGAAAGGCAAGTAACCGAAGAAAGTCACTTAGCCTCCCCATGAAAAATCTAAACTTACAGAATTTCAGCCATAGAAAAGTACAATTTTACTAAGCATACTATGCAGAAATATATCCAACTTCACTGCATCCTGCAGAAAAGTAACCTTATACTGGATTTTTATCCTAGATTGCTATTTCTGAGGGTTTTCCTTGTTGTTGTTCATCTGTTTCTTTTCTTAACTTGTGTCTTACAGGAGATACAAAAGGTGATAGAATGACTTCGTTTTTAAAGATGCTCCTTCTTCAATAATATTGGGTTTCATGGTTCATGACCAATAAAAATAAACAGATTTTTCTTGTCTCAGTGCTGAAGCAGAGAATATAATGTCAATATGGAAATAATAAGTGGTGGGAATAATCTGTATTACAAAAAAGTTAAAAATATGTAAAAGGGAGGGCTTTAATCTTTCCATATTAATTTTCCTTCTTATTTTTTAAAAAAGTGTTATTGCTACAACTTGAGAAATATTTGGTGAAGGTGAATAGTTTTTTATTTGCTTGTTTGTTTTTAAGTCTAAGCACATTTTTTTATCAGAAAGAAATGGGAAAAGAGAAAAATTATATACAAGGGAAATTTTGTAGGGAATAATGTTTGAAAGTTGACATTGAATTTATTCAGAAAGTTATAACTGTGAGGCACAAACAAAATTTGATAAAATATAAATCCTTAAGTATAACTTTTATTAACTTCCATTGGAGGGAAAGACATTAAAGAGGGGACACACATTTAAAATGGTTATAGTGAATTGAATTCATACTCAAGCTACAAACTTCAACACACTGTCGTGTCTCTTATGGAAATAAGACAGTAGTGAAGGTCAGGTTCGCTGTACATCAGGAGAAGCTGTCCACATGGCTAACACTGTTAGTCATGAAGAACAGGTGGGCCAACAGCTGGCCAAAGACAGACAGGCACAAACAAGAAGGCAGTGGACAGTTCTGTCAAAAGGAGGGTGGATTTCAGAGTCGAAGGTCAAAGGTAAACCAATAACCCCATCTTCTCCAAGTCAAATAATGACTAGCAAAGATAATGATTAATCATAGTACTACTAACAGCAACAATAATAATGACAATATGAGACCTCAGATACTAACCATTTACTGTTAAACACTATGGAGAATGATTTAATATATAATATTAGTGGATCCTTATATAATATTTAACCCTAATCCCATGAGTAACAAAACTCAATTGGAATTTGCACTTACAGAAGAGAGGCTAGCTGTCTGAGGTCTGCTCTATATATACTTTTAGTGCTCTGGACACCCTCGTCAAAGAGGTTTTATTATTATCACTCACATTCTAAAGCTAACTCAATTCAGGCACTGAGAGACCAGTACTTGAAGTCCCACAGCTCATCACTGAAAATCTTGTCATTCAAAGTCAGGCAGTTTATCTCTAGAATCTATGTTCTAAACCAGTGGTTCTCAGACTAGAGCATGTGTCATATTCACCTGTGTAACACATATTGCTGGACCTTGTACATACAGTTTCTAATTCAGTTGGTCTTGAGTGGAACCAGGGAATTTATATTTCTTCTTTTTTTTAAAAAAACAATTTTATCTGAAATATAGTTGACATACAGTATTATATTTACATTTATAACACACTCCCCAGTGGTGCTGATGCTGCTAGTCTGGGGTCCACATTTTGAGAACTACTTCTCTAAACTCTTTCTTGGATGTGGGACAGTCATTTAAATTCTCTGGACTTCATTCTCTGTAAAATATGTAAAATAAATCTGCCTCATAGGATTGTTTTAAAGATTAATTAGTTATCACATAAAACTGCATCTGACATATGATAAATGCTAAATACATTAAAAAAACCTTATTGGACAGTAGAGTTATAGAATAATATTTGAATTAGACTGTGATGTTTTAAAGAGTTGGACAGTAGAAAGAGTCATGCCATAAAACTATCATTTTTTTCAATTCTAAGTAATACTCACAGGTTAATCCTGTGTCCTTGTATACAAGATACAAAAAACCTTGCTTTGACCTCAAGTTTTTCTTTTTTTCCTAACTTGTAAATAAGAAAAATTATATCATTTACCACAACACAGGAAGGTTGAAAAGAATAACTTGTAAAATTACTTTATAGCACTTTGTGAAAATAATGGAGTATATAAAAGCTAATAATAAATTCCACCTTCCTCAAAGAACACTGTAAATTTTCAGTCTCAGCTGATTTACTGCTATAGCTAAAGTGCTAAAGGTATAGACAAGAATTTTTTTCTTGAAAAATCAGCACAGTTAGGCCTTCTCTTTGAATGTGTCATCAATATAATTTATAATTGTCTAATTGTCTGCTATCTTGAAAATACATTCAATTTCCTCACTTTCAAGCATATTGATTATGTAATAAAATTTAGTGGCTTAAAAATAATAAAAACAGAGACATGACAGACCACACATGTTAAGAAAGAAGATAAAAGAAAATCAAACTTGGAGATTTTAGGAAGTCAAAGTATCCCTTTAAAGTTTTGAGAATGCAGTGAACTTGAAGATGAGTGATCCTTTCTTATTATTTCTTTCTAAGCAATGAAGATTAGCCACATGAACAGACATATCTTTCAGCAGCAATAGCATTAGGAAACATGTGTTTTCGGAAAGAAGAAAGTTAATCTATTGGGGGCAGTTTGAAACTGGTGTGGGCTCATAGACTAGGTGTCAGAAATAGTGAATTTTAATCCCTCTCAAGCACCACCCCATGCTATTGACTTGTGTGGCCTCGGGCAAGTGACTTGTTTCTTTTGGCATTTAAATGTATCCTCAGGAAAAATGGATAAGGTTACATTAACCTACCACAAATAATTAACTTCACAATTTTTCTGAACTACATCAGCAAGCACATCCCAGCTATTAGGAACTTCATGTATCCTTTCCATTATCATAAACATTTGGCAGAAACTTTGTTCAAGGCCAATGTGAAATGAGCCCAGTAACAAAGAGAGCTTCCAACCAGTTAAAATTACTAACAAAATATACTTGTAGCCTAATGGAATCACACTGTTTTAAAATAAAATCCTATCAGTTTATCTGTTGTTCTTTTCTCAAACTTAAACTCAGGATCATCTCAGAAACTGTTAGGATTACAGTCATTATAGTATAAAATTTTAAGTCCTTGCTTGGTTCCCATTTACTCTCAGCTTTTAATTATTATTATTTATTTTGAAGGTTTTGAAAAAACCATTTAAAAAGTTAGCCAAAGCTCAAGTAGAAACCAAACCATGATTGATTCTGTGTTGTGTGAACATACTGGGACAGACTTCATAAAGTTATTTTTAAAAACTTAATTGACTAAAAAGCAATACCTCTTTATGAAGGCTTTTCTTTCAATATACCTTCCTGCAACATGAAGGACTTTTAGTGCTTCGTTTAGAAGCATCCTTTCTTTGCTCTTCTGCTAACTTGCTTAGCAGGGAGAAGAGCAGGGCTGTGACTTGCATGTGTCAGTCAGCGGTGCCCAAGCCTTTTCTTTGAAATGAGAACAGCATTCCAGACTGAATAAATCAAGTCTCTCCCTCTCTGCCTAAGAGAGTAACATCTGAATTAGCCACAGTGTAAAATAACCAAAGATAATTAATTATATGCTTTGGGTCAACCCTCATTCACTTCCAATTCAAGTGCACAGACATCTTCTTTTAATGGAGCTGCAAAGAAAATTACAATGATGCTCATCATCTTAAATGTCTTGAAGGTTTTCCTATTATCTACTATAACTTTTACAAAATAATCTTTGGTCAAATAGGCTAACTTCATGCACTGTCCTGTTTAGTTAGCACGCACCTTCTGCTCCATGTTTTACTCCATTTTGTTTCTACCTGTGCCTTAGAAAGAGTCTGATTTCTCTTCCTCTTGTTTGCTATACACTGCAAATATCCTTACATTCTCTGACAAAAAACACACCCGGAAAGAAGATGAGAAGAAATGTCAGGAGGCATTAGAGAGTTTCATTTTTTTAATGAAATGCTGTTTTAAATCTTTTTAAAAGGTTTAAAATTTCTTCCAAAGGTCTTAGCCGTTTCAAATTTGGATAAGTAAAAACCTGTGTTTCTGAAGAAAAATGTGTTAGAACATATTAAAGCAAGTTTTAAAAATATTATTTATATTGGGTAAATATATATTTGAAATACTATTTCATATTTGTAAATGACTGTGATATTTTTCATTGTTAAGTTTTCTTCTAGTTTACTCTTGTTCTTCAGTTTATTTTTAATGATTTACCTTTTAATAAAACCAATTTCTCTTATAATTATAACAGTAATAAAACAATAATTATAGTGATCAGGAGAGAACACACAAAATATAAAGAAATCTAAAGTGTAAAAAAACATAAAGAATCACTCATAATGATTGAATATGCTAACTGTTTAAGAAAAGTTATATCCTCATGATTGGAAGAAAATTAAGAGGACTTTTATAAATCTTTACATGTAAAAATTGAGAGTCTTTTGTCAAAATCTATAAAAGTAATTGAAATTCATTGATTTATATGTTGTGCTACAATTGAATTTAAATCTTCAGTTGAATATTGACACACCTAAAATATGAAACAAAAATGTTTAAAACTGTGCTAATATGAAGATACATTCAGATTACACTAGGTGGGAACTAAGCTGTCTTCAAAAAAGCAACATTTTCCAATGAACATGAGGGCTATGTGATACAGCAATTAGGAGTAGCTAGCTCTAAAGAGCCAGTTGACCTTGGTTCAAAGCCCATCTGTTTCACTTAGTAACTGTGACCTAGGACCAGTGACTTAAACTCTAGGTCTTTTTTACTCTTCTGTAAAGTGGAATTAATAACAAAGTATATTTCATAGGTTTTGGGGTATTAAATGAATCCACGCATTATGTTGTTTTCATTGTTGTTAAATGAGCTTGGACAGCCTTTCTTTGCAGTGCTGTGCTCATCTGGAGAACATACCTTTAATACCTTGGGATTAAAGGTATCCAGGAGATGGGGCTGAGGGTGAATCTGGGAATTTAAATGTGCTTAGATATCTTCTGCCAGTGTCCATCATATTAGAAATACTCTTAAATATAGAGAACAAACTGAGGGTTGATTGGGTGGAGGGTGGCTGGGTATGCTAAATGGGTGATGGGTATTGGGAAGAGTACTTGTTGGGATGAATACTGGGTAGTCATATGTAAGAAATGAATCACTGGTTCCACTTCTATAGCAAGACTACACTGTACATTAACTAACTTGAGAATAAAATAATAATAATAAACATAAAATAAAGATGTGGCACAGAGAGAGAAATATTACCCAGGCCTTAAAAAGAATGAGATCTTGCCAACTGCCACAACATGGATGACCTAGAGATTATTATGCTGAGTCAAGTAAGTCAGACAGAGAAAACAAATACCATATGATTCACTTATGTGGAGAATCTAAAAACAAAACAAACCAATAAAAAGATGGAAAAAGAATCATACACAGAACAAACTGGTGGTTGCCAGAGCAGTGGGAGATGGGCAAGATAGGTGAAAGGGATTAAGAGGTACAAACTTCCAGCTATGAAATAAATAATTCACAGGGATGACAAGTGCAACATAGGGAATACAGTCAATAATACTGTAATAAAGTTGTATAGTGACAGCTGAGGACTATATTTACTGTGGTGAGCACAGAGTAATGTATACAATTGCTGAATCATTGTGTCATACACCTGAAACTAATATAATATTGTGTGTCAACTATACTTAAATAAAAAATAAATAAAAAGAAATAATAAAACATATGCCACAGGAAAAAAAAGAAAGAAAGAAAATCCCGAGTCACAACAAGAAACAAAATTGCCTTGTATACACCCTGGTATATATTCTTACAGTAACTTCTTCCTGTTATCACATTCATCTAAGGCAGAAGAACTTTGACATGGAGAAGAGGGGTACAAGAAACAGGTTACCCAGTTGTCCAGTGAGTCCTCACTCTTAGGACCTGACTTTTAGAGTGGGGCAGGTCTCATAATGTCTACCTGACCAAAGAAGCAAATACTGCTTAATTCCTGAGCTCTGCAGTTGTTTCTATACTTTTCCATAAATAATAATTTCAGCAAATAAAGGAATATATCAAGAAACCTGAAGCTATTTCTTGAAAAGTAGGGGCATCATTTTACCTAACTGACCCTAAATGAGAACAGGAATTAATTATATAATAAAAGTCATATCACATTTTACTTGATACATTTCCCCAAAAATATTTCATGAGATAATGGTGCATCAAGATGGTTTTTGTATTTTTTTTTAATGATTTCTTTATTTCTGAGAGAGAGAGAGAGAGAGAGCATGAGCAGGGGAGGGTCAGAGAGAGAGGAAGATACAAAATCTGAAACAGGCTAGGCTCTGAGCTAGCTGTCAGCACAAATTCCGACCCGGGGCTAACCTGCAAACGGTGGGATCATGACCTGAGCCGAAGTCTGACGCTCAACCGACTAAGCCACCCAGGCGCCCCCAGGGTGCTTACAAAAATTATTAAAATAAAAGTCGTCAGTGGGGTATTTTCTTCTGAAAACAAAATATTTTTTCTGTAGAACACTCACAGTTGTTACCTGAATAACAATGATGTGCTTAAAAGTGAATGTGTGAGGGAGAATACCGAATGCAATATATCCCAAAATTATTTGGCCGGGGATTCCTCTTTTTTTTTTCCCAACAGTAGCTCTAAACGACTGATGTTCTCTATGATACCACTTTTGGGAAATTTAGTCTTAGATAAAAGATTACTTAAAAACACAGAGAATTTTCTTGCATTTTCATTTCTTACAATTATAATTTTGGAGATGCACTTACACTAAGAATATTATGATACTAACAACAGTTAAGGCAGAGCAAAGAATAATCTTCTTATTGATGCTGAAAAAAATACATTTTAATGAACTTCCAAAAGATATTTTAATAACTTAGAATTCCTCAGTTCCAACCAAGTCTTGAAATTATCAAAAGCAGAAGAGTCGGTTTCCATCAACCCATATTTTTAATGATTCTTTGGAAGTATAACACGGAATCAGGCTTTTTCTCTATGACACTATTTTAACCCCCAAGGTGGGAAAGTCAGATTGTTTTCTTTGAAGACAGAATTCAGGTTCTGTTTTTATCCATCAATTCAATAAGACTTTTTTTGAGAAATTAGTGTGCCACACATGGATGTGTGCTTTAGGGATGTAACAGCAAAAAGACTTATATTGGTTCTGCTCTCATTGTTTTCATCTGACTTGGAGACACAAACATTAACAAGTTTATTTCAGAAATTACTTACTTGTAATAAGTACTGATAAGCAAAGATGCACGTGATGATGCATTTTATGTGTCAACTTGACGGGATCAAGGGATGTCAGACATCTGGTTAAACATTGTTTCTGGGGGTGTTTCCAGAAGGATGAATGAACCTTTGATCTCTTATCCTTGGACTACATATTACACAACTGGCTCACCTGGGTTTCAGGCTTCTGGAATCAGACTGGAATTTATCTCACCAGCTCTCCTGGGTCTCTAGTTTACTAATGACCAATTGTGGGACTTCTCCATCTGATAACCATGTGATCATATATATAAAAACAAGAGTAGACTAGAAGAATATTTAAATGAATATCTGTCTTTTATTGGTTCTGTTTCTCTGGACAACCTTCACTTATACAGTGCAGATAAGTGTTAATGTGGAAATTTATAAGAAAGGGATCTCATAGACTTAAGAAATTTAAGTAATAAGTAAACCAAGACTGAAAGGTAAGTAGGATTTCATTGAGAAAGGGGTAGCGTAGATGTGGAATTGATGAAGAAGGGACCATAGAGCAGGGCTGACATCTGTGGGCATAGAGAATTGTGTATCAAGCCACAGAGGTTTATTTTCAGGTCTTGAAACCTAATGGAATGTGCTCTGCTGGGATTCAAACTTGCTTGGGATAAATGACCCCTTTATCCCTTCCATTTTCTCCCTATGAGAATGAGAATGTCTACCCCATTCCAGTCCAACCATTGTATTTTGAAACCAGGTAACTTTTTAGTTTCATAGGTAGACAGATGAAGAAGATTTTGCTCCTAGATACGTCATATCCTGAGTCTCACTCATATCTGATTTGAATGATGAAACTTTAAACTTCATGAGTCTATGATATTTAAATGAGATTTCAACTTAGAGTGGATACTAGAATGGATTAGGATTTTTGAGAATATTGGAATGGGGTTAATATATTTTGTACATGGGTTGGATGTAAATTTGGGGACTACAGGGCAGACTATTGAGCCCCTCCCAAATTAACAGCATCCCCCCAAATTAATATACACTGGAACTTAAGAATGTACCTTTATTTGGAAATAGGGTCTAGTCTACTTCGATGTAATTAGTTACGATGAGGGATTGTCTTAATATTGGACAGAGTGGGCCCGAAATCTGATGAGTGGTGTCCTTACGACCTGCTTATGAGAAGACACATTCACAGGGAAGAAGGCCAGGTAAAGACCAAGGCAGAAATTGTCAGTGACACAGCTATAAGCTAAGGAATGCCAAAAATTGCCAGCAAATACCTGAAGCTAGGAAGAGGCAATGAAAGACTCTTCCCTAGAATTTTCAGAGGGAGCAGGGCCCTGCCAATCCACTGATTTCACACTGCTAGTCTCTAGAACTGTGAGAGAATATTTTCTGTTGTTTTAAGTCACCCAATTTGTAGCTACCTGTCACAGCAGCTCTGTGAATTAATTCAGCTTCTCACCAGGGTAAATACCCAGAGATATTTTTGATTGTATCACTAACTATACATACTGATTACAGAAGGCTCCAAAGAGTCAGAGTTTATCTTCCTAGGTAGGTAGTCTAGGTAGATATAAATATGACAGTTTCTTCTGAGGCTAGTTATACTACTTCTTGAGTTCTTTCCAGTGGAAAATTAAATTGTAACTTTGTAATACTGCATATTTTATGTTTTACCTGTGGATATAGGTATTCAAAAAGGTAAACAAATAATATCAATAGTTACATTAAGGACAATACTATAATATCGTATTATCTATTATACTATAGCTAAAATAATGCTATCTGTAATATTAAATATTATCAACAATGTTATAATAAATGTGTATGTGTGTGTATGTCAGTGTCTGTGTGTTTGAAAGTCAGAGGTCATACAACTCTCTAAATAACAACTTAAAAATATAAAATGACTGAAAATGATTTTCAAGGAGCAATGTAAATATTATACGCCAGAGTTATGAATAAATCAATACCTGATGCCTGAAGTTTAAATAATTATTTCCTGGTATATAGATTTACTCAAATACCATGTGTAAATTAATTTTGTCGAACATCTATTTATTTAAAGAATATTTATTTTGATTATTATCATATACAAATCATGTGCTACATGCATGCAGCTTAGTGGCAAAGAAATGATCCACACAATTTAAAACTACATATAAAATAATAATTCTATGTAGGGTGTGGTCATGGAGCAGAACAAATATCTGTATTTTCAATCCAGTGGTCAGGGCACAGCTCTCTGTGCCAATGACTTTTAACTGAAGGCTGAAGTATTAGAAGGAGCAGCACGCACAGAAAAACAAAGCAAGAGGTAGGCATTATGATGGAAAACACTGCATGTGCAAACATAGCTTAAGCAGTGAATTACATTTCCAAACACATCAAGAATAAAGAAGATGCAAATGACTAAAATAATAAAATCAAATAATTCTAAAATTATAAAATGTGAAGCCATCTTTAAGAGTTTCACATATGAGTGTCCTCATGGCCTTTTGAAGACTGAGTCTGAAAACAAACACCATAACTGGCTTCATGTGCAATCTCATCATCCACTAGCAAACCTTACTGGAAATTAAATGGCATGTTAAGAAGAAGAGCACGCTCAACCAGCAAGCCGGTGTTCTTTGTTGGAGTAAAACTCCACAGAAAGAAATGTGTAAAGAATGGATGACAGCAGGACATGTAAGCAGCTGCTATGTACTGAGCAATAGATGGACAGCCTCAAAGATTTCAGTGGAATCGCTGTGGAGGCCGAGAGAGTCCTAACAGGGAACAATGGGAAACAACAGCCCTTCGTGAATCAGCCTGGTGTGGAAGTCAGCACAGAGGGAGAGTTTGACGGTGTGCAAAACAAAAAGGCAAAGAAAAAAGTAATATTATGTTCTGTCAATAGTGCCTGCAGCAGCAATCTGAAAGATATTATTTCCTTGTTTCTTGGAGCTTTAAGTCAATCTTATACATATAAAGTGGTTAGAAACAGTATTTTCTGAAAGTACTTTCCACATAGAAACTTCCAGTACAGAACTTTCTCAATTTATGATTGAGTTAAATCCCAATTAACCCATCATCAGTTGAAAATACGATATAAGTTGAAATGCATTTAATACACCTAAACTACCAACCACCATAGCACCATGCCTCAAATGTGCTCAGAACACTTATACTCGCCTCCAATTGGGCAAAAATTTTCTAACACAAAGCCTGCTTCATAAGGAAGTGTTGAACATTGTATACGACTTACTGCACACTGTACTGAGAGGGAAAAGCACAATGGTTGTACGGGACAGATGCCTGTCAGTGTATCAGTGGTTTACCCTCATGATCACGCCATTGACCGTGAGTCGCGCTTTGCTGCTACCACCGCCCAGCCTTACGAGAGAGTATCACCATATCACCACCCCAGAAATAGATCATAATTCAAATTGTGAAGTACAGTTTCTACTAAATGTGTATCAGTTTCACACCATCATGAAGCCGAAGAATTGGAAGTTGAATCATTGTAAGTCAGGGACTTTCTGCACTTGAAATCCAAGATTTGCTAGTTAAGTCAACACTTAAATACCTATTATGCCCCAAGCATTTTTCTAGCCACTTGGTATCATCGATAAAACAAATATCTGTTTCAACCTTCATTCTGGCAGACAGACGGACAATAAACATAATAGTTAAAATTATTACGTTGACGGGGCGCCTGGGTGGCTTAGTCGGTTAAGCGTCCGACTTTCGCTTAGGTCATGATCTCGAGGTTTGTGGGTTCGAGCCCCGCGTCGGGCTCTGTGCTGACTGCCAGCTCAGAGCCTGGAGCCTGTTTCAGTCTGTGACTCCCTCTCTCTCTGACCCTCCCCTGCTCACGCTGTCTCTCTCTCTCCTAGAAATAAATAAAACATTTAAAAAAATTAAAAAAAAAATTATTACGTTGACATAAATAAGTGCCCAGCAAAAAAAAAAAAAAAAAAAGTGGATGAAAGGAGATTAAAAAGTTCTTTGGAGCAGTTGCATATAGTAGTATTAAAGGCCACTATACTTGATATTTATTAAACATCTGGAGGTTAGGCAAGGTAGTATGTGAAGCAACTGCTAGAGCAAAGGCCAGGAATGGACAGGTCTACAAGCAACAAAAAGGTGGCTATGGCAGCAGGAGAGGCAGTGACCTTAAGAAGAGTAAAGGAAAAGGTGAAAGTGGTAACTGGTATGAGTTATGGATATTTTCAGACTTCTTCCCATAGGATACAGATTTACTCTGGATATCCCTACTACTTTACCAAAGATTTTCTATAAAAGAGGAAAACCAGTAGAACAACAAAATCATGGCTCAACATTTGCTATTAGATTTTTGTTTGGGTGCTTAGCAAGACTCTGGGCTTCTAAGTCATGTATTGACAACAAACTCCTTTAGCTCTCATTGCATATATCTAAGAATATACTTTGAGGATTAGATCATAGGGTTTTATTTATGAGCAATGGATGCACTTTTCCTGTAAAGAGCCAGATAGTAAATATCTTAGGCTTTGTAAGCCACATTTTAGTATAAAAGCAGCCTAGAAAAATATGTAAATAAATTAATGGGTCTCTGTGTTTTGATGAAATTGTATTTATAAAAACAGGTGGCAGGCAGAATTGAGCCTGCTGACCATAGTTTGCCATGCCCTAATGTAAGCAAAGTCTCAATAAAACAGAACAACTAAGGGGAACCTGGGTGGCTCCGTTGGTTAAGTTTCCAACTTCTGCTCAGGTCATGATCTCACAGTTCGTGGGTTCGAGCCCTGCATGAGGCTCTGTGCTGACAGCTATCTTAGAGCCCGGAGCCTGCTTTGGATTCTGTATCCCTCTCTCTCTAACCCTCCCCTGCCTTCTCTGTCTCTCTCGCTCTCTCATAAATTTAAAAAAAAAAAATTAATTTAAAAAAAAACAACAGAACAACTAAGGGCAGACATCTGTGTGGCCCATGTATAAGAGACAATGGTGAAGCAAGAATATCAAAATATTAAATGTTAAAAAAAAACTATTGTTGATAATGAGATATATAGTCATACATGTGATAATATGCTACCATAGATTTCTTAATATAAAGTATACCCAAACCTAATTTTAAAGGCATAGGCTATCTATGAGAATTTCCTAATATCTGAATATTTCATAAAAGTTCTTTTAGATATACATTTGCTCTTTAATGAAATGTTTTGTTAAATTTCTGATCTCAACATTCTTTTACAGCTTAATTGTTTGAATCACAGAAACCTTTTTTTTTTCCCCACAGAAATGACATTAGAAGATTATAAGGCAAGTTCACAATTATGTACCTCTATTACGTATTTGAACTACTAAACAATTCTATTGGGGTTGGAGACCAGTTAAAGTAGATTTCCTTAGGAAAATTCCTTGTGAATATAAGTTATAAAAACAAAATAGTGACAGTTCTCCCCTTTCCTATCATCATCTTCATACCCCATGTCATATTAATACTTTAGACAATAAAACAATCAAGTTCAACTCAAGTTATTAAGTGAAGTTTAAAAACATGTTTTCTCTAGGGGCGCCTGGATGGCTCAGTCAGTTAAGCACCTGACTCCTGGTTTCAGGTCAGGTCATGATCTCACAGGTGAGACTGAGCCCCACGTTGATCTCTGTGCTGACAACATGGAGCCTGCTTGGGATTCTCTCTCCCTCTCTCTCTGCTCCTGCCTCACTCTCTCTTTCTCTCACAAGATAAATAAACTTAAAAGAAATGCTTTCCCTATATAAAAATCTCAATATTACTTCAGAATTGAGATCTCTTATCAGTTCTTCCAGGTCTTAAAACCTCTAGCCATTCTGGTCATTAACAAGTAAGGGACATTTGGAAAATGGGTATTTGTGTTTTGAAAGATGGTCTAAGGATATTAAATGCTGATGATACATTAGTCATTGAAAAAGTTTTGCTTCACTTAAGCAGAGTTGATGCTATTTAAATAGGAAATTTTAAGCTGAGCAAAAAATTTCAAGATTTTACTACACATACAATTGTAAATAGATTTATCCATTATACAGCCTCTCTTATTATTTAGGGTGAATGTAGCATGGAAATAATATTAACCACAGAACTAAATCTATAAAATTATTCTCTATTTGATCAGTGCAGAGAAGAGTGATTTCAGCAAATACTATCTGCTGACACTGACTTTTTAATAAGCAAAGCAAATTCCAAGGTATGTTTCCAAAACTTTTGAATAAGAGCTTATAGGACTTTACATTGTTATTAAGTCCAGGGTCTAATGTGAATTAAAGTGGTTATTTTTGTGCGGAGAGGTATGAATACAAAAGATTAAAAGAAAAGTGGAAAATATTGACATTCTCTAGTGTCATTCTCCATCAAATTGTTAAGGGTCAACCTTCAAAGAAAATGGCTATATTTCAATTTATTTATGAGCTCTCTAATTAAGAACGCTGAGAATTCTTTTGTTTTCTGGGTATTTTTCCCCATTCAAAATTCTAGTATATTTAGAATACGGAAGGGAAATAGGTATTTCAAATCTACAGTGTAAAACCATGAGTTGCCCTTATCATGTGCTTTTGCTACTGTTAAAAAGAGAGAGAGACAGAGAGAGAGAGAGAGAGAGAGACAGAGAGAGAGAGAGAAAGAAAGAAGCTCATTTTATTTTTATAGTTTATTTCAAATAAACTCACCACAAACTATAGTTTTAAATCAAATTTTCTTTTTTTTAATTTTATAAGTTACTTCATTTGAATCTATTGATCAACATGCAAGGTTTTCTAAGAATTAGAATTTTGAGAAGTTAGTAGTCTTTTAGATATGAAATATCATCATACGAACTGAAGGAAAACAAATCAAATTATACCTTTTAAAAATAACTTTCCAAAAGAAACATATTTAGCAAGAGCAACTGAACTTTTGTCAAATCTGATTTTCTTAATACTGAGTTTGTCTTTCCCCATAAACTTCCTTCTAAATTGACTTAATTTGGTGTTTAAGCAAATATGAAATGAAGTTGGTGTTTTATATTACTTACAGATCTACGCATCTCCCTAAATTGCTATTTATTTAAAATATCTTAAAGTTTACATTTTTGCAAGAAATTGATAATTGATTCTAACTTCTTTTTTTGAGGATAGCTTTCTAATAAATACATGCATGCACTTTAAAGTTTAAGCTGTAATTCTTATCCACATAGAGACTAAGAGAACAGAGTAGTAGTCTAATGATTAAAGACTGCTCTAGGCCAGGCATACTTTTGAAAACTTTTATTTTAAAAGAAAGTGTAACTTTGAGGTGGGGAGAAGGGCATGGCATGGGTGTGAATTGTATGTATCTTTCAATTTTATAAATCCTTTCTTTTCAAATAAAACCTCCAGAGTCTCTCAAGTATAAGTGCATTGTATCTGTCCCAGGCATGTTCTTGAGGAATTTAATCCCTAAAGTGAGGTGTAGTTAGTCAGTGGAAAAAGAAAAAAGGAATAAAACACTATAGCATATAATTTATAGTTATTAACAGGGAAAACTTTGTTTTTTTAATATTGTAAACCTATAACTCCTGCTGGGATCAGAAGTATCATTTGCAGAACTCTTTTAAGCAGTGTTTCACCTCTCCACTTGTCAATGCATAAATCTTTTTCTATTGCCTAGGATAACTGAATGACATCTGGCAATGGAGAATGACTAAGCTGGGGGGGAGAAGTAAACTAAGTTTAAAGTAAACCAGTTAAAAGAACTGAATTCTATCAATGCCTTCCATAAACTTATTTGATGATTTATACTATCACCTTAAGTGAATATATAAATATATAGTATGTGTGTATATATATATGTATATACTGCAAGCTACATTGTACCTGCTGTTGACATTTATTCAGGTAAAAACGTTGTGAATTTGAACAGCATTTGTAAAATATAAATAGACAAAAAGTTCAATGTTACCTAGTTATTAGGGACTATGGAAAAAAGTGTCCATTTGTTTTTAATACTGAAGGAGCAACTGGCAAACATGATGTGGATTTTTTTTAACCAAATGTATTTTGCATCTCTATTCCACTTGAGAATTTTTTAACACAAATAACCAAAAATATAAAATGTTCTCTCTTGTTCTGGACTTTAGTCTAGCATAATATATGTTTAGATATGGTCCAAACCAGTCCTGGAATTCAACATTTCTAAAAGAATTCAATGAAACATTAATTATCATTGTTCTTGGCAAGCATATGTGGAAATTTGGAAATGGTGTACAGTATGAGAAATATATGGAATCACATTTACTCTGCAAATATTTCATATTTCTTTTTAAAAGAACTGTTCCTTTAGCTATGACATATTTTTGCTCTATAATTTATTATTCCTGAATAGAAGATCTATAGAAACAAAGACTTAAAGTATAATCTATGATTTTCTTTCCCTTAGGCTGCATATGCCATAATTATTTTTACACATATCCATATGCTCCATTTCAAAAGACAAAACAAAATGCTATCATAAACGTGAACATAGATAATATATTTAAACGGAGATATCCTAAGATACTTGGAATGATACAATGTCCCAATATATTTTTCTATTAAAAAGAATATATGGCCTAACTGTTAATCAATTTGAATGTTTTTCTTCCACATACAACAATATGATGGAATAAAGCAAGACTTTAATAGTTTACTCTATATAAGACAAATTGACAAAAAGTTAAGCTGTTATTAAAATAAAAAAGGTATTTGAGTATTATTGTGAATTATATTTGATTGTTTAATATATTTATCTTTATAATTATGGGAGAGTTGAAAGAGCATGGGCTCAGTAATCAGGTTGATTTGTGTTTAAACCAGAATTGTACCCTTTGCTTATTATATTACCTTGGAAAAATTATTTAATGTCTCTGAATTACAGTTCTAACTATATTAATTAGATTTATATCACCTACCTTCAGGGCTGAGATATTATGAAAAACATATCTAACACATAATCTTCCTTCATAAATTTCAGTCACCTTTCTCATATATCATTTTTAATGTTTATATATGATAAATTAATTTGGCCTAGAATTGTTACTGTGACTGAAACATTTATCACTTTCCATAGGTTATCATATTAGTTTCCCTGTTTGAAGAAATAACTATAATCTATTGAAAAGTATAAAAAAATCGTGAAAAGAGGTATACTCCCACAGGTTCTGATTCAAGAAAGTTTGTTTGCTTTTATCTTTTCTTGTTTTTCCTGTTTGTAAAAAAGAAAAACAAACAAACAAAAAAAAACCCCTAATAGTTGATGAGAATATGCAAGAGAAGTTCAGTATGTCCCAGTAGTTGTACAGTCAAGTTTATTTTTAAAACTAAGGAAGTTGATTGATTTTATCCCAAACTACAGTTTTGGATACTGAACTTCTGAAGACCTTCAGATTTCTCAGAGCAAAATCATTATACATGATTCTTTATGTCTAACTGCTTAGCGCTAAGGCGGACCTTTTTGTTTCATTGTCCCAAACAACTAATTCTACATTCAATGTTTCTCATAATTCCATGAAAAGTTGTTGCTATCATTTGCTAACTGCAGCCTCATGAGATGGGCTGTAGAGCTTACTTCAAGGAACATGAGTCATCCTTGTTGCCAAATTTGCAGCCTCATAGAAAGATGTCACTAAGCATTCACTGAGAGAAATTTTACGATTATATTTAGTTGAGGCTTCACATAGAAATGGTATTAGAGACAAACACTGAGGGGAAAAATGGTAATATTTTATATCCAGAAGCCATCCCAAGAAAGAAGGTAACAGAAAAAAGCCTGAGTAACAAGCAATGATGAGATGGTTTTGTACCTTTTAAGCAAATTCTGATGTAGTTAGTATATCCAGCTGTTGAACTCATAGGAACCTCCAGCTTCATTTAAAAATTAAATCAGTACTAGGGCACCTGGGTGGCTCAGTCAGTTAAGTGTCTGACTCTTGATTTCAGCTCACTGTTCCTGAGATCAAGGTCCATGTTGGTCTCTGTACTGCCAGCAGGGGGCCGGCTTGAGATTCTCTCTCTCTCTCCCTCTCTCTCTCCGCCCCTCCCCTGCTTTCATGCTCTCACTCTCCTTGTCTCTCAAAATAAAATAAATAAAGTTTAAATAAAAGTATTAGGTAGTTGCAGGAAGAAGAGAAGGTAACTGAGACTAGAGTTTTGAAAGCCTGCTTGAGGCATTTGGTACCCAGTGGAGGACTCTGAGGACTTAAGGAAGTAATAGGACTGCGACAACAAATTAGGGAAATTAATTTTGCAGTTCTTCACATGGCAAGGGTGGGTAGACATGAAAGACAAAAACAAAGCAAAACTAAACAACCAAGACCAAAACCAAAACCAAATAAAAAACCAAAACAGCAATTAGTAAGACCTTGGTAATACATGTGACAATTGCTGAAGCCCTAACGCAGTGTGGAAAATATACCAATTGACGAATAGATACAAAGAGAAGAGTCAATGGAGCAAATGTGAGGGTGGTTAAGTCAGTAAACTTTCTATGGTTCTAAGCAAGGAATAAAGGCGCATTTGTTAATGGGGAAAAGTAGCTCAGGGGAGCTGCTTTTGTAGGGAAGATGCTGGCTTTGGTTTTGGATAATAGTAATTTTCTTTCTTAGTTTTAAAATGTATTCATAAATATAATACTAAAAGTATAAAACTTCAATTAAAAGACATTAAAAACTGTTGGTAATATTGGACAGCTAAGAATGGACCATAGTGAGCAATGTTGGTAGCAAGACCAGGACTCATCTTCATCTTCTTTTCTAAAACAACCTTAAGCACCCATAGTCCACCCCCACCCCTTGGAGCCATACCCTTCAGAGGAAGGTGACTGTACCACAGCTTCAGGGATGGAGGAGTGAATGGTTAAGCAATGAGCATGTGACTTGATTCTAATTGGTAAAACACGATATAACATCTGCTGAGAGAAGTCTGGGAGGAAAAACTGTCCCCTCTTTTAAGAGAAAACCTAGGAAGACAATCTCTCTTTTGGATATAATGCCAAGAATTTCCACAACCAAATTACTAACAGCCCCCAATGATGAATCTGCAAGGATTATGGCAGACCAAAGAAAGAATCTGGGTTCATTATATTTCTGATTTCTAGTAACAATATATCCTGAAACACATCCTACCTCTGTGCCTCCTACCATGTAAAGTTAGATACATTTTCCTGATTTTTTTTCTGCTCATTCAACTAGGGGTATCTATTATTGTACCCAAATGCAATTCCCACCGCTATAGGTATTTTCCATGTCAAAGGGCCAAAGGGAAATAAAAATGGGAAAAATTAGTGGCAATGGAAGTTCATGTTTTAAATTGGGAAAAATATTCATGTAGACCCATATTGTGGAGATTAGAATAGGACCAAGGGTGATAAATTACAGAACTGTAGAAAGGCAGACTTTCTAGAAGGAGTCTGGTGAACAACAGAGTATTTGCTTCAGAGAGATCAGGAAAGATGAGGATTGAGAAAGAAGATCTTTAATATGGAGCCTGGAAGTTTCATGTTGTGAACTCTAAGAATATCATTTCCACACGGTACCACACACAAAGAAAATGGGGCAAGGATTTTATGATGAAAAAGTACAGACAATATATGTTGCAATGATTACATTTCCTTATTAGTTTAGATTAAGGAAAGGAAATAAATAGGACAACATGAGAAGATATATTGAGAAAGTATTTTTGTTTCTGTTTTATTTTAATTAGGAAGAGATAGGTACGCTCAAGTAAAAAGGGGTGAATTAAATGTAGGCACCATAAACAATAGGCAGTTGACATAAAGGAACTGAAAATTACTTCAAACATCTGTGTTCTGTGTTCCCCAAGGCTCCTTACATTAGCACAGTCTTTACTTTCAGTCTCTGTGGGCAGCCTCATCCACTCTCTTGGTTTTTAGCTGTACCTATTATTGATGAATTTCACAAATCATGTCTTTAGCAATGACACTTAGACTCAAATTTCAAGTTGGCTTAATAGTTATACCTAGATTTCCCACAATGCCTCTGAATACACACTTCCCCAAACTGAACTCGTTGCTTTTTTCACAGCCCTGTATTTTCCCCATGCATCTTATATCTTATCAGAAAACTGCGTCACCTTGATTTCTCTCTCCCTTAGGTAACCTATTGTCATTGGATTTCATATCCTATGTACTTTTGGGGTCTGTTATATTCTTCAGCTTTATAAAACCAGTCCAGGAAGAGGCCATCATTACTTCCTGAACTGACAACTATAATATCCTCCATATTTATATCCCTAACTCTATTCCACTGCCAACATCTATCTATGTCAATTGTTTTAAGACATTCAAACGAAACCCTCACACACATACCAAAGAGCAACTTCCCAGACACACGTTTATAAAAAGTTTCTAGGATGTTAGATGAGAACTATATTACCTGTCCCCTACCTGATCTGAGAATACTTTCCATCCCTGCCTGCAGCATTATATTTCAGAAATGCCAAAATATTTGCCACCCTGCTTATATCTTACTTATCTCTTACCCTCAGAAATTTGTCAGGATATTTTGTCTGATTTCAGATTCCTTTACCCATTTCACCTTTTATGTGCCTAATTATCTCCTAATAATTATTCAAGTTCCACCTTAAATTTATTTGCTCTTTAAAATTATCTTCTATCCCCAAAGGTTAGGCTGAGTCTTTAGCAATTTTAGAGGAGGGTGTCTGTTAATCTCTATTGCCTTGAGATAATTTTCTTGACTTGACATATTCTATTGTTTATCTCCTAACCAGGGAGCAGTTTGGACATAATAACGGGACTTACTTAATTTGCAATTATCCTCAGTATCTAGAAAAGTACTGGTGCAGAGTAGATGTTCAACAAATACTATTGAATGGTATTGAATATTTTTGTTATATACATACATAGTCATGTAGATCCATATTGTGGAGATTAGGAAAGGACCAAGGGTGATAAATCACAGAGCTGTAGAAAGGCACACTTTCTAGAGTGAGTCTGGTGAACAATTGAGCACTTGCTTCAGAGAGATCAGGAAAGACGAGAATTGAGAAAGAAGGTCATTAATTTGGAACCTGGAAGTTTCATGCTGTGAACTCTAAGAATATCACTTCCATATGATACCATGCACAAAAAAAATGGGGAAAAGGATTTTCTGATGCAAAAGTATAGACTATATATACATATATACATAGAGAGAAAGACAGAGAGAGAGTTTATATATAAAATATATATAGTATTTGTTGACTTGGTATATATTTGGTGATATATATATGAATGTATATATGTGTGTGTGTGTGTAACATTACTTTCTGATGATTTCAAAGGTAATAAGGAGCAAAATGAATACATCATTAAAATGTTAGCAGTGAATTTTGGAAAAGCCCAGAATGCTTCTTACTACAACTCATATTTAACTTTCTTAGATGCTATTCAAATTTCTGTCAAAGAAAAGTGATTGAAAGTATGTCCACTGTGTCCCAGAAAGTGCAGGGTGGCAACTGTCATGCCGTATATTCACACATAAAATAATTGAGCTGCTATAGCCCATGGAAATGATGGCAACTTTATTGTGTCCCTTGCAAGCTCTTTGACACAACCTAGCAGGAGAGTGAAAGAATTAGGCCAGCAGGGGGCCAGATCTATTCAATAAAGGATCATGGTATAGACAGCTATGTCCTATATCACATTAAAGCAATGTGGGAGCCATCAAAATGTTATTCCATCGTCTAAAAAAAAAAAAAAAGGTTCATTAGAAAATACACAATTTCAACTTCATACCTTATTTTTTTCTAAAAATTAAAACATATTTAGTTCATAATAAAATCTGAGATGTAAAAGTTTATTTTATAGTTTGCTGAGAGGGTTTCTTTAAGCTTTTGAGTATCTAAAATACTCAAAAATATTTATCGCATTATAAAATAAAATATAAACTTCAAATGTTCATAACTGCACTGGAAGTTTTTACTGGGGCTTTTACCTCAGTTTGATATTTCTCAGCCATATTAAAATCTTCAGAATAGCATGGTCTAAAATACAGATGACATAATTGTAAAAATCTGCCTCATGTGTGAACGTTCACTGTCTTGGAGGGTTTCCCTTTAAAGAGTCAATATATCTATGGTTTAAATTGAGCATACCAGTCACCCAACATGAGAGAAAAGTAGAGAGGGGCTGGGATTCTGGCCTACTCTTTCAGTAAAAGGCCTTTTCCAGTATCCAACTGTGGGTCTAATTTATTCCCTTGGGATTCCCCATTCTAGTATTTCTAAATGATCTTGCATATTGCAGGGTTTTAGGTAACCTTCTTATGCTCTTACTTTTACATCACAGGCAAGGAATTAGAAAAGCTGTCCTTGTACAATTTGACCCACTTCCCTGAAGACTTTTTAACCTGAAGCAAAATCCATTTAACCAGCCAAAGCTAGTGCTCTGATAACAGTAGCTGCAGCTAGACGGCCAGTTCCATGATGTACTCACGCCTCCACATCGACTCCAGATGATCCTGAGACATCAGATTTAATTCACACTTCAGCAAAGGTGTTATAGATTAGTCTTGTCCATTGTGGTAGGATTTTTCACAATGATGAGAGTCAGCTAGATTTTTATATATTTATATTTGTTCTATCTCACCAGAACAATCAACATAACGAACCTTATAATTTTTTTTCTTTTCCATTTCATTTCACTATTTTTCAAGATAAAAATAACCTTTTGACAATGTGTAAATATTACTCTTTAATATTTAGAGCATCAACTATTTTATTTGCAAGATATAAGAAGCCATTTTATAAGTTTTTATTATATAATAGATATGAAAATAGGACAATGCTATTTTTAAGATTAATAACTATGAAATTCTTTAAAATATAAACAAAACACTGATATATATAGTGCTTTTCAACTGTCTTTCTTTCAAATACTGTTAGTTAATTATGTGCCTAGATACTCTAGAATTCATTAATATAACAGCCTTAAATTTATCTCCTAAGATGAGGACATAAAGGATGTATGAATTTTTAATGTAACTTCAAGTATAAAAAAAAACAAATGTGTACTAATTATTTTTAGGTTTGGCATGAAATGAAGGTGAATTAAAACCAATACAGACACTGCTTTTCTGATTTGATTATTTTTTTAATGTTTCTTCAAATATCCATCCATGTTTACCCTTTCTGCAAGTCTCTTTAATAATTCAGACTGACCTGAATGACAGCAAGTGATGGGAGCCTAACAGTTCATCTGGAGGGTTAACTGCAATTGAACTTTGCCCAAAACAATCTGCTCAACTGCATTTTCGGAAGAACAAGTGTCACTTCATTTCCAAACACAAAATGCTTAGCACAATAGCAAGAGTTTGGAAAAATTCAAAAGCCAAAACCTCCAACGGGATCATTCAACTGTGTACTATGCCATTGATGAAATTTTCTTGTGATATGATAGCCACTAATGAGGTTGCATATCAATGTCATTATTATGGGTATAGGCACCATGGTGAATAAAATCATATGTTTAACATAAGAAATCAACAAGAAGAAAGAAACAATTGGAAATATGTCTTTATATATTCTACTCTATTGGTTTTCTCATATTAGGATTTGTGGAAACACCTTTATGAAAATTCTACAATCATTAAATTAGTATCTTTGTAAATAGAAAGAATGACAAAATAATATAAATCTATTTCAAGAATAAAAGAATGGTATAAAATATTTTTAAAGTTCTCATCTTCCTTTTAATGGAAAAATAATTCAAATATGTTGGATATATAAAAATAGATGACTCACGTTATAAATTAACCCATACCATTTTTAAAATCACACTATTTGACTTTAAAATATTACCATATATTCCAGTTTCATTAAAGTTTTGACACATAAGCAAAGTAAACATTAAAAAAAAGCAAAGTAAACATAAACTATATCAAAGTTACATTCTTTCAGATTTCCTTAAAGTGGACTTTCCCAGAAACCTTGTACAATTGGCTTAAAAATCATTTTAATTTAGGTTAAAATCTCTCATTATGGGCAAATTTCTCTCATTTTTTCACAATTATTGTGTGTCAGTAATGCAACAATTATGCAACATATATGTGCAATATATTTTGTATTGCAAAAATACAAAATGAGATATGATGGGAAATTTTTATGTTTTTAAATGTAAAATAATCCCTAAGACCCAAATCCCAGCACTGTTTGTGAATTGTAAGTATAAGCATTGCTAGAGATAGTATGAAAGAAAATATTAAAGGGAGAGGCTTTATATTCTCATACTTTACTAAATAGAATGGATAAAAGGCCTTGAGAACACAAACAATGAGACAAATGAACCTGGGGATTGAGGTAACATTACCTAATATCTGTCCAATGACTTGGAGAAACTCACCCAATTCATGGGTTTTAAATTATTTTACATTACAGAAAATATGAATTATAAGGGAAATATTAAAATATTTTACTGCAGTGACAATTAAAATGGTCCTCATGTTGAACTTTATAGTAATTCTTGTTTTTTATTTAAAACATAAAATATCAATGTGTGATCCTAACAAAGTTACTATTATTTTTTTAACAGGAATAGTCTATGGATTTTAGCCTGTGGCGGGAATGGCTGTCTCAGTAGAATTATAGTTCCTGAGTTAAAACTGCTTTAAAAATCATCAGCTCATATTGCAGCATTTGTAGCAATTAGATAAACACATTCCTCTTTATACTCTGAGTAGGATTCCCAACTCTGCCAACTGTGCATTTCCTTTCATATCCTCATTGATTAGAAAGCACCTTAAAAGAATCAACCTAGGTTTGAAATCATCATTTTATTGCTCCAAAGGACAAGTTAATCTTGTTTTCTGATAGTGAAGTATAATTTTATTTACCACCCATCAATATGATCCTAAGATTTGTTTGATGGCCCCATTAGTTTATCTCAGGGGGGAAAAAACCTACTCAATAATTATAGGACATATTTAGTTTTTCTTGAGATTTATTTCTTATACTTTTGTTTTAAAAAACTAAAAATAAAATGTTATTATATTCTTTACTTACTTACATTCCAAGATATAATGAACTATTTAGATGAGAAATAAAGAATATGCATTACATTCTTTTAAAACAATATAGAGGGTGTTAAAAAGTGACTGGTAAGTCACATGAGTTTCTTCTTTTTTTTTTTTTTAAGTTTAGTTATTCATTTTAAAGGGGGTGGGGGGCAGAAAGAGAGAGAGAGAGAATCCCAAGCAGGCTTTGTACTGTCAATCACAGAGCCTGATACAGGACTCAGTCTCAGGAAGTGTGAGATCATGACCTGAGCTGAGATCAAAAGCCAGATGCTTAACCAACTGAGCCACCTGGGTACCCCATTTCTTCATTTTCAAAATGAAGAAAATGATCATACTTGGCAAAGAGGGCTGTTATGAGGATTAAGTGTATTAATATGTATAAAAGTGGCAGAATAATCCCTGGCACAAATTAAGAACTCAATATATACTAGATATTAGTAGTGGTAGTGGTATTAATTAGCTGGTAGTAATAGTTGTAGTAGGGGTATCTTAGCTATTGGTGGATGTAATAAAAATAGTTGTGATAGTATTGCTACATGAAAATCACCATCACTATAGTATATTTTAGCTAAATGCATAGGGTTAGTGGCAAATAGCAATCAATTTTCAATTAGCTAATGTTTAACTACAGGAGGTCAACAGTGACTGGCTGATTCACTCCTTAGTATGTGGTATGAATATTCCCAGCAGAAAGATGGAGGTAATTGGGTTTGAATAAAATAGTTAATCGCCTTTTTTTCTAATTTTCCCTAAGGAAAATCAAGAAGAAATCAAGTAAACCAAACATTAAAAGTCACATTATTGTCCAGGGACTATTTTTGTTTGCTTTTGTTTTTTAATGTTCAGACTAGATACTGGACAGATTCAAATTAATAAAATAGTGATCCTGAAGCCAGGAAGCTATGAGGTTTATAATACAGTCTTCAATAAAAGAAGATTTTTTTAAAGGAAAAAAATGTTTATTTCTAAGAGAAATCAATTTTTGTTTGATTTTGCTTGCTATCCGCATGTTTAGTTTTCAAGAAACACTGCGCTGCTTTAATCATTTTTTATTCTATATTTCAATTTTAAAGTTCTGCTCTCAAAACTTGCTCCACCACGATTATTAAAACTGATTGCCTCAAACCAACTTGTCAATCTTTATAACTTAAATTAGTGCTTCTTGGGGGCACCTGGGTGGCTCAGTCAGTTAAGTGTCTGGCTTCAGCTCAGGTCATGATATCATGCTTCGTGGATTCAAGCCCCACATCGGGCTCTGTGCTGACAGCTAGCTCAGAGCCTGGGGCCTGTTTCGGATTCTGTATCTCCCTCTCTGATCCTCTCCTTCTCATGCTGTCTCTCTCTCTCTCTCTCTCTCAAAATAAATAAAACGTAATTTTTTTTAAATTAGTGCCCCCTTGTGTTGGTTTTATTGGCAACCAATTGCCATTAGTTAATGTTGCTTTACTATTATTTTTCTACCATTTATCAGGTACGTAATTATATAATTATCCATTTATTATACTATTTATCAGACATATAATTAAAAAGATGAAATGTGAATATTTTATTTATTTCCTTACTCTATTTTGAATTTTTAAAAAAGTCTCATAAATGAGCATATTCTATTCATATAATTAGGAAAAACAACTCATAATACATTTGTTTTATAGTAGAAATAAAAGCATTCTAGCTGGATACTTCACAAACCAGGGAGTCATATGAAAAAGAGAACATTTTATTAGTGTGTTGTAAAATGTTTCTTATTCAATAGTGCATTTCACTCTTTAAAAGGATACAAATATGTTACATTTCCAACATGCATGAATAGTTGTATGATAGTAGATGTACTTCAAAATACCAGTAGTTATGTTTTTTCCTAGAAATCTTAATTGCATTAATTATGCATTCTCCCAATAAAACAGTCAATGAAGCAAGCATTGTAGTTACTGGAAGCCTTACAGAAATCTGTGCAGGAAGTTGTTTTCCACAAAAAAAAAAAANAGAAAAAGAAAAAGAAAGAAAGAAAAAAAACCCCACAGCCTGAGATCATCCAGATATATATTATTTCAACCATCTGACCTGCTTTCATCCCAGAAGTAGAATCTTGGGACAAGCAGCCCCTTCTTTGGCCCCACCAGGGTTAGATGCCAAACTCTTGACCCTTCCTCTTGAATGTGCTCAGTTGTCAGTTTTGCCTACCGCAGCTGTTGGATATTCCAAAGGATCAGATGGCCAGAATAGGTCTGGAAGAGACCTATTAGCATCTCAATACAGCCCCTCCAGTCCCCTTTATTACCAATTCACTCAAATTAATTAATTTTTAATTTTGCACTACCTCAACTATTATCAATCAAGTCTGCCCGTGAGACAGAAAAGCATACTGAAACATGAAACTGTCTGTGGTCCAAGTCACAGAGGCTCAACCTATGCAATCTGTCACTTTGAAGATCAGTAAAAAAGGAAAATTATCCTGTGCAGAGATTATTGAAAAATATTTTTTGATGAATTACGCTCCTTTCAAAAGGTCACAAAAGAGAGAAGTGTGATAAATGTGATGTGTTTAGATCTTAAAACCCGAGTTATGGATTCAGAAAGACTAGGTGATTTTAAAAAATGCTCCTGCGAATTCCCATTTCTTTTATTTGAACCTAACATTTTATTATCAGATTAAAATGTATACTGTACAAATAATGACTTTGAGTTTTAAAATGGACAGCACCTGTAACTATAATAATCTTCCTAAAATACAATTATTATTATTATTATTATTATTATATTAATTTTGTTGGCTTGGTTTTCATTTTCTTAAAGCAGCATCCTCCAAAAGAGTGAATGAATGGTTTGGCCTGGATAATCATATGAATTATAAACTGATATTTTGAAATGCAAAAAGCAATGAAATCATTGGGAAAATATCCCTCTCTGCTCCTTTATCTTCAATTTACTTGAATTGGTCTCAGGAATAAAACTCCTAGGAAAAAAGCATTTGCTTTGAACAGTACCATCCTCTTCGAGTGAGGACTGATTGCTTTTGATATTCCATAGTGCAATGTACACAGTTATAGATATATCATATGGAACTTTCTTTTTTACTTTGAGCTACAAAGTAGAAAGACCAAAGATTAAAGGTGTTCAATCATTCCACCATACTGTGTAACTTCTTACATCATATTCCTGAACAAGGAAATGTGGCCAAATTTAAAATGTATTTATACCATGCTGGGTAGGATTTTTTTTAACCTAATATAAACCTAGCTGTTTGAGACAGAATACAATTGGTTTCTGTTTCTGAGAATAATAAAGGGTAGATTCATAGCTACCAAATAGCTCCTAGAAAGTTTTCTTTCCCTCTCAAATATAATCAAGTTCATGGTGTGTTTTTTTTAACAAACATTTATGAAGTCATTTAATTTAAAATATTTGCAACTATTTTATAAGTACTTGGCATTTACAGTTGTGGAAATGAAGTAAGTAATTTGTCGAGGTTAACAATGCAGCAAAGGAAGAAAGATCAACTCATATCTTAGACCACCATTTCACAAAATTTCCTGGGCAACACTGCTCCCTCAAACCTATATTGGTTATAGATAAATCGCCATAAATGACAACTATCCACATTTAAACAAACAGTAAAATGAAATACTTCCCCAAACTGAGGGTTGTTAAATTCATGAATGCATTTCTTATGTTAGAACTGTGGTAAAAGAACGGTTTCATGATTCTGAGACTGGCTTAATTATGGTTCTGACTGAAAGCAGAAGATATCAAATATATTGAGATCCTTAAAAAGGCAATTATCCATTCAAAATTCACATACTTCAACAAGATTTCATACTACTAGCATAATGAAAAATTTTTTTGTTTTCCAATTCTCTATTGTTTTTATTGAGAATGTAATGCAAATTCCGAGTGTTGGTTCTCTGGCAGAGAATGTAGGACCAGCTGCCAAATTAAATAGAAACTGGCCCCACATTTCCACCTGCTACCCCCTGTTGTGTAATTATCTCCCTTTAAAAATATAATTTTCTTCCTAGTACTTAAGAAAATACTGAACATACTAACGAAGAGCAAACACCAGTTATTTAAAGAATATACTGAATATTACCATTGTTGTTCCCTAAGGAACTCTGAAAGACCCTGTACTGACTGTGATGTTAGTATGCTGAGAGATAGTTGTTCTTTTCTCCTAATGAAGGGTTTCAAGTCCAAATATTAACCCATCTTTATTCTAACATAAAATTACACACTACAAAATTCGTCATGATTTACTACAACAGGTCAAAGTTATTCTTGTGTGCAAACACTACCCATCCTTCACCAAATAACTTTCTATACATGTTCACTGTAATCATAGGTAGAAGATCTTAGGAAAAATATGTCAACAAAAAATAAGATTTTGTGAAAATTATGAATAGCATCTAATTTATTTTTATTATAATTGAGTTCACAGAACTAACTTAATAAACTTTGGTTTATGAAAACCTTTTTTATTGGCTCATATATGTCAATTATTTACTTGTTCCCTTATTTGTTAATTATTTGTTCATTTGAATATGGATGCACTCATTTATTCATTTTATGGTTTAAATATAGTACTGTATTATAATGACTATATTATACGATAACTATAGGTCAGTCTTCCAGAATAGGAATTTGATGATAATTACACACCTCTAACCATATTATTTCCCCATTCCAATCTTGTCCCCCTTCACTTTGTGCAATCAATACCCTGAGTTGCATTTTCATGATGGTCTTGATTCCCTATGTATATCTTAATTTCATAAATATTTGTAATACTTTAAAAAATACAGTTCTCTTTAACTTTTTAAAAAAGAGTATTATGCTTGATATTAGCTAGATTATGCTAATTACCTGTCAATTAATATGATATTGCTAAGATTCATACACAGTCTTATGTCATTATTTTCCTTTAATTTGAATTGATGTATAATATTCCATTGTCCACATGGACTACAGTTCATTCATCCACTTTCTTTTTAGTGATATTTAGATTACTTCCAAGCCTGATATAGTTTGAACAGTGCTTCATGAAAATATACCTTGCTGAACTTAAACAAGAGTTTTTTTCTTGAGTTTATATCTAGGAAAATGCCTGATTATTTCTTGTGATAAAACTTAACTGTTTTTCAAAGTGGTTAAAACATTTGAATTCCCATGTTATATTAAATTTAGACTGGAATCTGTGAAACCACATCTTCTCTAACACTAGAAAAATCTAATTTAAATGTATATGTATATATTTTCAACTAAATAGTTAAAAAATGGTAATTCACTGCTTTCTTGATTTGTGTTTTTCTCATCACTAATGATATCGCACATCTCTTCCAATGTTTACTGAATATATATGCTTACTTTTGGGGGAAATGACTTTCACTCATATTTTATTGCTTATTTATTATTAATACATAAAAATTATTTACTTATTATGGTACATATATTTTTCAGCTATTTGTGCTGAGATTAAATCCTCCATTTGAAACTTATTTTACCATCTTAAAATGTATTTTGAAAAACTAAATTTCTTAATTTTAATATAAATGTAAATTTAGGGTTAAGAATTTAGGAAGATTTCAAAAAGAAAAATTGATAAACTATAAAAATATATTCAAGAAGTTTCAATAAATGTACAGATATATCATGATCATGAAAAAATAATATATTGAAAATATACCTATTTCCCCTAAATTGGTAATTTTAGAAATTCCAATTAAAAAACAGGAATTTTCATAGCTTTTAATATATTAAATGTGTATAAAAGAATAGAGGGCAAGAATTACTGGTAATATGAAGGATAAGAATAAGAGATTTGCCTTTTCAGATATCAGGACTTAACACAAACTGATAGTAATTAAGAAACTGAAATACTGACAGAAGGGTAAATATATTTATGTAAAATATGTTGGATTTGAGGCTCAAATCTCCATATTGCCCCTAAAAGTCATTTTGTTTTGTCCCTTTGGGTGTCAAAATGTTGTTCAAGAAAAGAGTGCACTTTTCATGAATATTTTTCCATTCTACAAAGGTATCAATGAGTGCCAGGAAAACGTTTATCTTGAAAACAACTCAGCCAAGGCGCATCCAAACATTATAGCTTGTTGAAAACCCTTTTCATTTTCTAACTCAAGTATACTATCAAAATTCATCTCTAGAAGTAACTAGGTAACTTTCTCTTACCAGGAAAGAAAGTGGCAAGTTTCATTGGTCCATATGTGTAAAATCATAACCAATCAAAATTGCTTTTCTTAGTTACAGAAATGACAGAAAATAAATAAATATAAGTGAAATCCCGTCACACAGACTGAATTGCGGTATATTACTGTGTAGTTTAAATAATTACTTTTTTTACATGTTTTTGTAGAGCTTTAAAGATTTCATTGATTAAAATACATGAAAATAGCTGTCATATGGAAATTGATGACATCAAAATTTAATGTAAGCTCTGGTATAAATCTAATCTTTTCTATTCATATTAAGATTTTATAAAATTACCTCATTAATGTTACTTTATGCTATTTTTATTCCTGTTTATAAAGCATCATTACTCTATGAAATTATATTTAAATTGATCTTTCACTTCATATTAATTTTAAGTTGCATTTTTTCCTTTCATGGCATAATTTATTGAATTCTTACCACATGTTCTTTGCCTTCTATTTATCTGAGAAGTGAAACTCTTTTTTTTTTTAAGTTTTATTTATTTTTGAAAGAGAGAGACAACGTGAGCAGTGGAGGATCAGAGAGAGAGGGAAACACAGAATCTGAAACAAGCTCCAGGCTCTGAGCTAGCTGTCAGCACAGAGCCCGACATGGGGCGCGAACCCACGAATCGTGAGATCATGACCTGATCTGAAGTCGGTCACTTAACCGACCAAGCCACCGAGGCTCCCCATAAGAAGTGAAAGTCTTAAAACTACAACCATGAAGCAAACCACTCAGATTCGTGACATCTTCGCAGAAGCTTCCTTCCACTGTTCTGTCTTCCCACTACACTCCACTTCAATTGCAAGCCCCTGTATGTCATGCCTTTTCTGCCTACACAAAAGATAAGAGAATAGAAAAGACTCTGTCTCTTTAATCACAGCAACAGTAACTTATGTAATTCATAAGCATTAACTGCATGAGCTGGGAAATAAATTGATATGCTACCTGAAAAGAAAATAAAGTGAAATATAAGTTCCTCTAAGTGACCATGTTTAAAAATGGTAAATCATCATTATAAAGAACTACAAAAATGTCAACATACCCCAGAGTTTCTCCATAAAAAAATATGTATAAAAACAAAAATGATTTCACTAATAAAGTTTTAAAGATTAACGAGACATTGAAATCCTGGCACAAATTACCAACTATTTTTCCATGCTTGTCTATTTTAACTCATAAATCATGTATCGAGTAGAGGGCCAAGATAGGCTCCATGACCAGGTAACTCCATGGCCCTCTTATTCTATAGGTACCTCCTGAAGGATTGGGAAACATTCCTCTCAAGGTTCTCTCCACCAGGGCATTTCTTTGGATCAGAGAATAGGTAATCTCACATTCCAGCCATGATTTTAAATAAACATGAATTTCAAAAGCAGTCCAGTTCTCACTACTATATTTTCTGTTTTATGGCATATTCACGCGATCACATATGACTTCAGACTGAATGGAAAGTACCTTATACAATGCTTCAGTGATACGTGCATCCTTTTTAAATATCAGTGACAAAATGAACTTAAGAATCTAAAAATAAATGAATTATTATCATTCTTATTATTCCTACCTGAAGCAACCTCAGGCAATCTTAACATCTTTGCAGGATGGAAAATGTAACTGAACGTCTATGAGAGAAAAATTCCCTTTAGTTAACTTTTTGCCTTTTCCAGCTGACGAACTCTAAAATACATTCATTTATCTTAGTTATGGCTTCTACTGTTTCCCTCACACAGAGGTAGCACTACACTCTAATCTCTGGTTAGAAACAGCACAAGACCTGTAGCCAACTCTAATTGAGGAACCGGTATAATTTTCACTCTCCCCTTGCAGTCTTCAAAACAAGTGCAATTCAGCACATGAGAAAAAATAACAGCCGGTACAAAGTTCTTAGGGTCTGGCCCAGCAGGGGAAGTTGAAGCAAAAAGTCATGTCAACAACAATAACAATGAAAACATTTTTAAAAGCTTTGATCTTATGAATAGCCTCAGTACCAAAGGCAAGGCCTGCTGTTCATGCCTTAACAACAGGGCAAAAAGAGCAGACAACCTCATTTACACATGCTAGTTCAATGCCAAAGGCAGAAAAGTGGGGAAGACAATGGAGGTCTTTAGGGAAGCACTGCAGTTAAGTGGATAGCATTGTTATTGCATCTATTACACCAAAAACATGGACCAATAAAGGAGAATCTCCACTTTCATATTTTAATATTTTCTGTTTTTAAGTAGGTCATCTTCATATTTGATAAAGTGAACAATGCATGATGAATATCCAGAACATATTTTTTTTCTGCATTCGGAACTTAATCTTTTTAAGTGTCCTTGTATTTATATAGGGTAAATATTTAGATATGAAATATATGTTGTCTTTTATAGTGGGATAAATACTATATTTTACTAAACTTGAAACTTGACCATCTTTAAATATAAAATGGGGATTCATTTGCCTACACTCTGAAAGTGCTAGATTCCTTATACATACTGACTTCAGGTACAGGTATAGAAAAGAACTGACAGCTATGGTTCACTAACATTGAAAGTTCATTCTGTCTACTATTTGTCCACATTTAATACTAAAAATGACCTGAATGAATGATAGGCAAACAGCTATGTCTCTTCTAGCCTGAAGCATAGGATTTAAAAAAAAAACACATTCATTTTGAGTCTGTGTTTAGAATTAATTACATATCACTTCCATTTCTTCTTGGCTACTTGAATATTCTCAAGTCTGAAGAGACCATTTTGTGTAACACACTCTAATATTAATTGTCTTTCATTCTGTAATCTGGCATAAAATTGGGAAATGACTTCTGTGACTAAATTACATTATTAAAAATGTTATCTCTCCTCACTAATACTTAAAATTTCCCTTTAACAGAAAATTTAAACACACCTCCAAAAGAAGGTGCATTTGTATTTTTTAAAATTAAACTTGTCAATATCAAGCTTTCCATTCTGCCCTTTAGAATTATTTGAAGCCTCAGACACCTTTCCGTTTCCAACATAAATTTGTATTTCAAGCCTTTCACCAATCTGGTCTGCTGCACCCAATATGGCCCATCTGCCCAGACACACTTGTCAAACTAGCACTTTTACCAGTCTGACCCTCTGATTGTCCCAGCAGCAAAGCTTTTGCAAATCTGTCAACATGGCCAGAAATGGGTCTTCGTAGAGCAACAACCAAATCCGTGCTATTTTAAGAATATGTACGTTTGATTTTCCTTAAATTTCATTAAGGAAATAGTTTTAAAAGGAGAAGTAGATACTTTTCAGTCTAGCCTCTAAAGTCTCACAACACTGTGGTCCATGGACCAGCGTCATCCATATCATCTGAAACCTTGTTAGAAATGCAGAATCGTACCCCACACTGGAACTACAGACTCAGAAGCTGCATTTTAAACAAGATTTCCATGTAGTCCATATGCAAATTAACATTTAAGAAGCCCTATTCTGTACTGCCAAAAATATAAACAAACAAGCAACAGTCCCTACAGCACAAACAAGGAAACAACTAGTAGCTAGAAATGAGGAAAGGAAAAGGAAGAAAAAAGTAAATGTCAAACCAACTGCATTCTTTCTAAGTTAGGTGTTTAACAGAAAACACAGTGGTTTTACCTAAAATCTAGGTTGTGTTCATTTCGGTACATATATACTTGAGAGGCATTCATACAGTATAGGAAGTATTTCAAAATATTAGGATATGCTCCAAATATTAACATTACAAGTTCATTCTGATAGGGGATGTTAGTATTTTGTACCAATAAATAATTTACTAATGTCACATAATGAAAGAAATGGCAGGTAAATATTTTGTCCAATAAAATGGCATTAAAATAGTTATTCTTTAGGGGACAACTGTCTCAATAAATTTAACCTATCCATCTTAGTGCAAGTCATTAACAAGCAGCTTCCTAAGTTGGTCTAAGGGAACTCCCTGTCCAGATAAATCCTGGAAAGGCATGCCGGGGGGGATTCCTGAGCTCAGATACAAAGGTAAATAAGAACTTGCCCTGACTCAAAGGTCACACAAAAAAATGTTTCCAAAAATAGCTTCAACGTTACTTGTTAGAAACATCACTAGAGCACAGAGGACGAAGCATTTACCTAGAGAGTTCAGGGGTTAGGAAAAAAGTTAAAGAACGAAATGAAGAACCTGTTAGAAAGACTTTGGAGGAGTTTCTAAGGCACACAGAGGGGTTCTTGTGTTGACTACAGTCAATCTAAAGGGTCTATCTAATTTAAAGGAAAAATGAAAACAAGGAAGTCTGTGGCCAGGCAGACCTTACCAAAGCCTAGGTGATTTTGATAATAACCTGCTTTCACATGGGCATTATCTGCTGACCATTGGTATAAAGGTAAAGTCCAATTATACATGGATTTCTATCCCCAAAGGGCTGGCCCTTTAAAAATAATTTAGCAATTCCAGTGGAGTCTGAAAGAACTTTGCATGAAGTACCATGAGGGTGGTGGGATGGAGATGGGTGAATCTCCGCTAGACCTCGGAGGAATCGAGGGAACCCAGAAGAAAATGAGCATAGAGGTAAAAGCAGAGTTCTGAAGACAACCCTTCATTTAAAAGAGAAAGAAAGAGGGAGATGTTTGGGGGCAGGTCCTAATTAAGGCAGCAGGAAGAAGTGGTCACTTACTGGGTAATGTGTTCAAGAGGATGTGGTCCCAAAATCCCAATCCAGATAGTTCCAGTTCTGCAATAATTTTTACATTCAGTAAAAGTATATTTGCCTTCAGGTAAACTGCCTTTAAAATCAGTGCAGGCATGCCAAATATGTGTTCCATATTTAAAACTTTTGTCTCATGATACATCCTTTTCTTCCTCAAGTTTACTTTTAATTCTCAGATGTTACATTCCAAAATATTTTTCCAACTAGCACCACAGTTTTTGTTTTTTATAAAATGTTTATTTATTTTTGAGAGAGACAGAGTGTGAGTGGGTGAGAGCCAGAGAGAGGAGGAGACACAGAATCCAAAGCAGGTTCCAGGCTCTGAGCTGTCAGCAAAGAGCCCAATGCAGTGCACGAACCCATGAACTGTGAGATCATGACCTGAGCTGAAGTCAGACGTACTGACTGAGCCACACAGGAGACCCTGCATGAATTATATCATTATATATTCTCATATGTTCCTTTTCTTAGGTAAATTCAATTGTTATAAATATGGGGGGATATGTGCATCAAATAAGATTTCTTTTAGTGTTTAATAACTGCTTTCATTTAGAATCAACATAATATGATACAAAGCTTACAGAAACATAGATAATTAGCCATGGAGAAAGCCAGTGATGAGGGCCACCATGCTTGTGCTTTAAAACAAAGTCCAGAGCCTGGAAAATAAAGCCTCTGCAGGAACAAATTTAGATTCAGTTGTGTGTATATGGGGATGGGTGTATGCATGTTAGGGCAGTGGACCCACCAGTGGGATCATACTGTAATATCTGAGGAAAGATAAAACTAGATGAAAAGGTACTTGATTGATTTACCCAAAATAGTGTCTTGATCAAATAACCTCCCTTGAGATGATTAAAATCATCTAGGACAATGCTTAAATTCTTTGCTAGCTTCAATATACTATTCTCTTTCATTCTACTAAAACATCTTCAACAGCTAACCCCACACACAAAACTTGAAGAAAGCTAAAAATCTTTGGCCTAAGCCATCCAACCCTAACATAACTCTCCTCTGTTTATACCAATAACATTCCACCAAAACTGTAAAATTCAGGCAAACTGAAATATCCTGTTGTTCAGGGATGGAAATGACAATTCTAGGTGAAAACTCTTCCTATCTTCAAAACCTTACACTGCCTTAAGAGGCCATTTTTGGGGCGCCTGGGTCGCTCAGCCGGTTAAGTGTCCAGCTTTGGCTCAGGTCATGGTCTCATGGTCCATAGGTTCAAGCCCTGTGACGGGATCTGTGCTGACTGCCAGCTCAGAGCCTGGAGCCTGCTTCAGATTCTGTGTCTCCCTCTCTCTCTCTGACCCTCCCCTGCTTGCTCTCTCTCTCTCTCTCTCTCTCTCTCTCAGAAATAAATAAAAACATTAAAAAAAGAGAGGCTATTTTCAATCAGCAAATTTTTAGCTTCAATGTTAGATACTTTATGAAACCTTTTTCTTCTCTATAGACCCTTCTAGTCTGCCGCTGCTAACTGAATGAGTGACCTTGGTAATAGATTTAATTCCTCTGAATCTCCATCTCTTCATTACAAATGTAAAATGGTTGGCCTAGATCTATGAATTTCTAAAGTTTAATTACTCACATGTACCCTAAAATGATCTTTTAAAACCTATACTGACTCATATATTTTAAGTTGGCATTGTAATGTTTCCTCATGAGTGTAAATAGTTGGGAATGATGTAATTTCCAGCATGTTGTAAATATGGACATTTAAAAATAAAGCTGTTATACCATTTTTTTAAATACACCCAATGGAATCTAAATACCATAGTGACTTGATACCCCCATCATGTAAAAATAAACAACTGACAATTAGGTCTTCCTCCATTTTGAGTGACAACAAAGATCTGAAAGCCACTTGATTTGAAATAGAATTTGATACACGCCCATTTTCACATTCTCAACACCAAGTCTTGAATTCCCATTTAACACTTACATCCAAAGAACAATGTGCCCGAATAAGATTTCAGAATCAGCATGAGAGGAATATTTTCCTTTAGAAAATAATTGAAAAGCAATTGTGAAAAGTAAGTGGGAAAGGGAACTACCTTGAGAATTTGGGCTTAAACACAAATTCTCACAAAAGTCAACATCAGTACGTATGAAGGTGAGTATGTGAAAACTAGTTTCTTAAAAACCATAAATGCTGGGCGCCTGGGTGGCTCAGTCGGTTAGGCCTCTGACTTCAGCTCAGGTCATGATCTCACAGCTTGTCAGTTTGAGCCCTGCGTCAGGCTCTGTGCTGACAGCTCAGAGCCTGGAGCCTGCTTCAGATTCTGTGTCTCCCTCTCTCTCTCTGCCTGTCCCCCGCTCACACTCTGTCTCTCTCTCTCTCCTTCAAATATAAATAAACATTAAAAAAAATCTAAACAACAACAAAAAAAAAACCCAAAAATGCACATGTGCTTCTTGGCTATTCTCTGTGAATACTCATGTACCTCAGTTTGGAAATTGCTATAAGTGGTTACATCCTTCCTTGTGTGTATTTATAGATTATTCAGGTGTTGCATCCTACACAGTACTTTGCCTAATGTCTTGAATTTAGTAGTCAACTAATATATAATAAATTATTTAACATATGTGTGTGTGTGTGTGTGTGTGTGTGTGTGTAATTCCTAAAGCCAAATTTAGGCTATATGATAGTATAGCTATCTTGAATGTCTTGAATTTAGTAGTCTATATATTTAGCAGTCTATATATGTTAATCAACTTATTATATATATATATATATATATGTTTGTGTATATATATATATATATAATTCCTAAAACCAAATTTAGACTATATGATAGTATGTCTAATCATACATACTCAAAATCTGTATTTAAATGAACATGGCATTGTTATTATGTTTTTCACTATTTATTCCCAAACATGTTGAACTGTCTGATTAGAGCACTATAGTACAATGAGTTCATGGATATGCTGCATTTATTAACACGAGGAAATTAATCTATTATAACTACATTGGCAGGCTTACCATTTACACTTTCTATGATTTTTTTCCAAAGAACACTATATCTCATGTTTTCATCTTCAACATTTTGCTTTCTTCATAGAGTTCTATGTACCACTTAACCACACATTGCCAATCACACTTAACCTGTCCATGAATATGCACCAATAGCTGAAATGCACCAATAGGTGCATTTTGTTTCCAGCAGAAACTATTTCTAAGCAAATCTAAGCAGGCATTTTATCTGGGGACCATGTGTCTAACAAAGCAGCCATTTCTAACTAAGGATACTAAAGTCGGTGTTACAGCAAATTTACTTTGCAATGTTATCACACATGCCAAACATAATATTGAAATACCAACAAAATGACTGTTATGCACAATACACTATAATTAACCTTGTAAATTCACTGTATTTACAGCCTTAACATGTATGTACTTTAGTGAAAGGAACCACAGTGCTGAAAGCAAATGTGAAATTTGCTAAATAAATTTTTGGAAGCTTAAGTCATTTGACCTTTCCAGTTTAAACAACCTAATATAGGAGTTAGTCATTCTTGGATATGGGACATTACAAACAAACTGCCCAAAATTATAGTCATCATGTTCTGGGATATCCTTACTCTGAATTATTACAATAAATTTCCCTGAAGAGTTTAAATGAATAAAAGAGTACTACTCAGCCTCCTGAAATCACAGGTAAATCTATGAATCAATCATCCCTCTAGTATCTGAGAACACACAAACAGGACTTACAAGTTGTTCCTGGAAGGTTACAGGGCACTTGAGGAATTTTGCTCCAAGTTCCAGGATTTAAATTTATTTCATGACTTATAAGATGTTTTCCTTAGCAAACTGAATACTGACTTAAATATTCAATCTTCAGTGATATATAAATTCCTTACTTCTATTTAATATTTATTCAAGAAACACACAGGAAATAAATTATGACTGATAAATGGGAAATCAGACCTGGAAGTGATCCCTTGGGCTTCTATCTTCAATACCTAAACAAGACTACCTCTGAAATCTGAGGTGAATTTCCAGAATTTCCAAGACAGCAACTGTTACTTACTTCTCAAAGGTAATCTGAAATAATTCACTTAGAAAATGATTTAGCATTTAGTAGCCACAACTAGGATCTCAATGTGAGAACTTCTGTCTACTTAAAAAAAAATGGTAGAACTGAAAACACTTTGTAATAATAATAATTTAGAAGTACTACATATATGAATACACATACTATTTGTAACAAATACCAATTATATTTAACTGAAGATTTACATGTAAAATGCAATGAGTACTAAGTATCAGGTATTCATGGAATTCTCTTTTTAAACATTTTTAGCTAAATTTGTGTAGTATGTGTGTAGTCCCTCTTTCCCTCTCCTTCTCTCTGCCTTATCATTTGTCCTCTGCTTTCTTACTGTTAAAAAAAAGAGACAACAGACCCAAAATGCAGTCACTCATGCTAAACCGCATGTCAGCACACCAGGACATACTATCTAATCTAAATGAAATTTCAAATGACTCCCATGAATGTAATCTTAAACCAGTAAATCTAGAATTTTCTGGTCAGCACTAGGGAGGTAATCTGCCCACAGACCCCTTCTGTCTCCCAAAGGAAGGTGACCTTGTTTGAAACAAGACACGTTTTCCCTTGTCTCACCCTCCTTCTGCCTATAAAAGCCTTCCATTTTGTACAGCTCTTTGGAGCACCTATTTGCAGACCAGATGCTGCCCAATTCATGAATCTTTGAATAAAGCCAATTTGATCTTTAAATTTTACTCAGGTAAATTTTGTTTTTTTGTTTTTTGGGTTTTTTTTGTAAATTTTGTTTTTTAACACTACCTATACATACCCACATGACCACATTTATTCCCACACCTCCCTCTCTTACAAGATGACACAAAGGAAATCATCTGGGGGATTTAAGTGTGATTAAAGTTTCAATAATCATGCCTGAGCTTCAAAGTTTATAATATTTACAAAGTAGCTAATTCTTTGGCCCTGAATAAGAACTGGTTTTCTACACAATAAAGAAAAAAACACCGTCACAGGAAGGTAATTCAGAATGTATAAATAATTCAGATGGTATAACATGCCTTGTTTTAAAAGAAACAACCCTGAACCATGTTAGACAGACCATCAAAACCAATTACAGAACCAAGTACAGTTATTTGATTCTGAAAAACTATCCAATCATGGATTAGTCTAAGTTCTAAATATATAAGAACTGGAAATCTCTATTTTGAGTACAGAAATACTGTAGAAGACAAACTGTGTACTGTTTAGTTAAATTTTATTTTGTTTGTTTTGGCCTTTTATTTAATATATAGCAAACTGTGGCTCTCTGGATTCCTGGAACTTGGAGAATAACAAACAAACAAATAAACAAAAATCTTTCTGGATAGCTGACTTTTCCTTGTAACTAAGGTTTTATTCTTGTTATGAAAGCTAACACTAAGTACTCACTCAGTGCCACAGTCTATGTTGAGTACTTTATATTATCCTCCTAACAACACTACAGAGGAGATGCTTTTATCTCTTGTTATCTCCAATGCATATGTGAGGAAATGGACCCAGATTAGTTAAGTCCTTTGCCCATTGTCACACAGTGAATAGGATGTAAAACCAAAATAAAATCCAGACTTTATGATTTATACCGTTTATACCAATTAAAGCACTGATGCTCCATGGGGATGAGCACTGGGTGTCATATGGAAACCAACTTGACAATAAGCTATTTAAATAAATAAATAAATAAATAAATAATGCACTGATGCTCATAATCATCATCTGTGAAAGAGACATTGTAAAATGTGTAACTAAGTAATTCATTACCAGAGAGGAGAGAATATAATTTAACCATTTATTGATACCTCAAGGCCACAATCATGAATATTTCTACTTGTTCTATAGACTTTGCAGTCGCGGGATCAGATCCACTCAGGGTTTGCTAAGCCTGGAAGGCTAGAAGGCTGTGTGTGGCGTGTGGCTCCCTGTAGCCCTCTGCAGCCCCAGGCAGATGTAACTTGACAACCTGTGTATGTTATCATAGCCCTTCTGGCTCTTGTCCTTTACCCAGGCTGTCAGTTGTGATGTTTACTATATTTGTGATCTTTTTCCTTTTTTCAACATTTAGATTTTCATCTCCTATCAGCTTTGAAACTGAATTACTCGGCAAGTTATAACTACGTATCTAAAGTAAAGTAGATTCTGACTGGGACCTCAGTGCTATAAGATTAAAGAACTTCATTACACAAGTTTGTGACAGACCTACAAGACATGTTTGCGATCCTGCTTAACAATGAGCCAAGGTATTTCCTTTATAATTATTTGGGGAAAAGCATATCGTAGTAAATATATTAGGCTATCAAGGTCTAATTTTATTATCTGTCATCAGTTTAAAGAAGATGATAATGTTAAACTAAAAGGAATACAGAAATATGTGAGTGATTGAGATGTATAAAATATTACAGTTGGTAGAACATGTAAAATTTCCATCTAGTTTACTTTCAAATCCAGTGTAGTTTTAGAAAACTGTTTGACTATACCAAAAGCTTCAGAGGAAATATAAACGGTACTCACAGATTCAAAGAATATATTTCCTGAGTTTCTCAGACATAGAATCTACTAGATTATAAAGGCATTTTTTCTTATCATTACAATCATCTGAGCAGCAACATATAATCATGTCCCCATAACTGAGCAGCAAATGAATAACAGCAAATAAAATGTAATTATTAAGTTACAACCCTTCAAGTCTTTACATCTTAAGATAGTTATTCCACAGGATGGATCATTTCAGCTGTGGATAATTTAACAATGTTCAAATGCCTTTTCATCCTTTATTTGTATTTTTAAAAAGGAATCCATTGCCTTTTCAATTTATTTATTTATTTTTATTTTGCTTTAAACTGGGAAAATAATCTCACAAATCACAGAAGCCTTTTTATTGTGTATGAGAAATTACAGTTCATTTTCATTGTCTATTTTCAATATTTTAAAGAGTATTTAGACTATCTGGATTTTATAAGTGTGGCTGTATCCTTAATATAAACTAATAGCTATTTCTAGCACACTTCCCTCTTCAGAAATTAAGGCAATTACTTTCCTGTCACTTCCTCTCTGGAGCCTTTCTTCTAAAAATAATAAAAAGGAGGCCAAAAAATTTTAACAGTAAACTGGTGTGAGGCAAACAATGTGTTAGCAGAGTTTGTGTTCTCATTCTATTGTTAAATTAACTATTTCAAGTCATCTGCCCTGAAAGTTACAAAACTTTAATTGTCTAGTCAGCCAGTATGGATGAACACCCAAATATTTAGATTATGTCTCTATTTTATAAAGCTTATTTATGGAAAATGGTTTGTGTAGGAAGAAGGAGTGATGCATTTTCTTAAAAAAAAAAAAAAGGTAAGGGTATAACGAATACCTAGTTATCTGTGTTCCTATACCTGTCATGCATGCCTTCATTCAAGAAAGTTACCCACGTTTTACTATTGCTTCATTTTTCCTCTTATATATTGATATAGCACATAGCTTGATAAAGAAGCAAAAATATTAGAAACAAAGGAGTTATGAATATTCACACAAAAATATGTATTTATTATACACAGATTTTGAACCAGGCTCAGAAAAGATTTATATAAGCGCAGAAAGCACAGCTGCTAATTTTACAAAGGTTACAATCTACAACAATAACAAAGTTTTTTATTCACCTAAAATATTAGTATCCATATTTTAGTATCAGATATGTTATCAACATTTTATTGTCACATTGTTTATACTTTCATAAGTCTCTTAAAAATACTCTTAGGTCAAGACATCCCAGACACACAGATAGTATTATGTAAAATAAATGATTTTACAAGGTTCAAGTATATAAAATCAAGCAACCTCATCATCTTATGCTAAGGAATCTTATTGGATTTAGATGTACATCAAGTCATGTAAAACAAATAGAATCCCACAACTGTGCCGAGTAAATCTCAGGTTTGTAACTGGACAAAGCTAGCACAGACACTAGCCTATGAATAGAGCTGACAATTCCTCTGCAGTGCTGACCCTTGTCTGGAGTTTACAGCATGTGCTTGGCTACTCGCCAATATGAACAATGTTTAAATTTTTTTACGGCAGCTCAATGAGCTTTCAAACCTTCATCTGCTTTACTCACTGTGCGTAATAAAAGGCAAGCCAATGTATTTTCTCATTTCCTTTTCATCACTAATAAGAGCAACCATCAACTTATGAAGGATATAGTCTGCTTTTACTTCCAGCTTTCTTTCCCCAGTAGCTCTGCACTGAAGCACTAAGAGAACACCATTATCCTACCCATCATCATTGCAACAGATTTGGATATAAAGCAGCGTGTATCGTGTCACTAAAAGATAACAACTATATACAGTAAAAGTCCTTGGGAATTATATCTGTACTTGAATATCAATATTGTAAAGGAATTTACTGCTTTATACAAGCCTTTATATTCTAGAAAGCTTAAAAGATTATGGAATTTCTGATAGCAACACAAAACTTTGCAATCGATGACACTAATAACATTTTCAAAGCAAGTTTCACACACGATCCTTATATAAAACAACCTGATTAGTAATTTAGGAATCATGTACATTTGAAGCCATATCTATTCACCTAAAAGATTTATTATTAATTTTTTTAAAGTTATGTGTATTATATTTATTAACTGATTATGTGTGCTGCCTCATTCTAAAATCAACAAAAAGAAATATAAGAATGTATGCAGCAGCACAACACTGTCTGCAGTTCAGTCTGATATTCCAATCTATCCTCCACTTGTCTTCATTTCTTTTAGAAAGATGTTTAAATACATTTACAAGGAGATATACTATAATGACTAAACATGTATATATGCTAAGTATACAGTGCTAATGTATGTGTATACATGGATATATATACTATGCATCTGTATATGCATTATATACGCATATAATGTATATGCATGTCACCTACATCTATAGGCACACCTATACACATATATAAATATACCCACACATATATTTACATATATGTGTGTACACACACACACACACACATACACACGTATCTCACTGTTTATGAGCTTTGAAAAGACCCAGTATGTGTAGCAGATATGTCAGCCATCTACAAAATTCATTTCCAATCTGCCACTTGGAGATCTGTCAAACTAATAATGAAGCATATTGTGCAAGCATACACACTGGGCACATAGGGAGTGTTTTCTGAGTCCCGGTTCCCCACTTGCCATCATCTCCTATCAATCATGTCCTCAGCAACAGCAGGGGCAATGGAAATAGAAGCAGAGGTAATTAGAGGTGTGACTCAGTTCAACACGCATGAAAAATAAAGGCCACAGAAACTCTCTTAAAACATTTTTACATTATAGTCTTACTCAATTATATATTGCAAAAAAGAGGAAAGGATTATGTTAATGAATATGAAGTTCTTGCCTCTTTAAGTAATGCCAATCTTTTTTCTCAGCTCTAAAAACTAAATTCTCTGGGGATGCCTGGATGGCTCAGTTGGATAAGCATCTGGATCTTGATCTCAGCTTAGGCTGTATGTTCCTGAGATTAAGTCCCACATTAGGCTCTGTGCTGATGTAAGGCTGCTTGGGATTCTCTCTCTCCCTTTCTCTGTTGCTTTGCGCCTCCACCTCTGTCTCGCACACACTTTCTTTCCCTCTCTCTCTCTCTCTCAAAATAAATGAAATAAATTTGAAAAAAAAAAAAGTAAAAAACAAATTCTCTTGCCACATCCTTGGTTACAGGAACTTGCTTATTTTCACATTATTGTGACTTGTAAAGTATCATCAAAAGAAAAATATTAGCTTATTATATTATGAGAAGGATTGGGTTTCAGAATTAGACAGATCTGAGTTTATAACCTGGAATTGTGACACAGGAAAATTAGCAAATTATCTTAGCCCTACTCTGGTAAATATGGCTAATAATATTTACTCCATAGGGCTCTTGTTGAGGATTAAATAGTGTATTAATTGCTGAGTACATACTTGGCAATCAATAAATGGTAATTCAAATGCATTTACCACTTACAGGATATTTACAATTCAGAATGCAGCAGATTACTATTAAATATTTTTTTAAAAGATGAAGATTAGAGCACAAAGGGAATATATATAGGGAAAAAAAGAAAACTGTGAAACAACAGTGTTGGTGAGGATGTGAAGAAAAAGGAAGCCTTTTGCACTAGTGGTAGGAATGCAAATTTGTGCAGCCACTACGAAAAAGAGTACAGAGGTTCCTCAAAAAGTTAAAAATAGAGCTAACCTATGATCCAGTTATTGCACTACCAGGTATTCACCCAAAGAATACGAAAACATTAATTCAAACAATATATGCAGTTCTGTGTTTATTGAAGAATTATTTACAATAGCCAAACTGAGGAAGCAGACCAAGTGTCCACTGGTAGATGAATGAAGAAGTGAGATATATATATATGGATACACACACACCACACACACATATATATATATACACTGTGTATACTGTGTATATATGTATATATATATATGAATATTGACTAATATGAAATATTAGTCAACCATAAAAAAGAATGAAAGTCTGTCATTTGCAACAACATAGATGGAGCTAGAGAGTATAATGCAAAGTGACATAAGTCAGTTAAAGACAAATACCATATGATTTCATTCATATGTGGAACTTAAGAAAAAAAACAAGTGAGCAAAGGGGAAAACAGAGAGGCAAACCAAGAAACAGACTCTTACCTGTAGAAAACTGGAGGTGCTTGGGAGAATGGGTGAAATAAGTGATGGGGATTAAGGAGGACACTTGTTATAAGGAGCACTGGGTGTTGTATAGGGATTGTTGAATCACTGTATTATACACCTGAAACTAATATTACACTGTCAAATATACTGGAATTTAAAATAAAAAACCTGTCCTCTGTTCTGTAGTCAAATTCCTAAACATCCTTGCTATTTTATACTTACCTAAACAAATTTCTCCTTTTGCATGAAACAAAATGTGAGTTAAGTATCAAAAAAGGAATGTTGTGAGGGCATAACTGTCTGTAGAATGTAGGAAGACATAACTCTGCTCTCTTATAGAGACTGCACACAGCATACCATGACCATGGCATGAATCAATTTCCAAAAGTGAAAACAAGCCAGTAGCCTGAGGAACATAGCACTTCTGGCAGGGGAGCCAGAAATAAATGTTTGTGATGGGTCTCAGATATTTCTGAAGAAACAGAGTGGAAAGTATTGCATAGCATCCTTAAAAAGCACTACAGCCCTGAGTCTCACAGGCTATTTCTACAAACACAGGCTGGTGGGCTCAAGCTCCTTACTCCCCTGGTCCTCTTCACAAGGGAGGCCGAGGGAACACTGGTCACACACGAGTGTTCTCCACTCAAATTCCAGTCTCATTTATTACCAACTACAACCTTGGACAACTGCCCAATTCCTCAACATCTCTAGTCTCCTCTCATGGTATGGGCGCATGACAGTGCCTTCCTCATAGGCAGCTGGGGAGGATTAAAACAGTACCAGCTCAAATATTCACCAGAGGACAGAAATAGTGGATAGTCAGGTGCTGCTCTAATAACAAAAGAAGAACAATGCTAGAACTAGAACCAAAGAACTTTTTATACCAAGACTATTAATACAATATGTCCGGTAACTAGCCACACCTATCTGTCATCTTTGCATTATCCACACAACACAAAAAAGAGAGAACCAAATGTCAGGTTTGATGCCATGTCAGCACATCAGAGTATCCTAAAAGGGGACTAACGCCATAGCAGCTGTCTGAACCCTTTGCTCAAGGAAATACCCTCAATCTCCAAATGCTTTGTGTTTGATATCTCTTTTACTACTCTGTTCACATTCTCAGCTCCTGTAGTACCGAATTCCAGCCACTGAATGTCAGTCACTTTTTCCAGCTCTGTGCCAGTAACATTCTTCCACTGTTTGTAAATATCCACCTTCATGTAATATTCCTGAAATCGTTATTCTTTCTCTCACATAAAGGATCTTAGCTTTGCTTTCTTTGCAGAAGTGTCACTTTCCAATTATCTATGCAGTTAGTAAGATTTCACATGCCTTTAACAGTTATATAAATTTCTAAGTGAATTCTAAATGAATCCCAGTAAATTCTAAGTGAATCTAAGTAAGTCCTGAGGTACTATCACGAGATGCTTGAGCTTGGGTTCCAATTTAGGCTCTGCTAATATGTAATTTGACCTTTTAGCCTTAATTTATATTTCTGTAAAAGAGGGGTTATTCTAGACCAGGGTCTCTCAACTTTGACATAGTGTGCTTGGAGAATTTATGGTTATAGAGGCTTCCCTGTGCATTATATGATATTTAGCAACAACTCTGGCCTCTAAACACTAGATGCCAGTAGCAATCCCCTCCCCAAGCTGTGACAATCAAAAATACTTTCTTCAGACATTTTCAAATGTCCCTTGGAGGCAAAATCACCTGGGGAAAGAAATCAGTTTACACTGTAAAATTCTATGGGTGGCACACAGAAAGAATCTGCATTAGCACTTGATTCCTTGATATTTCCACTAAAATCTAACTTCTTTGAGGGCAGGGACACTTCCTGTTGTGTTTTCTGCCATATTTCCAGTGGATGCTTGGTATAGTAGGTATTCTTTAAACTTTGTTTGATGAAAATGGATAAATGATGCAATATTTAACTCCAGAGATATTGAATCCTCTCCATTTAATTACCTTTTAGCAACACGTGTCGATGAATCTGTAAGCAATATTCATCTTTCATACTTACTCCTTTTTTCCCTTTATGAACTTATGGATATTGTGTTTGCTTCTTTTAGCAAAAATTCAGTCCAGGTACTCTTTAGAATCCAAGATGCTTGGAAGCAAGAACTATATTATCCTTCCCCCCAGTTGAGTACATTAGTCGATTCTGGATGCCATAAAACCTTTACACATGTTGACTGATACACTGAAATATTCCATCTTCAATAGCAGCATGAGATAGACAGCAAATGGATCCAAATCTCTGAAATATACATTTTCCTCTCTAATAACTACCAGAGAAGTAAAAAGGTTCCTTTCCAATCATTTATATATACAGATTTGTTTCTGAGTTTCACAAAACTTTACATGTTCTTTATGCATTAATTCAAGAATGGTATTCTCTCATCCCATAGCATATGCTTTCTCTTGTTGAAAGTGAGTCTTGAATGTCAAAAAGCAGCAGCTGTTCTCAATTACAGCATCCACTTTTAACCTTTTGTGGCATAGTAGCTGACCACTGAACAGAAAATTCAGGAATATTTTTACATGGAGGGTCCTTCACTATTAGAAGTCATCCTTACTTCTTATTTTAATTTTATTTTTATAATACAAAAAGTCTGTGAGTGCTCATACAATGGTTATGATTTTCATGATCTCAACTCACCCTTGGAATCTCTGGGTCTCCTCTCACAGAACAAACCTGTGATTAGAAGTCCAGGTTGTGATACTGTTTCTAAAGAACAATCAACAGCTACACATCTCAGAGGACTATCTGAATAGTGGTAAATAACATGACCAAAGTTCATATTACAGTTTTCCTACTATCTTGAATTCTGAGCCCTAAAAAAGACATCCATAAGTGATTACAGTTCTCTGCCAACAGGATGTTTTGTCCGCATTCTGGAAGATGAGAAGCTACAGGAACAGAGCATACATGCAGTCTCTCTAGTCATATGATTCTTTCCAAATGGCTCTTACTTTAGGAGCACTTTCATCAAACATTATCAAAACTTAAACTTCTCTCTCCAATTGCTTTCTATTAAAGTGTAGTGCCAGCTGTCAGAGCTGTAATGTAAACCCTTATTAGCTTTTATAAGTTCTACTCTGGAACTAATAAGGGATTGTCAAAACTCCAAACACAGACAGATGGGGGGAGAAATCACAGGAAAGAAGTTGGAAAGTGCGCAACGAATCTGTACTTGCAAAGCGATCATTGTGAAACTATTACCAATGACTTTCACAGAATCTAAGTATCTCAAGAGGGAGAAAAAGACCTACTTCTTATTTCTCATAAGGTTTGATTTCCTTTCCTTGGAGAGGGGCTGACTAAAAACAACAAAACAATATGGAAAAGTTAATGAAATATCAATTATCTCTTTTTAGAATCATAATACGTATTCTGGAAAAAATTACATTGCATTTTTCAAATTTTATAATCTAGAAGCTTCATAATATCTGACTAGCTGGAAAGAAAAGCAGGTTGAAAAATTAAAGATGAATATTCTTGACAAAAATTATAGATTATCTATCAGCTTTAAAATATTTGTTTTATATAAAGGCATGCAGCAAATCAGAACCAAGGAAGACTGTCTGTATAAACCCTAGAGTAGTCTAAGTTAAAGAAATGAAATTTCAAGAGTTCCTTCAAACTTAACTACTTGATGGTAAATTACGAAGCCAGATCCATGAGCAGTTTGACAAGCTGATATTTAATAAGCTGCCAAATAACGATAATTTTCATATGTTCAAAATAACTAATATTCCACCTCTCACTGAGAAATGGGCTTAGATGTGTCTTTTCCTTTGAAAATTCTAATCACTTTTCTGACGGGTTTACATTTACTAGATACTTAGTGAGTGTTATACAAAACAATGTTCTGATCTTGCTTTGAAAATGAGACTGAAAATGCAATGACAGAAACAACTTCTTTCACGTAAAATTAGAGCTATTTTACTTTCTGCAACTTATATTATTTTCCCCCATGTCTTAAATTCCCATAGTAAATACAGTACTGGGAAGCTCAATCCATACTTTTTGACAGGTAGGCTCCGAAACAAACTATTTCAATGAGAAAATTATTTGTGTGGCCCAAAGAGTATTTGGCATAAAGATGTTGCCTACATTATTATTTCTACCTTTGAGACACTGGACCAGGCAAAGTATCTGAATATTCACAGACTTCAGCATAGTTAAAAAAAAAAAAAAAAAAAAAAGATACCCTAAAAGCTAATACCCTACAGTTATTTGACAAGGGGTGATTGTGAACTGGGTTAAAACCTTGGGAAAATATCTTCATACTAACCTATAAAATGGCCTTCCAGGCCAAGACAAAAAGTAGTAAAAGACCTATTTATGAAAGAAATGTCTTACTATCTTTTCCTCTTTGAATAATGGAATTGTCAAGATTATACAACTAAAGTTAACTCATACAAGGTAAAATAATCCACATTTTACTAACACACTGTATTTCTCATTTAGTTGTAATCCTGTATTAGAATGTTACTAACATTCTGGGTCACCTGGGTGGCTCAGACAGTTAAACATCCAATTTCGGATCAGGTCATGATCTCACGATTCGTGGGTTCACGCCCCGCGCCGGGCTCTGTGCTGACAGCTAGCTCAGAGCCTGGAGCTTGTTTCAGATTCTGTGTCTCCCTCTCTCTCTGACCCTCCCCTGCTCACGCTGTCTCTCTCTCTCTCTCTCAGAAATAAATAAAACATTTAAAAATTAAACAAAAAAGAATGTTACTAACATTTACAAAACTGCCCATGATTTTTGTCTTTTACAGTGATTCACTGATGATCATCTAATTTGTACTTATTAATTAGGAGATATTTCAATAGTTACACATGAATTCATTCTACTCCTTAAATTTAAAAACAGTCATATCTCTCCTAAATATGTTTGTAATTAAATTGTCCTTGACTAATCAAAATAATCTGATATGTAGTTTGTACAGAATAAAGAACCCACATCTCTTTTTAGTATCTTAAATATGCAAATCCATGGTTTAAATTTATACTGTTTGTTTTTATACAGACTCAAAAATGAACTACAATACTTAAATAATTCACAAGCCAAATACACTCCCTTCTTTTTTCTGTCTTTTTCATATCTTTTAAGTTTTTTAACACGTATTCATTTTTGAGAGAAAGAGAGTGCTCTTTTTCATGTTAAAAAAAGTTTTTACTTAATTGTACATTGACACGATCTGATTGAAAGTTTCCAGTAATGTCCGATAGTAATTCATGTAAGCATATTTAGCATTTACTTCACAAAATTTATACTGTTTTTTTCGCTGCCTTTTTACTATTTGGGTGATTCTTAAATATACATAATTAATATTTAAAATAAATCAGAGATACAGTTAGTTGTATACAGAGTCAAGTAAAATGGTTGGACAAATATTTTTACTTACTTGATTACTTCTTTTTGATTCACATGATTCCTTCAAGGCAAGAATATTATTTATTGCTATAACCTCCCCAATTACCTAAGCTAGTCCTGTATACAGTGAATATTAGGACCTATTACAGTGAAAAATTTCTGGGTTTAACATTTTTACAATGTAGAATTTTTATTTTATTTTGCTATTTTTGTTTGTTTCCTAAACTATAGTTTCTTAAATCAGTTAAAAATCTGAAAGCCTTTGTGGCACCTGGGTGGCTTAGTCGGTTAAGCGTCTGACTTTCGCTTAGGTCATGATCTTGCGGTTCGTGGGTTCGAGCCCCGTGACAGGCTCTGTGCTGACTGCCAGCTCAGAGCCTGGAGCCAATTTCAGAGTCTGTATCTCCCTCTCTCTCTGACCCTCCCCTGCTCACGCTGTCTCTCTCTCTCTCCTAGAAATAAATAAAAACTATTTTTTTAAAAATCTGAAAGCCTTTCTGGGTCTACAATAATAAAAATGTCCCTCTCTAAATTTAAGGCTGCTTTTGAATAAGCAGCAGAAAAAAATGCTAGAAAGGATAAGAGATTGAGTCAAACACTAGATGGTAAAAATCAAGAATGACTGATGTTGAGAAGAAGAAAAATAAAAGCTAACAATATGAGAATAGAGGAAATAACACCTGTAACTGAATAGGCTAGAAGCTTAAAGAAACTAAAAATGAAGGCTCCTTGGAAAAGGAAAACCCTATTTGGAAGAAGGTAGACAACCATTGAATAAATAATGAATAGAAAGATATATAAATTCATTAAAGACATGTTCTCTCCCACCAGGTATCTCTAAGGCCTAAGGTTTAAGGTAAGCGAGAGGCTATTTGAATGGATGGGTTTGTCACATCTGTTTTAACACAGATGAAACAAGGAAGTAAGGAAGATCACACATTCTAATGATGCTCATGACTAATCATAGCGATGACATTCAAATACCTTTAACCCACCGCTAGGTACTCTACAATGGGCCAGTTATTCATTGGTAATTCTAAAGGGTAGATATTATCACTCCCCTTTTATGGATGAAGAAACTGAGGCTCAAATTGTTTAACTGCCCACTTGGTAAGCAGCATTTCTGGGGCTCTTGAGTCCAAGCACTCAAACATTTGTCAGTGACAGGAGCATTTTGTTAAATAAAACAAGTAAACACAAACTGATGTTTGAGGACAAACCTGGAGAGTTTTCCTGCATCGTGATAATGCTAACATAACTTATTATATAAATTGGTTAGAAGACACAGAAACTTGTATAAATCAAGAGTTTTATAGCCGTTATAAAGCTGTCACATTGTGTCTGTCTAATTCACTTGTAAGTTATTTACATTATTAGTTATCTGTGGCATATTTTATTAAAACAAATTCATTGGTTTGAAAAATCATTGGTGTACAACTGCTAAAGTCAAAGTGGTGATGGAGGGTTGTCATTTTAAACTCAGGGAAAACAAGTCAGTTTTTCATAGTTCAAGGTAAGAAACCCGATACTTTCAGTGCAGTAATTAGCAAAGGAAGCAATGCTTTAAGCACTGGGTGTAGTTTGTACTTTGTTTTGTTTGTATGTAAAACACAAATCATTTCAGTGTTTTCCTAAATAGAACTTTGCTTTATTATAGGTATGTGAGGCAATTGATTTTTAGCAAGTCAGGAACATAAAATTCATATAAATTCATAAAAGAGAAAAGATCATTGTCACAGGTACCATACAAAATGCTATTACTTTATCTCATCTATTCATTAATTAGTATAATGATAGTTAGGTGGATCTAATCTTAACTTGTTGCAACTGTTTGTGACCTAAATGTCAAATGTGCTCATTTCAAATTAGATGAACTGAACATTGTGTCTGAAAGACATAGTAGATTCAAAGACAGATAGCATAAAGTAGTATGTTCTCTCCAAAGGTTACTTTCTAAGCATGCACAGTTGGAATGGTTCATTTAGTAACTACTCTTTCAATAAGTATCTCATTGAGAACTTAATTATACTTGGCTAGTTCTAGGCAGGATGCTGTTAAGAAAAGAATAAGATGTGGCCCCTTCCCTCAAGGAACTTCCAGTCTAAAAACAACTGGAAAGAAATGCTTCTGAATTCATTAAAACATATGAACTCATTGCAGTTACTGAATGTGGAAACAGACTCAGTACTAAGTGCTAAGAAATTTCAACAGAGTTCAATTTTCTCTACCTCCTCTGTCAGAGAAAGCAGAATCTCCAAACCATTTTGTTATTGAAACCTTGATAGGTTCCTTAAAACTTTCTGAATTAACAGAGAAATGAATGTGAGGGTAAGAACTGATATCATAAGTCCTAAGTGACACAAACATAATAGTGGACAATCATCAAAAAGACGAGATGTCTTCATACATGGTATCAAACACACTTTTCTATTAAGCTGCTAATGTTTATTCCTTAAACAAGGAATAAAGTTTGCATTCCACAATGAATGCACAGAGATAAAACACAGAGCTACAGATTCTTTAGTGACATTAATAAGGTATTTGGTACATTAAATCTAAACAAAGTTTGTAGAAGCAGGAATATTTATAGTAACCTCCTGTTATCTGCCTCAAATGTAATTAATTGACTATATAAAAATCCATTAGCATTCTCATTTTTTTTCTCCCCAAGCTAAATCAAAGCAGATAACATAATTTATTATCCAGGATTAAAAAATAATAATAAAGTTCATAAGGTTCTCTTGGCATTCATGCAAAATTTCTTCACATCTCCAAACTTAAAAAGTTAAAAGAATTACAGTGGCATGTAAGAAGTATAAATGATTTCTACAGTAAAAGAAATCAAGTTTATTTGGATTGTCAGTGATTGAAAGTAAATAGTAGATGATTTAGGCTTGTAATTTTAATCTTTAATGTTATCATCTTAAAAGAGTTTTATTGACCTCCTATAAAAACAGCTCAACCTGCAATTTGCCCACATCCAGCAAGTCAACCCAAATACCAGAAACACGGCCCAAATGCTTAAGCCACAAACAGTAAATTAAAAGAGATACCGTTATTTGCTCCTCTATCATTAAATTGACAGAAGATTTATTTAAACTAAATCTGTATTTTAAAATTATATACTAGAGAAACTAGCAGAAAACCAAGTCTAATAGATGATTTCTTACTTTTCTTACTAATTATTGCATTATCTTTATCAGATGAAGCATGCATAGTTTTTTTATGTGCATTTCTATTTTACCAAATTTATCATAAGCACTCACTACTCTCGTGGAACTGCCTTTTTATGTATTTCCAGCTTACATGGCATGCAATTCCCCACTAATTCTTTAGTTACCAATATTTCTTTCATTCCTCTCTTATCTTCTCCCTCTAGCCAGTCCTTGAAAGACAAAGGTGTACCAGTTTCTATTCTTAGCTTTCCCATGTTCATTCTTTCTTGGCACAGAAAAGGAAAAGCAGCAACAGAAAGCATCTAATTGTAGAAAATTTTAATTTCCTATCACTTATATCCTCCCAACAAATACCTTCTTCCTCATTAGCACTAATAATTTATTTTTAGTCTAAACTACTATGAACTTAGCCCTGTTTAATAATTCAGTTCAAGGGCACCTGGGTGGCTCAGTCAGTTAAACATCGAACTTTGGTTTAGGTCTTGATCTCACAGTCTGTGGGTTTGAACCCCGCATCGGGCTCTGTGCTGACAGCTCAGAGCCTGGAGCCTGCTTTAGATTCTGTGTCTCCCTCTCTCTCTGCCCCTCCCCTCCTTGCTTTCTGTCTCTCTGTCTCTCTCTCTCTGTCTCTCAAAAATAAACAATAAAAATTTAAAAGTATATAATTCAGTTAAAATTCTATGTGTTTTTAAGACCAAAGACACACACACACAAGAGATTTCTGATCTATGAACCAAACTAATTTAGCAGAGATAATGTTTACCTTTGTTTTCCTAGTGTCCAGCACAGGCTTTAGTGCATATTACAAAACTCAGTAATTGTTGAATAGTTGAATAAATGGTGAAAATATATTTTCCACTACTCTTTTTTCTCATTTCATGAAAAATGTACTGTTGTGAAAGTTTATATATAAGAACAGTGTAATTCAATGGTTAGAATTCTGGTCCTGTACAAAGATAACTTTGGTTTTAATTATAGTGCTGAAATTGATGGATGAGTTTTTTGACAATAAAATGTTTTTATCAGTATATTTTTCCTATTTTTCCAATGGATATTGTCCTATTTTCAGTGTTTACTTAACCAAATTTTAACTGTCCCAATTATCCACTTAGATTGGAATAAATAGTTCAGAATATTTCATCACTATAGTCAGAAAATGGTCTGGTTATGAAATTTAGATTGTCTATAAAGCCCCCCTGTGGAACAAACTCAAAACACAAACTCTAATGGGAGGAAATTCTACTTATTTTGAGATTTTGAGATAATGATTCAAATTATAAACTTTGTCTTTTAGAATGTGTAAGCTATGTAAGGTGGTTAGCCTCTTCTCCTTACTCCAAAAGTTTCTAATCCCAGCAGTGATGATTCAAATCTCTCAATGCAAAGACTCATTATTAATGAACAAATTCCATTATTAATTTTGAAATACTCAAAATTAATCTCTCCTTCCTCTACATTGCCAAAGCTCCTTGTACTTCTGGTAGAAGATTGATTGGTCTGTCTTGCATTAAAATTATTCATTTATGTATTTGTCTTTCATAGTAGATGGTGAGTTCCTGCAAGGTAGATACAATTCATCTATGTTTCCCCTGTGTCTAGCACATTATTACTTTGTACTAATAGATGGTCAAAAACACTTATTGAATTATATTTGGCATACTTTTTTTTGTATATTGAAGATGTGTGGTGATCTATATATCCAGATTTTATTAGATATCTCTCAGGCTAAGCTTATACTTCTCGAAATATGACATTTTTGGCTAGTAACTCTTCTAAACAATCTAGAAACAGAAAGATGTGGGAAATAAACTAAAATAGATACACCACACATTAACAGATTCTTGGTTACTTTATGCAAACGCACTGTGGTCCTCCTCCTCCTTCAATTTACAGTGCTCTGAACTCCAGTAGAATCTGTGTGCTCGTAGGGTTTCTTGGTCGCTGTTACCACTGGACTAAATCACAGGGAAGCAGTGTGGACTGAGGTTGAGACGGCAACCTTTGGAATGAGACTGCCTGGTTTCAGATCTCAAATTCAACACTTATTAAAGAAACTAAGGCAAGATATTTAACCTATGAAAGCTTTGTCCTCATTTTTTTTAATGGAGATAATATGTACCTATAGGCTATTTGGGGGGATAAATAAAGATAGCTCACGGACACGACTTAGCATATAAGCACACTGTCTAGCATCCGGTAAATAATAAATGAATGTTTAAAAAAAGTTTTTGAGCTCTGATACAGTGCTTCCAATGAATTTGGTATTCATTAAATATTCCTTTAAATAAAGTGAATGAGTCTTGTCTTTTTCTGTGTTAGGCAACTGAAAGTCTATTGTTGCTAATCACTGTGTTATAAAATTATCCTGTTTAAAATTTAGCTGTACGTGTATTCCAAGTAGTGGGGATGTCAAGGTATTGTCTCATCCTTTTTTTTTAAGAGTGACACAATATTTTTTTGAAAAACAAAACAAAATCAAACAAAAGTAATCTCATGAAATATATGAAGTTTTTTAGCTATCTTTTCATCGGTTTCTTTTCTGGGGATTACCATTCCTCTGTGTGCCTGAATTGAGGTACTGCTGCTAAAATGTTGATTTGTGAGAGTCACAGCAAGCTATTCAGATCAATCTACAAGCTTTCTAAAATCCACCAAAAAAAGTTAAAAATTAAAAAAAAAAAAGGAAACTATAACAATCACAAGAAACACCAGCAACATCACTGACAACAACAGCAAAATTACAAGATTTGAACCAGATACAGAACTAATTGGTTGAGTACTGGATCTTTAAGATGTAGTACAGTAATGCCCAAACTATATAGTTAAATAAACATTTGTTAAATATGTAAATCAGAACAAAGCAGAATACCTTGACACATTCTTTAATAACCTGAATACAGAAGAATTTTGTGATTAAAAAAGACTGGAAGTGAAAACTCACCTGTAAACATCAGCAAATGTCAAGATATAACCCTAAGACCACACTCTACCTTTAAATTACATCACTAAAAATTCATCCCCTCTGTAAATTACAATCACATCCCCCTTCATGGGCCATCTCTAATTCTATTAAAATTATTGTTCTTGATTTCTTTTCAAGATCTTTGTCTTAAAATAACTTGTTATTGATGCATATGTACCTCATTCCAAAACTAGTATTTTCAAATGCCAAGAGAGAAAGTCTGTGATACATAGCTTCACTATATGGAAAAGGTGCTGTTGATATCCTTCAACATAATAAACTACAAGATTCAAAGATATAAAACTTTGACATAAATGCTATCTCTAGGAGTAATCTTGACATGGAATGCAATTTAATAGCATAGTAGTTACTTTAAAAAGTAGTTCAGTAAATCAAGATGAAGTTAAAACATCAATTTTGAATTCGCTGTGAGTTTTCTGAATACAACTTAATGTGACTTTTTATATGTGCTACTAGTTTGTCCTCAAGACAGCATGCATGTAACATAAGTTAATTATTTCTATGCTTTATTTCTATTAATACTTTTATATGATTCTATTTACCTCACTGATACTCATTTTTCTATTCCTATAACTGTCAATATTATTATAAAAATATGAAAATTATTTTAAATCCAAACATCTAATGATTAGGTTTCTTGCTCAATGTTATATTTTGTGAGATAGTTCTGCATAAATTGATGCACATTGATTTCTCTGAGAAGGAGACCATCTATTCCTGTGCTGGTGTGGACATCAGAGGCTAGTTCAGTAGAGATGAAATTAGAAAGAATGAACAATTAATTAATTCCTCCTGAGCTAGGCCTTTATTATTTTATTTAAAATAATTCTCACAAATATCATATATCGCAAAGAATACTACAGTGACAAAATATGATTCAAAGTGGATTATAAAGGCTCTTGAGACATCTGTCCTCATGTATATAAGCAAGTAGTATCTACTATGTTGTTTCAATTTTAAAACTTTAAAAACAGTACTTGGTAACAGTATTTCTGATGGTGCTTGCCAAGGATCTAAATAACATGGAAAAGTATGAGGCTAGAGCATAGCCTTTGCTCTCATTAATGTTTCTTTTTCCTGTAGACCTACTTTAGAGCCAAAAGCAAAGTGTTATGTTCCTTTCACATTGTTAGAAAGGTTAGTTTATGTATAAAGTATGTTCATTTCTTCTGCATGCTTGAGATTTAGAATGGCTACAAAGAGAATACCAAATCCAATTAATGTGCAGAATATAACAGCAAACGAAGGTATTAAAACACTAGATTCCAAGGACTAAGTATTAAAATTCTCCTATGTATTTATACATATTTTAATAATAATGTCAGTGTGTTCTTAAACACTAAACTCTGCCTAATGCTAAATGAACAAATTTTTGGATTAAATGAAAGTTTCATCTGGTATATCATATTTTATATGAAAAAAGGTTATCGTTTAATTTTACTTCTGTGCAAACAGAATTTTAATAAAAATCAATTTGATGGCAGAGTTCAGGTTCTTCGCTATTATGTGAAGACTTGAATATGTAATACATCCTAAGCAGTGATACACATATTCTCCTGGGCAGTCTAAAGGGCCAAATCATGAATCATGGTGATTTTTTTAATTATCCCTCTGTACATCCTGGATTTTTGAATAAAATAAGTTTTATTAAAGCACTAATGCATTGTAAGTAAACTTGTATTTGGTGCACAGATACCACTGGAGAATATATTTTATAACAATGAAGTACTTACCACTAGGAGATAGAAAAGCAAACAGTCAATTTAATATCTTATTCTGTTAGAATTAGATTACCTGATTGCCAGTGATGTTTCTTCCCTCTATATAAAAGAGACAATTTTTTTTTTCTTTCAGTTGATCCAGAGTTATACTTCCCTGGTCGTTGCATAGCAGAGACTACTTAAACATAGCATATGTAATACCTCCAGTGGGGTACAACCCAGCACCGCATAGTCAAACATGTGAATATCTCTATAACAAACTGTGGATCAACACAAGTGAGATAAATTTGGTCTATAAATGAACTCCGTTCAGGCTGAGGCATGTTTTACTGCCAAGTGAGTTCAGGCTGCGTTCATTTCTTCCTATGACTCAATGACGATAAACTCACAGGTGACTAATACAACTCTAAGGGAAACAGAGAACACTCTTACCTTGGCACATAAAACCCCTCTCTTCATAGCCAGCATTGCACGAGCACTTGCCAATGGGTACAAGCCATTCGCCTTCTGTACTGCAGTACATCCTGGGAGGATCTTCCTCCTTAGAATTGTTAACACAAGAACCTCTAACCTCCACCAGGGATTGGGAATCCATAGGCACTGTGTCTGGAAACATGGCCAGATTCTTCACCGTGAATGGGCACTTTTTGAAGTACACTCTCACAGACACCAAGGCGACACAGGCACCAACATCTTGAAATGCCAAATAAAATCCCTTTTTGTTGACAGGACCTACTTCTCTAATCTCAGTGTTGAGTTTAAGAATACGGTCCCCGAGATCCATTTGGGTGAAACTTTCATCAGCTGCAATGGTGTCAATCTTTGTAAATTGGTGTTCTCGAAATTTGACGCCATGATCGTCATCAGACTCCATGTAGTACAAGTTGAAAGTTTCTTTGCAAGTTCCCAAAACCAATGGGATGCTATTGCAATCCCGTAGAGTGAACTTGAGCTCCACATAGATCTTCTGAGCTGAGTTCCTGGGGACCCAGTTTGTCCTCAGCCAATTATTTTGACTGTGATCCATGACATTGCACACCTGGTAAGTCCTGATGGGTGTGTAATGTTCATCCACTCCACTGATCTCTTCCCACTGACAAATTGAAGGAGAAAAAAATGAGAGGCATTATTAATGAATAATAATGCATACAAGATGAGGGTGTTAATGGCATCTTAGGAAATACAAAATATTTAAAGAGAAACTTCAGTGTAACTCAATAAAGATTATGTTATGGAACAACTCCATAATTTTCTTATTTGTAGGTTTATTATTTGCAACTTTCTATAAATTCATCAACACTAAGTAATTTCAAATTTTGAGTAATACATTTGGATTGTATTGTGGTTTGTCAGATATTCAGGAAAAAACTGCCTAGCAATTGATTAAAACCACGTAAATATTCCAGTATCAAAACCTCAAATCAGTTATCTCAAATAACACTATGAAATGGTCTTGTTGTACATATATTTTTATTGTGTTTTATTTGTTAGTGTGTTATTTGAAATGAGAATGAAAACCTCTGTCTATAATACAATTGTATGCATCTTTTCCCAATTTGGTCCAGAATTGAGTAAAACCAGTATCTATACATAACAAGGTGAGTCTGAATGATGTCATTACCACTTGTCTCCAGGCATGACATTTCTTTTACATAACCATTTCAAGGAATAGATGTTGATAAACCATGAATGAAAATCTGAAGTAAAAATACAAATATGCCTCTCTCCCACCAACAAAATAAAAAACTAATAGTTGTACACAGAAAGCAGAAGACATAACTAGCCCACATTTCAATTCTTAGTATCCTTTACTCCCACTGAATTTTACACAAGCAAGATATAGGTAACTATTTGGGCTTTCGTTGTTATTGCAGTTAAGGTTATCCTAACATAACATGTTTTCACTATAAAAACACTTAAAAAGTTTCAAGGCTTTGTAGAAAAATGAAGCACGGCTTCCTGTGATCCTTAGAACAGATCTGGGGAAGCTTTTAAGCTAGCATCACATTGTGGTACTTATGATTCTGCAACTATTATACCATGTTTCTAACTATTACACTTATGTCTACACTTTCTTTTTTGCCATGCCCAATTTTGCCTAGTGCTACAGGAAAATACATCTTTTGCCATGTCATACTTGAATCAAAAGCCTTCTATGGCTGCCCATTATCTATACAAATAACTTCACACTCTTAGTTTGGTATTGGCATTCTTCCAAACCTAATCCCAAAATACCTTTATATTTTTCTAAAAGTTTTAATTGAGACAAGCGAATTATATGTCTCACTTTCGCACATACCATGTTCTTGTCAGTGTGAACTGTTTTACTGTTGTCAAAAGATACGTTAACTTTTCTTTGGTTAATGGTATAACCCCGTGATTGTGCTCTTTTCTCCTTGATGCCTTCCATAACCCTGTCATTCTTAAGAAACATTCTGTACTATGTAATCTTTATTAAATGCCTTATGTACTTATAAATTTAATTCATGAGGCATGCTAAGACTAGTTTTGGTTTCCTATGCATTTGCTACGTGTTGTACCTCTTCAGAACCTCCAAAATATGCAGCACACAGCTTCATCTTCTGAAAGATGCATAAAAATTATTATTTTCTTATGATACATGTAGGAATCACTCAAGGAAGTGCAAATATAAAATTCCGATTAGAGAATATATTTTAATTTTATAAATAAATAAATAAAATTCTCATGAAACTCATTATACATGTGTTCCATTTTTTTCTCCATATAGGAGTTAATTTTTCTTTTATCACAAATGACAAGTTTCCAGTACTTAACTAAATTGACGTCATTTAAAATGTATGAACACTTTTCTATTTATATATTTTAAAAACACATAAGAGTTCCAATCCACAAATTCCAGTCACAAAATTAGATACAATATTAATTTATTGAATTGATGGTAACCACAAGCAATAAATACAACATTTATTTGGTCTTTGAAACACATTAAGATAAATAAATAAATTATTTACATTAGAGTGTTTGAATTATCAAATCCAAAATGTGGACCTCACTAATGTAATAAACAGTTTAAAAATTTCTTACTCTCCCCTGCCCTTCTACCAACCTAGAAACAAAATAAAAGCAAATAGTGAAAAAGCACTACTTATGTAAATAACTTTGATTATCAAGGGTCTGGAATGCAAGAGAAGCCTCATTTTCCAGAAGCAAAATGAGCTTGACTTCACCCATCAAAGGAACAAATTTAGATTGTTTTTAGAAAACCCTAGAGCTAATACACAAGATATATTTATATATTAATATAAGAAAAGGAAATGCTCCCACTGTACTTTTAGTAATCATTAATATATCATTTTCAAACACAAATGCACTCTATGAATGTATTATACAGGAAATGTTTAAGAAAAAAAGTACTTAAGAGTCTCAGTTCTGAGCATTTTACGCTGAGGTGCCTATAACAGTAAAGTCAAAGTCAAAGCAAAACTCCTATGTATATTTAATATCAGAAAAAGTTAAAAAAGTGAACAGAGTTGGAACGTCAAAAAACTCTGATGTTAAAAAATCAGTGTTAAGTGTAATCTTGTTTATTATTGTTACCAAGGTTCTACAATGACATTGTAAAGAACTATGACATTGTACAGAACTAGCAAAAACTCCAGAGAATAAATGTTTTACATGGACACTTTAGAGAAAATTAGATCATGGATATCATTATTTAAAAATAGATCAATTGACTATTTTAACGGGTTGTTGTTGTTGTTATCAGAACAGATAGGAGCTTGTACTTCAAACGATGAATCAGTTGTGAATCAGTCGTGCTATGGACAGTATTTTACTGAACATCAAACAGAGGTTAATGCTAGAAATTTTCATAATGTGAAGGAAAATCTGATTTTAATTACAGAGATATCACTATAGTTTAACATTTTTCCTCTCAATACTAATTTGGCAGGCTATCACAAGTCCTTGAATGCTGAGGTATAAATTGCAAGAAGATAATACAAACAGCACCAGCATGCTTTGCACATAAAAGGTTGCAAAGAGCAATTATCACTTCATTAATTTGTAATCAAAACCAAATTGCCTGGAAGTGATGGTGGCCTGCCCTCTCAGTCCACTGGCAAAAAGAACAAGTCCCAAACCCTGGCAATTTCTGAGAACTAAAGACAGTAGAAATAAAATCCCTAAATGAGCATTTTTCTCAACAGCAGCGGCAGCAACAGAAATCACTAATTAAAGCTGTGGTTGTAATGTTTACAATTCATAAATTTAAAGAATGCTCATGTTTAACCTTTCTTCCTACTCCAAGAACTAAAGTATAATGTTCACAATTTATTAGAAATACTACATTGCCATAGTAATTGTCCCAAGGAAAACTTGGGGAAAGAAAATGGGTGGCATATAGAATTGTGGACACACAGAATCGTGTGGTACAAAAAAAAATCTTTCCCTTCTTTATCCTGATTAAACAAACAAACAAACAAGCAAACAAACACTGCAAAGGGTTTTCAGCAGAGGGGGATACAGACCTAGAAAGAACTCATTTTTTTTCTAACAGTCACATTCTCCAAAATCAACAATTTTGATATTTAGCCTCATTCCCAGACTGCTACTCTGAGCTTTTATTATTAGACCACAAAGGCCAGCGCTGAGTTTCTGGTTGTTTTATTTTTATTTTTTGAAATTATTTCAACCTTCAGAAAATCATGTATCCAGACATTATCTCCCTAAAAAGGTCATTTTGAAACCTATTCCCAGGAATATAAACACGGTGAACCTCCCCATTATCAAAACATAGAGTAGGATACAAAGGAAATAATTTATACTTTTCTAGATATAACCGTTCCTTGTTACTGAGTGAAACATGTATTTTGTGAGGAAAACCTATATTTTTAATAATTAATCAGTATTTAACCTAATAACTATCATTCTGATGTCTCAATTATAGTAATTAAGGATTTTTACTCATTGATATTAATTACTCTTTTGGATACGTTTTTAGTTACTTGCTAATACGAAGTAAGGAGGAAAATGTTTAGATTTTCTTTACTAGAGGAGAACTTGCAATATGTTGAATGCATAGACTGACAAAATTTGGGAAATATTTAAAAAGTAAGAAAAAGAACTTTTCATGATTTACCTTATAAGATTTAAAACCAGTTTCTTAGAAATTTCCAGATGACAATAAAAAAATGATCACCGATATTCTTAGTTTACAATATTACATTTGCATTTCAATGGTTAATGAGAAATACATAATTCTGCACTTTACAAAATGCTAATGATGATTAATCTTGCACTCAAATATTGCATTAGAATTAAGTTGATTCATGCTACTCTTTCCCCACTCATATTTCTTGCTCCCATGTTTATTCTCTTCTGTAAACATAAATAGCCATTTCGAAATTCAGTATTCATCCTAGAAATATTTGAACATTTACCATGCATCAGCATTTTACGCATGGAAATGCATAATCACTTCCAGTAAGAATGTCACTGTCAAGTGCCAGGCACAGCTATATCTATATAAATCATATTTCCGTTTATTAATAAATAGTTTTTTAGCTTATTCTGGTCTGACAAGCACACACACACAGATAACCAGTTCTAATAGCATTCTATAACAAGGTAGAGTAAGATAAAAGAGTTGAAACAAATGAGGAATAGAATTGTTTGGTTTTTTAATTTCTCTCGCTGTTGATGTTGATTTTTGGTCAAACCAGAGAATTAACTTTATAATCAGGGACTGAAGAGAGACATAGGGGACTCAATGTTGAAAAGCCAACATCAGATAACAAGGTGTGGGTTAGAGTCTAAGAATAGAAATGCCGCAAAAGACCAGGCCTGGGATGGTATGACTGGTAATCTTAATGCTAATGACTACTATCCACTCCACAACCCACTTTTTTTGGGTGAACCTTGTTTGTTTCTTTATTTGAATTAGCCAAATGTTTAAAAAAGAAAATTTTAATACGGACTGGATATTTAATATTAGGGAATTATTGCCAATTTTATTAGGTGTGATAATAACATTGTGGTTACATTTTTTTAAGTCTTTAACTTTTTTTTCTTTTTTTCCCCTTAGTTTATTGTCAAGTTGGTTTCCATATAACACCCAGTGCCCATCCCCACAAGTGCCCTCCTCTATGCCCATCACCCACCTTCCCCTCCCCACCACCCCCATCAGCCCTCAGTTTGTTCCCAGCATTCAAGAGTCTCTCCTGGTTTGCCTCCCTCCCTCTCCCCAACTATTTTTCCCATTCTCCTCCCCCATGGTCCTCCATTAAGCTCCTCCTAATCGACCTATACATGCAAACATATGGTATCTGTCCTCGGCCTGACTTATTTCGCTCAGCATAACACTCTCAAGTTCCATCCACGTTGCTACACATGGCCAGATTTCATTCTTTCTCATTGTCATGTAGTATTCCATTGGATAGATAAACCACATCTTCTTGATCCATTTGTCAGTTGATGGACACTTAGGCTGTTTCTATGATTTGTCTATTGTTGAGAGTGCTGCTATGAAATTGGGGTACATGTGCCCCTATGCATCAGCACTCCTGTATCCCTTGGGTAAATTTCTAGCAGTGCTATTGCTGGGTCATAGGGGAGTTCTATTGTTCATTTTTTGAGGAACCTCCACACTGTTTTCCAGAGGGGCTGCACCAGTTTACATTCCCACCAACTCCACTACCCACTTTTAGCCCCTATAATTGTTCCACAAATATTTGATAATTGTCAAATTAGAATTGCCTTATTTAAGGGGGAACAACATCCCAGTTTGGGTAAAGTACACCAAAAAGAGCTAAGAAACCAGGGAAGGAGTGAAAGGCCAGAGAATATTAATAAGGAAAGCCAACAAGAGATTTCGGAGAATGAGACAGAGTTAGGACCAGGATGATGTGAGAGCCCTGCTTAGAACTCAGGAATGCTGGACGTGCCATGGTACTTTCTGTAACTACAGTAAGGTGCAGGCTGTTAGAGACGGTGCCTTCAGGGTGTGGGGATCCTTGAGTCTCCTATCCGTACTTACCTTGGATTGTCTGTCTTTACTTTAGCCAGTACCTCACACACAAATGGTTCCATCTTCATGCTCAGTCCTTCTCAGTTCCTTAAACCTCTAGACTGAGACAAGAACTAGAACGGTCACAGATTCACCATTTTGATTTCAGTAATTTTCCTCCCTGCTGGGATTCAGTGATACACTATGCTAAGACCTGAGGGCTGTTGCCACATCTTTGCACCCGTGGACAAGTGTGCCGCATTTCTGACCACACAGTCTGTCTAAGTCCCTACATCAATGGTTCTTATTTCTGGCTAAACATTGGCCAGGGACTCTTTTAAAAAATGCAGCTTCATGGGTTTCTGTCCAAACTGTTTTTAAATTGTCTAGGTGATTCTAATGTATCCCTAAGGTTGAGAACCAATGTTATACATCCTTTGCCAACAGGATTATTAACTTTTGATGTCTACTTGACTTGGCTGCATACTCCAATACCAGCTTCCAAGATTTATGAATCTTCTCAGAAGCTCTATCTAAAGTTTCTAGATAGCACTGCACCGTCTCTGTAGAATGGTCTTTTGCTCGGCCCCCATCCCATCTGTTTTAAGATTTTAGGTTTGCCAAGTCCCAGACATGCCTTAAAGAAGCTCACCTGAATCACCTCATCTTCTACCTCCCACAAAGACTGGTAAGATTTTATTATAACGAGCAAAGTAAATCTAATCATGGTGTTCTATTTCACATCTGGTGGTAAATGCAAAGACTGCATTACAAAAGGATGTAAACACTGTGTGGGGGAGGAATATCTTTAAGCACACATTTCTCCTGGTATGAATGCAAGACAATTACTCTTTTATAGTTTTAGACATATTACTCTTTTTATAGTTTGCTATAGTTTGGTAGTTTCCTACTGTGATTTTCTGTGGTGATCTGTGATTTCTTAAGATGCCTCTCTAATAGTTGTTTTATTAAATTCTAGATGCATTTGTTAAATATTCTAAGTAAAGCTTAGGTCAGAAACCATGGATAATAAAAAGATAAGTAACATGTGATTTTTGATCTCCAGAAATTGACGCCAGAGAGAGAGGCATACGTGTCACATATGGCAGATGACAGTACACTTGCTCTTCGAGGTACTGAAAGGAGCTGTGGGGAAAGAAAAAAATTTCCACTGGAGGAAAAGCTGTGGGAAAACATTAAGGAAGAAGAAACAGATGAATAATAAAGACAGAGCTTCTACAGGTGGGAATATATAGGCATACTCATACAAGTGTGAGCATACATGAAAACGTGGGGACAGAACCCGTGTAAGGAATTGGAATCCAGTTTGGCTAGAACACAGGGCACTGAGCAGTGGGTCTGTGGGCAGTTACTTAAGAACAGAAAGACCTGGGGTGCCTGTGTGGCTCAGTCAGTTAAGTGCCTGACTTCGGCCCGGCTGTGACCTCACAGCTAGTGAGTTCAACTCCCACAATGGGACAATGGGCTCTCTGCTGTCAGGGCTGAGCCTGCTTTGGATCCTCTGTCCCCCTCTCTCTCCACCCATCCCCCACTCAAGGTCCTTGCTCTCTCTTTCTCTCCTTCACTCTCTCTCTCAATCTCTCTCAATCCCCCCCTCTCCCTCCCTCCCTCCCTCATAAAGAAACATTAAAAAATAAAGAGGGGTGCCTGGGTGGTTCAGTTGGTTAAGTGTCTGACTTCGGCTCAAGTCATGATCTCATGGTCCATGTGTTTGAGCCCCAAGTCTGGCTCTGTGCTGACAGCTGGGAGCCTAGAACCTGCTTCGGATTCTGTGTTTTCCTCTCTCTCTGCCCTTCCCTGGCTCACACTCTGTCTCTCAAAAATGAATAAATGTTAAGAAAAAATTTTTTAAAAAAACAAGGGAAAAGAAAGACCTGGCCCAATTTGGAAATATTGAATGGCATGTCCAGACTTCATTTGCTACAGTGAGAAACCACTGAAAAAAGGCACATGGTTAGCTCTGGACTGGGAGTCAATTCTCCAAAGAAAAGAAAAGGGCTTTAGAAAAACCGCTGCAAAGATCCAGAAGAGATGTCGTAAAAGATAGCCTCTGTTGAATACATTTACACTGAATATTTCCCAAAAGATTATAAAAGGATGTTAAGTTTTTCTTATGAATGTATCCAGGATGCACCCACAAGTGCAGAGAGTAACACAGTCATTATACTAGAACTTTTCGACTACTAAACTATATTTCAGAAAGATTCCTGTTTGTACTGAAAGACTGAAAGCATAGACAGAAAAAATGACAAGGTGGGTGCACATATATAAATGCATTTTCTTTAAATTTTCTCTTATGAAATAGTGCTGTCATCAGACTTGACATATCTCCTTTAAAGAAGATTTAATTAATATTTATTGAATAACTACTGTGTGCCAAGCTAGATTTCAATGATGTAACAAAAGAGAAAAACAGCATACTTGACTTAAGGAACATAGTGTTCTTGTGTTATATCCATCATTATACCAATTTTTATTTTATAAAGACATAATCACGTATTTTTTTATTCATTATTCTTTCTCCTCTACATAGTCTCTGGTTTGGCTTATCTCCCTCCATGACACCCCCCATCCTTTCCTCTGCCCCAAACATCTAGCACTAATATCAAGTAGCCAATTTACTAAATTTACTAAAATTAAATATGCAATGTGCCAAATATGAAATTTACATAACGAACAAAGCACAGAAGTATGCTTTTGGGAGAGTTTTAAAAATCAATTTGAATTTGAATTGAAAAATTTGAATTGAATTTTAAAAATCAATATTTTGTATAATTATGTCTCATAGAGTGGCCCTATACTGACTAAATATAAAACCCATTCTATGGTTCTAAGCATTTTTGTAATTAAAAAAGAAGAAGGAAGGAAATTTCTAACAACACCGTGTCAATAAATTTATGATAAGGATTTTTAGAATATGGTGACAAAATTTTGTAAGATGAAGAAAAAGAATCTTAAAGTCTGGGACATGGTGGGGTAACAATGGAAAAATTTTCAAAAATGAGTCTAAATGCTTTAAGATCTACCAAGAATGACTTTCTAGTCAGAGAGACCAATTTGTAACAGATGTGATGTACCAAAATATAAAAAATACTATGGGGAAATTTATACTAATTCACCATTGTCAAAAGTTTTCAATTTGAATTTATTTTTTCTGCAAGCGGATGAATGTCAATGTCAAAGGAAATATAGGAAAAGTCCAATTTGCATTATAAAGTTTTGATTTTAATGGTGAAATATTTCTATTTATAATATAAAAGACACATAATTATGCTATTCTTAGAACCATAACCACAAAGTATACCATTATCTAAAAGTTATCTCAGCCAAAAGGAGGTCAATGTGGTTAAAAACAATTTAATAAGCCACTTATCTATTCCTTAAAAGTGGGGAAAATTGTTTATATTTATCAGAGATTTTCCCATTCTGTGTTCTTATTCACATATAGCCAAATGACTTTACTTTTTATAGAATAAATTTCCCTTGAAAATTAAAAGTCGGACACAAACTATCATGTTTCCAATTCTTGGGAAAATGTTCATATGAAATTGTCCAATAAAAAGGTAATTTTAGAATTCAGAATAACTGCTTGGAAATAATGGGGGTAAATTCCATGCACATTGGTTTCACTTGTCTAGACTGAAAACTGTGCTAAGATGGACATTTACAGAATTATTACAAATGGCCAACTACTTAGAAATTAATGCATAGCAGTGACAGCAGTACATTTCATATCAGTTGTGAGATTCATGTAATTTCCTGCTATGATAATGGGTCACAGCCACAGTAATTCATAGCAATTTACAATATACCTGTGGAGCACTCACAGTGACGGAAATGAAATTAACTCATGCCACTGTGGAACATATGCTAAGTTTTATAGATCTTCAGATAACTAAGTTTATTTTTAACACAATAAGTGTAATTCTTGAGAGCAATTCCCTGAAATGCAAGCTGCTTTACAGCAACCATCTTAAAGCTGCAGATTTCTTCTGCAATTCTTTTCACAAGGGTGGCAAATTTTCTTCATAGGAATATCTTTAATCTTTTATCCATTGATGTCCTGGGGAGCCCAGATTAAGGGTCTAAGCTCTAGAGACAAAGGGACCCTGGATTTGAAACCTAGCTCTGCTACTTAAGAAGAAAATCAACCGACTTTGATTTATTTTTTTAAGCTTATTTATTTGAGAGAGGGAGAGAAGGAGAGGGAGAGAAAGAGAAAGAGGGAGAGACAATCCCAAGTAGACTCCATGCTGTCAGTGTCGAGCTCCACTCCTGGGGCTTGAACCCACGACCTGTGATATCATAACCTGAGCCAAGATCAAGAGTCGGATGCTCAACTGACTGAGCCACACAGGTGCCCCTACTGACTATGATATAATTTACACAACTGTAAAATGAGAAAAAAAAAAAAAAAAACAATAGCAAACTCTGGAGATGTGAACAACAGTAGATTATCCATTTAAAATAGGTGTAATTGTGAGCAGCACATAGGAAGCAGTAAACGAATATTATTTATTACTCTGCCAAAGCTGAGTTAACTGAAAATGTCACCACAATATGCAGATGTTTTCCTTATAAAATAATAGTAATGTATTTTAAATTCAAGTTTTCCTTGTTTCTTATTTTTTTAACACATCCAGCATTTCTTCAAATTTATTTAAGGTCACCACATCTTGTGACAAGTGTATTTTGTTTCACTGTTTTGAAATTCAATGAATATAATAAATAACAAAAGTTAACTGAATATTGAACTAGTTCGTGCTTTTCATTATAAATGAGTCTGCTATGTGGCACCTGGGTGGCTTAGTCAGTTAAGCACTGACTTTGGCTCAGGTCATGATCTCTCAGTCCATGAGTTTAAGCCCCGCATCAGGCTCTGTGCTGACAGCTGAGAGCCTGGAACCTGCTTCAGATTCTGTGTGTGTCTCTCTGCCTTTCTCCTGCTCGCACTCTCTCTCTCTCAAAAAGAAATAATAAAATATTTGACAAAATAAAAAATAAAAATAAATGAGTCTTCTGTTTTTTATCTTTAATAAATTTACTATTCTAGATAGAGTTAATTTTTGCCAATAATATTCCACACTGTGCCAGGTACTATATATAGTTCTATAATTGTATTATACATTGCACTTCAATTCCTTTCACTATTCTTTTTTTTAGATAAAAGCTATATAATCTATCTGCATAACATGTTAACAGTCATATTCTATAATTTAATAAAATAAAAATATATATTATTCTTATTATGCTTTTACTCCATACTGATCAATGTGTGGTGTCAATTATCTCATGTCAGCATGGAGATAATAATAGTTTCCTTCATATAGGATTATTCAGTTGCTTAATAGATGATATTGATAGTTAATAAGTGCTTACATAGATTTACCTGCTAACTAAGTAAAACAAATATTTATCCAGCACTTACATACTACAAAATCATTTTCTGGTACTTCGATTATAATAAATATGCAGAAGTCAAGTTTCCTGCCCTTGAAAATCTTACGTTATAAAAACAGATATATGTGTCTGCAAGTCTTAACATTAGACAGTCATTTATTTGTTCAATAGAAATCTATTGTAGGCCATGTGCTCTTCTATACCCTCAGGATCTCCTCCCCTTCATGAAAAAAAAAAATGATAAGAAAGCCACCAGTGTTTTCACAGAGTTTATCTTCCACTTGGAGAAAACAGAGAGTAAGCACACGCACGTGTACTCACACACACACACAGAGGCACACACATGATACATATGATAGTGATAATCATTACAAAGAAAAACAAAGATAAAAACAAGCTAAGAGGAGAGAATAACACAAATGGGTTGATTAAAATGATATTTTTGATAGGGTATTCAGGCATAAGTTCTCATTTTTGCAGCCACCTAAATGAAGTGAGAAGCCAGACCAAGAGAATATCTGCTGATAAAGCATCTCAGGCTGAGAGAATAGTAAGTCCATTGGCTATGAGACTGAGGATGGTGTTATAATCTAGCCAGAGTACAGAAGCCACTGTGTCTGAAACAGGGTGATCCAGGCATAAAGTGGTAAAATACTAAATCAGAGAGATAGTTGAATATAGTAGCATTTAGGTCATTGTTTACCATGTGATGGATTTGGGATTTTATTCTCAGAAAAAATGGGAATTCAATAAAGGATACGGCCAGAAGAGTGACATGATTTTAATACATAGAAAGGTTAAGAGATGCTGTGTAGGAAATAACCTCTAAGGAGAAAAGGTTTAAGAGGTGAGATTATTAGGAGGTTATTATAACAGCTCAGGTGACAGATGACAGAATGTTATCGATGAGAGAGAGAATAGATCAGATTCTGGAAATGTTTTGGTAGTATAGCCAAAGGACTTGATAATACATTGGGTATGGGACATTAGAGAAGGGTGGAGAATGTGATATATCAATCATAGAATGGCAACAACCAGTGTGAGGTCAGAGAAAGAGAATAGCAGCTAGAGGGTAGCATTTAAGCAAGAAATTTAAATTTAAGTGTAATTTTTGACTAGTAAAAACAGGTGAAGATGGGAAAAGGAGGAAAAGGAACACAATCCAAGCCCAGGAAGAAATATGGAAAAATGCATAAAAACACAAAACTACTAACTGAGTTTGGTTATCATTAAGCTCATAAAATGAGAGATGAAGCTTCCTTGATTAAACAATTTTTTACTAAACAACTGTTATTCACTAGGGATTCTATTAGGTTCTAGAATTATAGCAGCAACCAAAATAGTCTGAAATTTTTCTCTGTGGGTAGCTTACATTTTAGTGGAAGAGACAGACCAAAAAAAAAAAGATCAAGAAATTAAATTTACATTTTCTTATATAGGGACATGTTTTAAGAAGAAGTAATAAAGTAGGCAAGGAGGGGAGACAGTTGTGCATGTTGGGAAGAAGAGAAGATTGTAAAAACAAATGATTCAGGGGTGCCTGGGTGGCTTAGCTGGTTAAACATCAGACTCTTGGTTTGAGCTCAGATCATGATCTCATAGTTTGTGAGTTTGAGCCCCACATCAGGCTCTGTGCTGACAGCACGGAGCCTGCCTGGGATTCTCTCTCCCTCTCTCTCTGCCCTTCTCTCATTCATGGGTGGGCACACATGCACGCTCTCTCTCTCAAGATAAAAAAAAAAAAAAAAAAAAAAAAAACTTTTAAACAATTATTAAAAAAAAAAAAAAAAAAAAAAACCTTTTAAACAATTATTAAAAAAAACAACAACAACAAAGGACCCAGAACGACCTTACCAAAAATGTTAATTAAACACTTGAAAGGATGGCTCGTGGCAGAGGAAGACTCCCCTGAGAAGGTGATATTTGAGTAAAGAAGTATGGATGCATCAGAAGAGAGCATTCAAAGCAAAGGAAAAAGAAGTGGAAGGCCCCAAGGAGTGTATCTGGAGTAAAAAACCACAAGGAGTAGGTGTTTGTGGTATCTCGGAAGAGGGACAAAAGGAGTGTAACAGGGGAAGACTAAGGAAGTTGGAGGAGTTAGGGTCCAATTCGGGGATCAGAATAGAGGACTTAGAAGACTCATATTTAATAGCCCCAATCTGACAGGTCTACAGAGAATACTAGATAACTGGAGAAGTGGGAGATGATCATGTACATGGTTTAGAATGTAACGTAGGTTTTTCTCACCTTGCAAGAAATTCCAACAGAGATCAGATTTAGGGACATCACTTTGACACGAATACAATAAAACCTTGGTTTGCGAGCATAATTCGTTCTGGAAACATGACTGTAATCCAAAGCACTCATATATCAAACTGAATTTCCCCATAAGAAATAATGGAAACTCAGATGATTCATTCCACAACCAAAAAATATTCAAATAAAAATGATTACAATACTGTAACATAATAAAAAATAATCAAGAAAATATAAAATTTAAAGAAAAGTAAACAAATTAACCTGTACTTACCTTTGAAAATCTTTATGGCTGGTATGAGGGAGACAATAAAGAGGAGGGTTATTTTGTACGATACTTTCATTATCACTAACGGATGTTGACTACAGTACTGTATTGATAAACTCTTGTCAATGACAAGAGTCATATTGCATTTAATGTAACTGGCAATAAGGAAAAGGCCTATATCTGTAAGCAGCCTGACCTAGAATGAAGCAAAGCATTCTTAAGCCTACTCTTGTATGGAAAAGCAAAGGACCATCTATAGGTGCCCTGAAGTGACAAAAAATACACTAGTGCCAGTTGTGGGCACCTTCCAATGTTCTGAAAAATCACTGATTTCAGTCAAACACCATGGCCTGAGACTGAGCATAAGAGACAGAGGATCACCCACAATTCCACAGAGAGAGAGAAGTGAGAGAGAGAAGGACCACTGGCTCAGTTGTGATCATGTGATGTTCGGCATCACGTACTACTCATATTGCAAGACACCACTCAGAACAAGTTACTCACAATTCAAGGTTTTACTGAATTTAGGATTAATTGGAGGAGTGGAGGGCAATGAATTCCAAAGCTATTGTGGTTAGTTAAGAGAAGGTAGTTTGGCCATTTTGCTCATTATTGATTCCCAGCACCTAACACAGATCTACATAATCCATTCACTGAATGAGCAAATGAATGGGTTAATTTTTGAAAGAGAGTAATATTTCAGGAATAGGACCAAGACTTGGTAATTGATGGATATTTGGTTTGAGAAAATTGAAAACCTGAAAATGACTCTGAGGTTTTAAAGCTAACATTTGATAATCATATTGACCATTTTATGAGGATGTTACTAGTAATGGGCTTTCTCAGAAATGCATCATTTTATCCCTTCAAAAGCCCTGCACAGCAGGTGCTATCATCAAGCAATTATAGAAATGAGACAAAGGAAGGCTTAGTAAGAGATTCAGCCACTTGCCCCAAATTGGGCAGGTGGTTAATCGTGGAGCCAAGACTCAAACTCAGAACACTTCCATTACAAAGCCTTTCCTATTTTCCACTAATCTGTGTTGATGATTCGGAAATAATGTCATTAGCAGAGAGAGGCAGTAATATAGGTAGGAAAGGTTACAGGAAGAAGAGGAGAAGTTTTGTTTAATATAAGCTAAGTCTGACATGTCAACATGAAATGCAGACAAAGACTTTTTCAGAAGGTAGAAAGGTCATCTAGAAGTCATGGGGGAAAAGGGTGGAAGAGTGGAAATTCAGATTTTGAAGTTGCATAATTAAACCCTTGGAAATGGTTACAATGATTAAAAAAGAAAAGGAATTTTAGAAACCATAGTTGAAGTGCTTATGTTTAGAGGTTAGGAAGAGAAAGATGAGCTGATGAAAGAAATGAAACTTATATAAAAATTGCTTTCAAAGCATCTGTATTAAAATCATCTCCACATCAAAAAAGGTATTCGAGTATAGTAAATACTGCTAGAAAAGAAGCATTTACAGAGGAAGGATTAGAATAGGGAGAAAACAAGGCAGAGAGAGCTAACTAACCAGTCAGGAGGGAATTTCAAGAATTTTTTTATTTAATATGAAGAATACAGTAAAAAGTATAAACAGAAGAATATTGCTTGACTTGGTGACTTATAAAACTGTTTTTGTTTGTTTGTTTTTAGGTAGCAGAGGTGTTTCCTTTTTTTTTTAAAAAAGTTTTTAGGGGCGCCTGGGTGGCTTAGTCGGTTAAGCGTCCGACTTTCGCTTAGGTCATGATCTCGCAGTTCGTGGGTTCGAGCCCCGCATCGGGGTCTGTGCTGACTGCCAGCTCAGGGCCTGGAGCCTGTTTCAGTCTGTGACCCCCTCTCTCTCTGAACCTCCCCTGCTCACGCTGTCTCTCTCTCCTAGAAATAAATAAAACATTAAAAAAAAAAGTTTTTAATGTTTATTTATTTTTGAGAGACAGAGACAGTGGCAGAGAAAGAGAGGAAGACACAGAATCCCAAACAGGCCCCAGGTTCTGAGCTGTCAGCACAGAGCCCAATGTGGGGCTTGAACCCACAAACTGTGGGATCATGACTTGAGCTTATGTCAGATGCCTAACCTACTGAGCCACCCAGGTGCCCTACGTATTTCCTAAACTTTATGGAATCAAAGAGGGTACAGCAGAGAAGTTGTTGAGGCAGTAATTATAACTTTTAAAAAAAGTGTTTTATCGTTGAACAGAAAAGATTCAGTGATTCTGTGGATACAGGGCCTGGAATAATGAATTTACCACATAAAGAGACCTTGAGGCTTTCTTTACAAGAAAGTAAACTGACATCCGGAAATAAAAATGTCTAATGTCACAATGCTAATAAGGGTCCAACCTAGGCCAACCAAGGTTTGGGTCTTATGCTCAGTCCTATATTAGTGTCAACATACCATACTACCTCTACAAGACAGAAAGGACTGATTTTAGTGTCAGTTTCGGTAGAACTCTGATCCACAAGTAATCTATAGAAATTTCAACTATAAATTCCCTTTGGTTACTGGCAAAGATTAATGGGTTTGAAACAAATGCAGAAACATGGTATTGCTGTATTTGTAGATGAAACCTGTTTTGTTATTTTATACTGTGTTTAAACATGTTTTGAAATGTTAGTATTTTTTAAAGAAAAGCTACATTTCTGGAAGAATACTTGAGAATAGACTTAACTCTAGTTCAATTGTGACTTAAAGATAATTGTAAACAAAATAAATGTGATAAATATTCCACTATCAAAACTACCATATGATCATATATGTTCTACAATATATAGTGTACAGTGTTTCACACCCCAAAGTTGATGTTTTTATTAGATACAAAAACAATGAAATAACATGGGATGCTAAATAGCCACAAGCCCAGGATAGAAATAAAGTGCAATACATGGGATGTTCATAAACTTTGAGAGATGAATAAAAATTTAAACATTTTGAGCATGGAGAAATGGTCCAGTATTATTTGCTTAATATTTATATAGCAAGTAAACAAACTGGAAGAAACTTAAAAAACTAAATGGTGTATATTCAGAATATTGTTTTGTGTAATAAATGTTTTCAAAGAAAAAGGAATTGATCTAAATAAAAAATGATTGAGAATTTTTTTTTGTAATGACAAACTAAATTGTGTAAAATAGATTTGTCAAATTGTAACGACTATTCCCACATTAACACCAAGACCATTACCGGTTGAAGAAATAGTTAATAATTATCATCAGAGCAGTTTTGAACTTTTAAAAAAATTGAATCAAAGAAATCACAGCCAACTACTTAAGTTACACAGTTCTTGTTTGCTCTGTGTACAGTTTGACCAATTATTTGTGTGTGGTATCTCAGATGTTCCCATATCTTATAAATGGCCCACATAAAGAGAAGGTATTCAACAGAATTTATTCTGTGGACTAACTATTCTATTAACATAAATTACAATGCTATACCATTATAGCTTTATTTGCTACCCAAACTAATTTTTGTTCAACTTTCTACAAAATATTTCAGAGAATATCCACAGATAAATTCAAAGTTTAGGTATAAATGACAGATGTGCCAAGATATACTTATTTGAAAATGCTTTCTTAAATTCTGCTTCTAATTTTACAACTGATGATCAACTCTGATCTCCTGACCAAATTAGACTAAAGCTGATATGTTTTAAAACAGTTGCCTGTGCTGTATTAGCAGCAGGACAGTCCCCAATATTATTTCCTAGTATTACATCCCTCCAGGAGCCTCCTGCACCCAGAGCTATTTGGCATCTAAAATGGTAACATGTACCAATTTGTTTGCATTATGGCTCCCTTCAAAATATAGAACCCAAGTCAATTCTTGGTAGTGAAATTGGATTACAGTACTATACCGAAGAAAGCCAGTCCACCTGATGTAAGTGCACCAGAAAGAAAATGTTCTGGTGGGATGTTCTGGTCAATTTTACATTCTTGTTATTGGTGAGCTAATTCCTAAATCCCACAACCATTTAGGTTGTTATAAATACCATTTAGTATTTATTTTACCAAGTTTTACATATATAACATATTATTATATGTATTATATGCCGTTTTATAATATATAGAGAGTTGATTTTATACAGGGTATTTTACCCTTATTCATATTCATTATCATAGCTTACGGCTTTCAAATATTAGCCTTGTTATTTTGTTTTTCTGTTTTGTTTTGTTTTAATGTTTTTTATTTAATTCTGAAAGAGAGAGAGTATGTGTGAGCAGGGGCGGGTCAGAGAGAAAGGGAGACACAGAATCTGAAACAGGTTCTAGGCTCTGAGCTGGCTGTCACCACAGGGCCCTACCCGGGGCTTGAACTTACAAACCGTGAGATCATGACCTGAGCCGAAGCTGGATGCTTAACCAACTGAGACACCCAGGCACCCCTAGCCTTGTTATTTTGAAGACTATTAACTCTTTATTCCTATAAATCTGAACCCAAGAAGGTCAGGAGTACAATATTTTTAATCTCAGCTATCATCCAATAGTATTATAGGTGTCGAATGGAAGTTAATGAACACTGCACCGTGCAATGTGGTTTCTAGAAGAGATGGCTCGAGTCCCTTCTTGGATTTTGGTGTTCTTTCCCAAGCTTGACTAGTCACCAACACAATCATGCCCTGAATACTTTTTATTGAGCATATATTATTCTGAGTTCTTGATATCTGTAATTTAATATTATCCACCTTCGGGAGCCTGGGTGGCTCAGTCATTTGAGCGTCTGACTTCAGCTCAGGTCATGATCTCACAGTTCATGGGTTCAAGCCCCGCATAGCTGTCAGCACAGATCCTAGAGCCTGCTTCAGTTTCTGTGTCTCCCTCTCTCTCTGCCACTCCCCCACTCATGCTATGTTTCTGTTTCAATAATAAATAAACATTAAATTTTTTTTAAAAAGCAATATTATCCACCTAACTAATCTAATGAGTAAAGAGCATTAATATCTTCTTCCTATTGATAAGAACACTAAACTTCCAAAAGATTACAAAAGATCTTGTCGACACGCTCTAGGAAGTGACAAAGAGAAGGTGTGAACTCGGGCACTCTAGTTTAGAGATTGTACTCTTAATCACACTTCTCAGTTGATTTGGTTTTGCTTATCCTTTCCCCCCCTGGTTTTTACTATTATTATTTTCGGGAAAGTACAGTTCTAAAAGACACTCTATGCCACAGTTCCACTCAAATAGGAATCAAAACTCCTGTTTTCCCTGCTCTGCTGCTTCTTAGTGTCCACTAGCTACTCTTTGGTCCTCAAGTCCCAATCCATATGGTGCCTTGGCAGTGAAGATTTTTCCTTCTCCACTAAGACTGAGTCACTTGTTCCTCAGCTCTCTACTGGCATCACCTTCTAAAGAGTTCTACTCTTAATATCTTACCTCCTACTGCACTGATTTGCTTAAACGTTTTTCTCCAAAGAGGTTACATTTTCCCCACAGGTAAATTTATATGATCTTTAAGAGTACAAATTCTCGGTATAGCTGAAGAATCCAGCAGTGTTTGAAAATTTATGCATTTGCAGGGGCAGGTCATATGAAAGTATAACGTTAGTTAAGGACAACCAGGACCCAGAACTGTGGTGAGCTAGAAAGTACGCTGATGGCCTGAAGAAATTGCACTTTAATTTTTCATAAACACTCCTGTCTCCTAATTATAATAATATCTATCAGCGTTCATCCAATAAATATTTGCTCAACTAATGAAGGAAGAACATTATATTTTTTTTGAAGTTCCAATAAAAAGAACAAAATGAAATGGGTAAGCATTTAACTGTGTGCTATAGACTAAATTGTGTCCCACCACTACCAAAGTTGAAGTCCTAACCCCCAGGACCTCCAGATATACCCATATTTGGAGATAGGTCCTATAAAGAGATGGTAGCATCAAGATCATTAGGGTGATCCCTAATCCAACATGACTGGGATCCTTATAAGAAAAGGAAATTTGGACACAGACACATATAGGGGAAATACTATGGGAAGACAAAGCAAGAAGACAGCTATCTACAAGCCAAGGAGAGAGGTCTGGTACAGATTCTTCCTTCGTGGCCCTTGAAGGCACCAACTTTGCCAACACCTTGATCTTGGACTTCTAGCCAGAAAGAAAATAAATTTCTGTTGTTTATGTCACCCAGTCTGTGGCACTTTGTTATGGGAGCTCTAGTAAAGAATACACCACGTAATAACATTTATGAAAAATTGAAAAGTACAATATTTCAAGTAAAAGTTGTTTTAGGTACCCAGTTAATTGGCTGACATACTAGATTGTTCTCCAAAATTTCTGGGTTAATGTTTTCAATAGATGTGTCTGGCAAACAAAGAGTTTTGAAGAGAGTCAGAAAAAGAATGTAAACCTTTTTATTATGATGATGCCAGTCCAAAAAAAAATTAAACATTTTTATTTATCAGCTTCTAGCAGGGCCTAAAAAATAAGGTAGTTTAAGGTAAATGTACCTGATTTCAATTAGACATATAACATATAAAAAAAGAAGCAGATATGCCCTTTAGGTTAAGGAGTCATGAAACAGTTAAGCAGTAAAACCTTGAGCTGCTACAGATGGAGGATGTTTAATAGTGCACAGGAAGTAGTTTAGAGTCCAAGTTTCTGCACAATGAGAGACCTGTTTTCAGCTAAGACCTAATGTTGAAATTATGCTTCCAAATAAAAGTAGCCGAGGTTAAAATTTGTTTTCCATTATTATATTTGGGTAGAAAATCGCAGGGCTACTGCACAATGGAAGGCATATATAAATAATAAATTAGAGAACACAGTAGGCAAAATTAATGTCTTCTTATGAATTCTATTGTTATAAATAGAGTAAAGTGATATTTTTTAAAAAGTAGCTGATATAAAAAATACTGCAAATGAAAGCAAGTGTTCTTTTTGGAATAAAAGTAACTGAGTCAGGCAATGAACAACATACACTAACATCATCTGGAAACCAGGACTTTACAAGAAGAGAAAAGTCAAAACAGAACTAGGTCTTTTAGTATAGTTTCCAATACTACATTTGGAATAAAGGATTGGACATTGTACCAATCCAATAAATGTCTGGACATTAATATCAGAATCCCACTTTGTATCAGATAAACTTATGGTATACTTCCTACTACATAATGTAAGACCACACCTTCTTGTTTGGTCATATCCATACTCAAGAAATACTCAAATTTATTCCCTTCAGAAATTTTTAACATCTTCTAAACAGACTGGAGTCCATTCAACTACTATTCTCCAAGCAATACCAAGTGAAGAAAAAGTTTCTAGAGAAAGAAGGTAAATTAATGATAACCTTTGCCTAATGCTCCTAGTAGATAAGATGATGGCTGAAAACTGAGCCACTGCATTTGGCAACATGGATGTCATTGGTGTGCCTATTACAGAATGAGACTTTAATTGGCTTATGCCTATCTACATGTGCATTATCTATTTGTTTCTTCAACGACATTTCTCAAAGAATTATTACGCGTTGGCACTAAACCGGTAACAGAAAAATAATGAAATCTATTTAATTTCATAAGACAAATCATTAAATCAGAAAACAAATGAAAGAAAAATGCCCCCTGAAACCCTGTGTTTCTTCAGATTGCTTGTTTTTATTTAGGATATACTAACTGCACAATTTAAAACATTTAAAATTGTCAAACAAAACAGACTGAGGTGCTTAGGATTGTGTGTGTATGTGTTAATTAATATACAATAGATTTATTTTCCAACAAGTCAAGAGACCTGCTATACTGCATTCCTCAACCCAGTTCCTTAGGTGATGCCACAGAGCTATGTCATGGTCAATTATCTCAGATAAGTGCCTACAGTGAGATGACAGCTGCTTAATTTAGCCTCTTCATACACAGGCATAAGCACACAAACAATAAACATCAATAAATCTTTTCTCTGATATTTACCAATTAATTCTAGGAATACATAATCAAAACAAGGTGATGGTTTTTAGAATTATACTGATATTACAAATCTAAATTCATCACTTTATTTAAATTAATTAGCATTTATTTCATATTTATGTTATTCATGAATGTTCACGTCACATTACCAACATCTCTCTTCATATCTTAGTTAATGTAATAATATTATGTATTTACAGTTTTAAAACGCTAATTTGATATAATATCATAGTAAAAGACTTTTAAAAAGTAATTCAACAATGGGAAAGTATGCACGTGAGAATAAAAATTAAAGTCTATAGTACCCTAAAAGAGTACATTCACCGTATGAAGTGAGAATTTAAACTGTATGCTGTTAAGTTCAATAGACTTTTATGATTAATATAAATATGAATAAAGAATTTTAATTTTGTTAGAAAAGGAGAATAAACAAAGCCGCATTTTGTATGGCATAACTCAGAGCTTTACAAAAATGGACACAAAGAAAATGAAAGATTCAAAACATAGCTCAGGTAACAAAAAAAGTCAATAAATTCAACAAACAGGTGCATACCGTCTCATTTCCTTGGTTTAATAGGGCTTTGAAATGTTATCTTTCTACACAATGGGATTTTCTATAGAATTCCCTATACACAACGTGTTTTTCTATTGTCATTTACCTAAACACTGAACGTACTGTGGAATCAGTACTGCTGGGCTGAATGAAACTGTAAAAAGCACCAGCTGGTTGTATTCACAATGGCACTTGTCCAGGTCTCAAATGTCTTATTTATATACAATGGAATCTCGCCAGCTGTTTAATATTTAGGGCTAATAAATGTAATTGGCAGTACTACACAAGCACAACTAACAAAATATCAGAGAATACGTCTCAATGTGAAGTTTGACTTGTTCTCATCTCACATAACTCAATTTGTGACAGTGGAAAATAAGTTTAACCAATTTTTCTTCTGAAATAATAAAAAACTTTTAAAGAAAAAAAATGTAAACTAAGCTGTAGGTGAGTTGTAAACTTACCATCTGTTCTACATTTTATTAAACCAGGGGCATATATTGATAGGCAAAGTTTATACCATTATACGGATGAACAGAGGTATTTAGACATGTTGCTATGTCTCTTATAGAAGGTAAAGGTTATTAAGTTCTTGAGGAAGTCACAATCTAGTGTCAAAATAAATTGCTATTGCGTGAGAATACAGTGAGATTTTACCAAGAGTGGTTTATATAAAAAGGAATATGGAGCCTCTAACTCTGCTAGTCAAAAATGTAACATCGTGAGTAGATTTTTATTTCTAGTAACAAACAGTAAACATGCATCTCTTGAGAAGGAAGGAAGGAAGGAAGGAAGGGAGGGAGGGAGGGAGGAAAGAAGCTTTCTTGCAAACAAATTGTTTTTCTGTGCTTTAAATCTGATTGACAGGAAGGTGATCTTCCTCTCAAAATACTAAGACAACAGATTCCACTAGCAAGTCATTATTTCATCTAAATTAGCCTAAAAAATGACTGTACCCTGGAAATGATATTATATTAATCCTAAACCGTCATCTGCATAATCGTGTGACTATGTGAACCCAGAATGCTCTGATAGCATAAGGGGTGGAAGGGCAACACTGTGTAGAGATTGTGAGCAACCAAATGAAGTGAAAAATGGAACTGGAGACCAAACACATTCTTCAACCCCCCTCTATTCCACACTTAGCCCTAAAGAAAACATAAAAAAAAGCATAGTTCTGTAGCTAATGGTGATGTATTAGGGGGTAATAATGATGAGAATCTAAATAGGTAAGAAATCTGAATTCTAATTCTGTTTCTAGCACTTTCTATGTAACATTTGGTACTTAGTAACTACCCCTAAATCTCTATGTTCTCATTTACTAAATAGATACCAAACATAAGTCCCCTCTGCATAACTAGTCACTCAAATGCCCAATTCAACCATAGTTAATGCTGGACTATCCATCTCACAGATTAACATGTACTCTGGGACAACAGAATCACTAAAAGTTAGCTTTTTAAGTTTTTTAATTTCCAAGATTTATAAAGATGTTTGACATCAAAAAAGATGTTTGATATATTTAAAATTAACAAAAACAAGCATATAAAGGGTTCTGACGGCAGAAAAGTCAGAACTTCTCTGAACGTCCTTATATTACTGACACTGTTTTTACTTTGAATTATATAGAGAAAGCATAATGTTTCAAGATTTAGGTTCTTAAATATACCCTGATTACAGGTGCACATACATAGACATGTGCTGTTTTCATAGCACAGTCATACAAATAAAGCACAGAGCTCATCCGGAGAATAATCTGGAAACAGGAAAAAAGCAGACAGTAAAGTTGGCTCTTCTATTTCAGACACTAAGAAATCAAGAATGTGCTTTCCGAACTGGAGGTACCAAACTCCCTGACAGTTAAGGACACCAGATTTGGATGAGTTGGATCTTTTAATCCCAGGAGCAGTAGTTCCTCACTTGACAACCGAATATCACTTCTTTTTTCCCTTAAGTCCCCTGTCTTCTCACCTGATTTCCCATCACCGTCTTGCTACAGAACACTCAGCCTTACTAGAAAATGGCAAACATGGGACTAGGGTAAAACTATTCAGTTTTTGAGTTTTGTTTCATTTTGTCTTAGCAATCACAAGGGATACCAAGAATTCTGACACGGAAAAACTTGAGTGCCATGAGTACAGTATCTTTCACTGATTTTTTAAAAGAGCGTGTGTTTATATTTTGGATTATATTCCTGCAAAATAGGAGTTTGGTTGTTCCAATGCTTACTTTTTTTAAGCCCTTTCCTGACTGCTACTTTGTAATTTCTGCATATGATTATTGAAAGTAGGATCACTTATGGCACATCCAAACTAAATTCAAAACAACCAGAATGTAATTAGATTAATTGCCAGTGTAAACCACCAGCCCAATGAATGGGGGTATTTTAAGCACAAACAGAATGTGATGCTTTTGATACTACATAATCCCTGTGGCCTGGATCATACTGAGATATCCCTGTTGTTCAAGGGCTTCCATTTAGATGAAGTCACTCAAACTGATCAACCGGCCAATCAACTACTTTTACACGGTTACCCTCATGTTCCCTTCTTGAATGCAAATAAATAAGTAAATAAGTAAGTAAGTAAGTAAGTAAGTAAATAAATAAATAAATTTTCCCTTAGGAGAACTAGTTTCTTTCAAGTTCCCACTAACTGAGATAAAGTTGACCATCCTTGGCAATGATCTCTATACCTACTTGGTCTTTGAAACATTCCAATATCAACAGCCTACAAATTCCAAATACTGCTCTGAATCAAGTACATATTTTCAAAGGAAAATAGCAAATCTTTAAAAAGCAGCAGGAAAAACTCCACATGAAAGAATTTATAAAAATTATACCCTTAAGACATTATTTTTTTATTTTTTTGAAAATTTTAAAAGTTTCCTTATTTATTTTGAGAGAGAGAGAGATAGAAAGCACAAGGTGGTGGGGGAGAAATAGAGAGAGGGGAAGAGAATCCCAAGAAGACTCCTCACTATCAGCACAGAGCCCAATGCGGGTCTCACACTCACAGATCATGAGATCATGACCTGAGCCAAAATCAAGAGTCAGACACTTAACCGATGGAGCCACCTAGGTGCCCCAAAACATTTTTATATTCATAGGATATTCAATTATTTAAATCTCAATAATTCTAATTAATCCACAGAATCTCATACACTTTTTACAACCATGATTAGATTCAAGCCTTGAGTTTTGCAAAGGAATTTCAGATGAGGATGCCAGTGTCAAAATCTGTCATCACTTCCTAATTTCTGAAAAATGACAACTATTTACTGAGTCATTCAAAAATATGTGTAAACAGATATACAATTCAAGATTTCTGCTTAAGAAAAGACCAAATTTTGTCTAACCTACCGAAAGATAGAATTCAGGGTTGTCTTAGCTTTAGCAGTTACATCAAATTACAATAGATAATGTGGCTTCGACAACAAATATTTATTTCTCACATTTCTATTATCTGGGAAATCTAACTTTATGGCACCAACAAGATCCAGAGTCTGATGGGGGCCACTTCCTGTTTGTAGATGGCCATCTTCATGTTGTATACTCATGTGATAGATGACAGAAAGAGATTATCTCTCATGTCATCTTCTCATAAGTGCACTAATCACATCCAAGGAAACTCCATCATCATGACCTAGTTAGCCCCCAAGCACCCTCTTCCAAATACCATCACATTGGGAATTTAGGCTTCAACATATACATTGGGGAACAGAGACATTCAGTCAAAGCAAGGACTATCCAAAATGGGATTAATACGGGGCGCCTGAGTGGCTTAGTCGGTTAAGCGTCCGACTTTCACTTAGGTCATGATCTCGCGGTTTGTGGGTTCGAGCCCCACGTCGGGCTCTGTGCTGACTGCCAGCTCAGAGCCTGGAGCCTATTTCAGAGTCTGTATCTCCCTCTCTCTCTGACCCTCCCCTGCTCACGCTGTCTGTCTGTCTGTCTGTCTCTCTCTCTCTCTCCTAGAAATAAATAAAACATTTAAAAAAATATATGGGATTAATACATCTCAAGTGCTCAGTAAACCATGTGGGGTAGGAGGAATATATCAGAAATTCAATCCATGTTTACGTGGTCCTACTTCTAATTTATATTTAATTCTAATTTTCTGTACAATATATTCAGAAGTATGTGTACACATAAATCTATAGATATCTATAAATACATAGTGGTAGCTAAACAATTATTTTAATGATCAGGGTGTATTATCAAAATGCTTTGATGGTTTAAAATTATACTGGGAATCTGACTTCAAAAATTACCTCCTTGAATCTTCAGATTAAAATCACATTTGCAATCAGTTTTCCTTTCAGGTTCAGAAATTTCTGACATTCTAACAAGTTTTAGTGCTTGCTCTGTGTATTCCAATCCAAAGACCAAGCTATTTATCACAGATAATTTTCATTCAAAACATTTTAAATCAAAGTAATATATACCATGTGATTCTGGAAAGCAGAATTCATGGAGTTTTATATCACATATAGATGGTTTTGATCTTTCTACGTTTCCTGCTTAAAAAATGAGTAGGGGACATCTTACTTCCCTGACATTGTTACAGAAGTAGAAAAATATGCTAAGTTTGTGTTGGTCATATCTCAATTTTTACATACATATTATTTCCAGGTAAAGCAAAACAAAACAAAAAAAAAAAACTGTACCTACGTGCACACACATAACTCATCCCTATACTTTAAAAAAAACTTTAATTTAATTGAAGACTTTTTGTCTTCAAATTTTGGCTTCAAATGTATTGACTTTTCCTTTTATTTTTCAGACTTCACCTTATTTCTCTTTGTCATAATGTACAATACATCTTTTGAAATTACTGAAACGAGTAGATATCTATGTGGACTATCTGGAGAGTCAGCTGGACATCTATTCAAACTACAATTTCCTATACCAAGCTATCAATGCATTCCTACCTCTTATTTTTAAAGAACATCCTGATGTTTAAACTCTCCATGAGGAATAGCCGTATTTTCTGTTCTGCAGACTACACCGCTAGCAATTATACATTCCCGGACTGATCTTTTGCAGATGTCAAAGAAATTTGATTAAAGAATGTTCGCAGAATGGAGCCATGGTTGGGATAGTTGAGTGCCACCACTGAGTATGATATGCCCTTGCTATAGGAAATAAAGGGTGGTATGAGACCCATATTTATTTTTCACTGAAAGGAGGGCGGAGATGGAGGGTGGTAGGGAGCCGGTTAAAATCATGAAGAATAGTGGAGGAAAAAGGAGAAAAGACATTGGTGATAGTATGGCCAGTAAATGAGAGCAAAATTGTAGTGAAATAAAACAAACATAAGTAAGAATGGAAATAATTATTTCCATAGTCTTTAAGTGTCCACGGCTGGCTAAATAGTTTTAACGCAGTATTTCATTAGTCTAAAAGACAACTCTTTCAAAAGGTGCTAGCTAGTGCTTGTGCCAAGAACAATGACGTGACAAACTGGAAATCAGGCCTTACGTGGATACATTCTCCGCATCACGGTTTGCAGCGCCGGCTCCGGGGCGTGCAATCCGCGCAGTCGCACAGCACTCTGTGCTCAGGAGCGCGCACTTGCGCAATGTACTGCTGTCACTATCATCAAATTGTGTATAATTTTGAATTTATATTTGCGCAATGTACTGCTGTCATTATCATCAAATTGTGTATAATTTTAAATTTATATTTGAATAATAATATTATTACATATATATAAGGAATTATTATTATACCTAGTATCCCTCAAAGTAAGTCACTACTACTGATATCTTATAATACTAAGGGACATTTCAGACTGAGTACCTCATTGGCTGTGGAACTAAAAATTCAAAACTTAAGCAGGACTAAAACACCATAGCATTGAATGCTTTAACATTTCTCTCCACTACCATTTCCATCATACTGTATTTTTTTTTCATGCTATTTGGTTGTACCCTCTTCTGAGCTGGTTATTGGTTACCTACCAAACAGATCTATTTGAATGTCTAGCTGCATCCTCAAAAGTTTCCATCAGTGTACAAAGCTGAACTATATGACACAGTATATAACTGCTACCTTTTGTTGTAAAAACAAAATTCTTCAGTAGAAACTGGAAGAGTCAGACAAAACGGCATGATTTGCTTACTCAGTATATCTTTGTTATGTTTACTCAGCTAGATTGTAAATTCCACAGGAATGTGTCTGTGTTCTTCAGAATCCCTACCACAACTTCAGAACAAGGCAGATATCTAATAATTACATGTAAATTCACTGAAAGTCTAAAAAAGAATGAACTGTGGTATGAAGAGAAACAAGTGGAATAAGGAAGTGGTTTGAATAACAGAACTAGAAGATCATTTTGAGTCTGTCAAACACAAATTGCTTGATTATAAGAGCACTTGTGTTTAAATAAAAAATAAGCATTTTCAAAATTATGAAAGCAAATTTTAATTACTCTGTGTTAAAGAGTATGGAAAATGTTATGTTAAAAATGGTTAACCATTCATTTGGCTTATCCACATCTTGGTCAAAAGACTGTGACAAAACCTCTTTTTTTTTTTTTTTTTTTTTTTTTTTTTTTTTTTTTTTTTTTTTTTTTTTTTTTTTTTTCTTTTTAACTCCCTGGGAATTATTTTAGCTCCTCCTATATGAGTAATTCTTAACAAATTACACGAACTGAACTTGCTGGAGTATTTCCATATGCATTTCACTTACCAAAAAAATGTTTTTCTTTCATGTAAAGCACAGGTTTACCACTCAAGAGTTTCATGGAAATAAGTCTTTTTTTTTCCTTAAAAATTAATGACAGAGAAAAATAAATGACAAAGCTGGAGTCAAGGAATCTTGGAAACAGTCCAATTGTTTTATCAGCTGCACCACAAGGCAAGCAAACCTTCACCTTGTTTGGCCTTATACTTGCTACTACACCGCTGCTTTTCATACTCTGCATTTTGCATATATGAGCAAACCCTCCTCCTTGGTTTAATATGCTGATTACTGTAAAATAAGCATAATGTCAAAACAACATTTGTCCCAAAGCATCATAAAGCTGTGGCTTTCTAACCAGTGCTCCTGTCACATACCAGTCAGTAAATATACACACCATAAATTTAAGGGTATGGTCTCATCTTTCTCTTTGGGGAATGGAGCATACAGCCTTAAAAATCAAGAGAAACGAACTCCTGATTCAGTTTACAGTAGAGTGGAAAATTTACAGAATAAAGAAAGACCAGGTTTGGAATTGTATAAATGCCAATGTCTAAACATTTCACATTCAAGACTGGTCTATCTACCATATTTTAGATATATGGAAGGAAAGGGAGAACCTTAATGGAGATCATTTTTTGAACATATAGCTGTTTTGACATCTTATAGTTGGTGTAGTATGCACATATGAATTTTGAGGGAAGAAATTACTCCCTGTGTTCTAGAAAAACATAGAAACAAAAGAAAAGTCTTTCTAAACATTCTCAGCGATACATCACATTGTCTTACTGTAACTTTTCTATTCTTTGATAACAAGAATAGATAGGAATAAGTAAGTCCCACTTGAGCTACATTTCTGCATATTCAGACATTTAAATTATTTAGCCTCTAACTCTCAGGGTATTAAAAAAAAAAAAACGCTGCTCTCAGTGAGACACTGATTTCATGCTGTGACAAGCTCAAAAATGAAAACAACTACACAGATGAGAGAGTTTTTCACTAAACCGCAGCTCTAAGCACAAATGAAATCCTGCTGGGAACATGTATCTACAAGTGTGAGTGTGTTTGACTTGGTAACACACATTTGTGACTCTATGTGTTAATAGGAAAAAGTAAAAAAAGGAGCTACACAAGGATTTCATTGTCCACATTTCTTGAAGATCTTTTTTTTTGTAGTTAGTTTAAAAATATTGGCAAGATTTAAACATAACACTTAGTATTGGTTCAAAGGCTGTCTTCACTACAGTTAACCACACAGTTCTCTGCTCTGCCCCATAGGTGACCTCAACCCAAACAAAAAAGATGAGAGAAGATTTGAACTTTATACTTTTACATTCCCCTTGGACTAGTCTGGACCAAAGATCATAAAGAGACTCGGTACGGATCATATGATTTCTTTCTTCTTAGATGATGCAGTATGTGTTCTATTATTTAAGAAATAAAGTCAGATGGTAACTCCTTCTTAAAGCTCTCCTCCTTTTTCTTTAATTAGACTTCTTTAAAACCCTTTCTCTGATAACCCTATCTATACCGCATTCCTTGTGATAATTGAAGGAAGGATCAGAGACACAGGGATCAGTATTACACTAGGAGAAATACTAATCTTCCAAATCATTTCTGTTTCCACTATCATTTCATAATTTTTTGTTTAGATCTTTGGAAAACATGAAAATGCTTGTGAAATAATTCAACATTGAAAGAAACCAAAATAATATTTTCTAAATGGTTGGTTAGGGGATAAGGAAATTATTTTCTTCAATTTAAAAAAAAGAGAACCCAAATCAAATTTATAATAAAATGTAAATGATATAACTTCAATCCCTTCGTTTACAAAAAAGATCACATTTTAGTAATATATTACACCTACAGTTTGTATACCATAACTGTTTCTTTTACTATTTTATTATGGTATAATATGCTGTGGCCAAAATGAATAAAATTTTGAACGTAAACACACAGAAATTGTTTCAAGATTCAGATGCTACCAATAAGTAGCAAGTGATATAAAAGATCTTTTATTTTCCTTTACTCTTCCCATAAATCTGATATGAAATTGTTATTTATCTCAGTAAATGGAAGATAAAATATTCAAGATATGTTTCAAAATATGGATCCTTTAAAATGTAAGTCTTAAAATATTAATATTTTAAATATTAAATTATATCATTCAGAAATAATTAATATGTAAATATTAATTCCTAAAATATATATTTTAATGCACCTAAAATAACTAATGCAAGCTCTGTCTTCACCCAGAAACTTCATAGATACTGTACCATCTACAGTAATAAATGGATTCACGGAGGCCATATTTCCCAAGGTCTAAAATTTAGATTAGAACAAAAATTTCTTTCAGGACAGTTGGTGCATTTTTGCAATGATGTCTGGTTTCACAGACATCTTTCAATTCCAATTCCTAAAACCACTCTAATATATGTAAAATTCTAAGTTCTTTATTAAAATTCCTTTTTTAAAAATGTTTATTTATCATCTAGAGACAGAGCACAATCATGAGAGGGGCAGAGAGAAGGCGAGACACAAAATCTGAAGCAGGCTTCAGGCTCTGAGCTGTCAGCACAGAGCCTGATGCAGGGCTCGAACTCACAAACCATGAGATCATGACCTGTGCTGAAGTCAGATGCTCAAATGACTGAGCTACCCGGGTGCCCCAATAAAATTCATTTATACATCAGTCTTATCTTTCTACAAATGAAAAGGAACATTCAACAGAAATCAAACATAACTTGTAATAAATAACCTAAAAAATGAACCAAAGTGTTCACAGATGAAAAAGGCTCTTAATTATAAGCCTTCAAAATGTTGACTTCTAATTAACAGTAATTTATGCATCATAATGCTAGAGGAACTGCACCTTTAGGTGGTTTAATAGAATAATTGTTCTCAATATTTCAGGACTATCCATCTACAAATAGATGAAGTTTCCATATTGGTAAAATACTGGTTTTAATACTTTTATAAAATCCAAAATAGGAATAAATTTCAGTAAACAGATAACACTATAGTCTACCTCTTGGGATTTTCCTCCAATAGTTTAGGTCCTTTTAGGGGACATTGTTTTCATTATTTTTAGATATTGTATTTTTGCTTTGTGCCTCAAGCTGCTTTGGAAATTTTTGGGTAGAATAAATTAACCAATCAATAGAATTTCCTTAAATAGCACACTATCTAAATAGGAGAGAAGTAAAATGAATAAAAGGAAGAGAGGTAGAAAAGAGGAAATAACAGTAGGCAGCACAGCACAGTGAATACAAATATAAAACACATGGAAGATTGTCGACAAGATCCCAGTTTAAGTTACCCAGAGGGAGATGTACAGAGTACTTGGATAAATCAGTACATTGAATTTGCAATCACTGATTTAAATTAGCTAACTTGAATATTGGGGTTTTATTTTTTTAGTTTTCTGGCATTTTCAGTGGCTTTTCAAAACCCTTTGTAACAAACTAAATCTTAAACCTCATTGACAATTTCAAAATATTTTCATAAAAATAAAATCTAAAGGATAAATGGAGGAAGGTAACGCTTTACACGTGCAATGTGCTGTCAGCCTCTGTCACTCTTTATGATGACTGAAACCTTACCAATGGGAGAGAGAACATCAAACCGGAAGACAGAAGGCAGATGTAGGAGACAGAAATATACATATATATTTTTTTTTATTGTTAGAGTTCCAAATGTGGACAGGCAATCCAAGGCATCAGACGTGCAGTCATTCCTGGAAGCCCCCCGAGAGATTTCAAAACTCGGTTGTCAGTGCACACCAAGGCATACACAACACTCAGACAAGTGTCTCTTGCAGGCGTGCTGCATAGAACTGCTGGCAGCTCGCTGCCTAGCACTCTGCACATGCTTAGACGGAAAAATGTTTGGTATGATCTTGAATCAGATATAAGAAGAAAAACTATTTTTACAGTATTTAGGAAAATCCCAAATGATGATGAGAACTTGAAACACACACACACACACACACACACAGTAGCCCTTTAATGCTGTGCTACATGTAGGCAAGTGTTTTGGCTTTGCAAATTAGTTATTCATCAGTGTCTAGAAAAATATTGTGTGTGTATGTGTGATATTATGTTTTATATCTGTGTCTTGTGTGTATTTATTGTTGCATGAGTGTCTGAAGCACTAAAAATTCTGTATGTCTTTATTTCCATAAACATAGAAAACTGAAATTATAAATTTGGAAAGTCATTTTTGGATTTTATTTATTCTTCTCATTGCATTCTCCTCTAGGTATATTCCAGGTCTATTCCAAGTATTATACAACAAATTCTGACCATGACAATTATTTTGTTACATATTTATTTACATACTTATAGTTAAGTACATTATAACACTCCTTGCTGTAAGCAATATTAAGGCATCTAACATTTGTTAAGTGCTTTATAAAGTATTGTTAAATGCAAGTCTGTGAGACATATATTATTACTTTCATTCTACAGGTGAGTCTAAGAGACTCTTAAATACAGAGATCAAAGTAAGGATTGCTGGAGGGGTGTTGGGTGGGGGGATGAGCTAACTGGGTGATGGGCATTAGGGAGGGCACTTGTTGGATGAGTAATGGGTATTATACGTAAGTGATGAATCACTAAATTCCCCTGAAACCATTATTACACTATATGTTAACTAACTTGGATTTAAATAAAAATAAAAAATAATAAAAAGAACTATTTGTAAAAACAGTAATTTTACAAATATTTAACTACTTGTAAAAATAAATAAATAAATAAGAAGAAGGATTAAATGACTAGGACAAGAATAAAGAGTAAATGGAAAAAGATCTCTCCAAGTCAAGTTTTTGAACCTTGAACATCCATCATCTTCCTATTGTGCTATGTTACTGATATACCCAAATTGAAATGTATTGAGATCTGCATCATAAACACAGAAATGGAATGGAAAATGCTAGAAGATCTAGTTCTGTATTAGAATATGGAAAACTAAATCTCTTAAACTAATATGGAACTTGTATCTAAAATAAGAAGTTGCACTCAAGATAGCATCAGCTGGAGGCAGTGGTGCCCAAACAAAACAACAAGAAAACAAAACACATAAAAACCTAATCAGAAGGAGAAACTAAGTCCTGGAACTTATGACCTTCTTGCTCCTCCTTCACTTTCTTTTCCTCTCTCTCTCTTCCTCCATTCTTTTCCCCCTCCTCCTCCATCCCTCTTTCTTTCTTTCTTTTTTTCTTTTTTTTTTTTTTTTTTAATACTAGGAGTATCAGGGGCACCTGGGTGGCTCAGGTGGTTAAGCATCAGACTTCGGCTCAGGTCATGATCTCACGGTTCGTGGGTTCGAGCCCCGCGTCTGGCTCTGTGTTGACAGCTAGTTCAGAGCCTGGAGCCTGATTCAGATTCTGTGTCTCCCTCTCTCTCTGACCCTCCCCAGCTCACGCTGTCGCTCTCTCTCTCAGAAATAAATAAAACGTTAAAAAATTTTTAAAAAAAATACTAGGAGTATCAGAACATAAGAGAATCAGAATAGGATTACAGGCATGGTTCAGAAACCAAAAGGAAGTTTTTAGACGGCAACCTTTCATTTAAGAAAAATATTTTAGCTAACTTGTAGACATGAAATCTTAAAATGGAATAATTTTGTGAACTAATATTTAGGAATAGTGTCTTAAAGGCCTATCAGAAGGAAACAAAACTTTACAAATGTATTCAAAAATCTGAAAAAGCTATATTTTAACATAGCTCAAAATAAACCTCCACATACTGAAATACATATATTTGACCATTCATGTGTTTTAGTATTTAAAAAATGATGTGCTTTAATAAATGATCAGTAACTATACTGCACCTGTAAATCACAACTTGAAATGAATGGTTTAAAGTTGTCTAGAGCTTGTACTTGGAACGGATCTTGCAATCTGAGCATAGCTGGCCTAAAATATATCATAAAATATTGACACTTTTCCAACTTAAAAGGGTGCCAAATTTTCCTGGAGCAAATTGTACTTGTAAACACCAATCATTTTTACAACACTTTAAATTATCAAGTGCTGGCACTTGTGACCCAATTTGTTTAAGCGTTATTTTGGATCACATTGAATAAAAAGGGCATATTTTCAAAGACAACATTCTACTGCCAAATAAAACCTACTCATGTTTATTTCTTCAGGTGAAAGATTCAGGGTCAAATTTTAAAAAGGCTATCACGTTTTTCCCCTTACGAAACCCTTACAAAACCTATTGTCATATTTTCAAAGCTTGGTTTAATTGAAAAAGAATTAAGCAGGACCAGAGAATGTTACTATTATATGTCTCTAATTAAACAGAGACAAAGACAAAACAAGCATCACAAAATGCCCTCATGTTTTTCATACTTTGCAAATGTTACTGTTGTCAGACTTTAAGCTGGATATTTTTTAATATAGGACCAGAAACTTATAATTACTGGCATTTGATTAAATGGCTAGTAAAAGTTCTTTTCAGATTTCCTATCTTTATGAAGTATTATCACCTCTATAAATATTATACTGTGATATTTGTTTCATAATTTTACCTGATGCTTAAAGAAACAAAAAAAAAAAGGAAAGAACTTCCATCAAGATATGTGCTTCCAACACTACTGGCTTTAGCTTGTAACTTGAAAATTAAGGGTAATGATAAATTCTGACTTACATTCAAGACAGGAATTTTTAGGGAAAAAAAAGACAGACTTCTACAATATACTGCAAATAGATTCTCTCCAAATCGATCTTTCCATAATTTTACTTCCTAAAGTGATATGCAAATTACATATGTTCATGAACTATTCAGAAATGGATTAAAAAACAAACCCAAACAGATGCAATCTATCCACAGATAACAAATTCATTGCATTAGCTACAAATAATCCATAGTCATAACTTCACATGATACAGCATTTGGCTGTAGTGAAATGTAAAGTAGTAAAAGCTACACACACAATCCCATCACTTTTTGTCAGTGAATATATTTATATGTATATCTGTATCTACCTAAATACATATGAAAAATTTTTACAGAGTCAAAATGCTCAGTACATTTTATGATTTTAAAAACATTTTATAAGCGCTTTCCTTCATTAAGACTTTTTTAACTTGTGAAAATTACTCAAAACCTTTGACTAATAATCCCAAAGTCAGGTCACTTTGGTTGTTAAATAATCTAAAATACCTCAAAATATTGTTTTGTAGTATTTTTCTTTTGTTTCCAGTACAAAGAAGAAAGCAAAACAATTTTATGCACATCACAGCACATAACTACATAGCCATGGATGTCCTATTTTTATTAACAATATGGAATAGGTCACCTTTCTGGTGAAATATTAATGGTTACTTGTTGTCTTCTTAATCATTATTTTTTCATTTAAAATCAGTCCACTGATAAGAAATATATTCTTCCCCTTATAGTTTTTCCTGCCCAGTAATTCTGCATACATATTATTCTAATAGCTTCCAATGGATCCACTTGAGTGACCAATGGAGAGGTTAAGTTAGAGTAAGAGAAAGCATTGCAACTAATTAATATGTCAGAGGAGTACAGCCCTAGCCAAAAGAGTTAATGAAGCTTGCTAAGGACACATGTGGGCCTTTTGTAACACAGGCCTGACTGTACAGCCTAGTTAGGTTAAATTGTCTGTCAGTTACTGGCCAGTTGGCCACCACCTGGCTGCCTAGGCCAGTCTCTCCCCCATCCCCAACAGCCCTCTTCCCAGCTCTCAATGGCAAGCTGCTGCCACTAAACATGTAGCAGCCTCTGACAAGGTCTGGGCACACAATGGGCTCCTGACAAGTGAATGAAGGGCCAGGGTGACACTCTGAATGGGGAAGATTTTCCCCATTTAGACTCCTAATGTTCACAACAACACCCATAAAAAAAAAATCCCATCCTTGGTGTCAGGCCATTAACATTTATAACAATATGCTAATAACCTTCTAGATTACTTTCAGTTTCCAAGGACATTTAAATACATGAATTGATGGCTTCAAAACTTAAAGGAGGGGGGGTGGAAAGAGGAAGGGGTAGTTGGTTAGGGAGGAGGAAGAAACAAAAAGCAAATGGGAGAAATTGCAATCCATCTCACAGAAAACTACTTTGAAATGCCTCCACCCAAAGAGAGAGCTTCTGTATGGAAAGATTATAGTTCAGTCCCACACAATGCCCCCAGGATAATGTAATCAAATCAGAAGGTAACTCCTGATTCAAACTATTTTTAAGTCAAGCCATGGATTCTTGGTTTTCTGGTTATATATTACCTTCTTTGAGCTACAACCAGGGGCATTTCCAGAGTACTCCAGGTAGAACATCTGCCCAAATAGCATATTTTTTTAAGTATTGTAAAATATCACATCACAAGAAAGAAAAATGTCATTATGGAAACAGGCCCTGCCTAAGGTTGTACCTTGAAGCCATTAAGAAATTAATGAACAATCCTGAATAAATTATAAAGGATGTTTTCTTCCCCATTATTATATAATTTGCCATTTTCTTAGAATAAAACAGATGTGAGATGGAGTTTGTAATATTATGTAATAATATTCACTCAACATAAGCTTCAAAGTTAAGTATCTATTTAAGTTATCATAAGAAAAACACTTATCATATACACTACCTGCTATACTATATGTCAGAATTCATTGCTTCTGCCTTAAAGAAAGACAGCAACTCTTTCTTTAGAGCCGATTAGTGATATTCATTCAATTTGAAAAACTGCTGTTCCCAGAGATTCCAATATTGAGCTGTAGCCACGAAATTGAATCTGCCTGGCTACCATGAGAAAAGGCATTTGAAAAATATGATGTGCTTATTTTAAATCCTGTCACAGGGACTTAAAAGAAGTAGGGAAGCCTCCCATATAACATTTCACTTTTATTTACTGGGTAAAATGCTTCCTGTTTTATGCAGCTTTGAGACAACTCTTATAGATTTGGAGCATCAAAATCTGCATGTAATGCACAGGCAAATTTGTACCAATCTGCAAATACATGCCCATGAGGTGATGCTAAACAGAACCCCTTTTTGTAGGATTAGCCAGCTGAGCAGAAGTCTCAGGATATAATTCTTGAAACATGACTATGAAAAAGTAAACATTTCCTTTTCATGCTGTAAACATCTTTTATTTTTAATGACTCCTTAGACAAGGAAACTACTGAAATTAACTCCAGGTAATATTAACAAAAATAACAACAATAATGTGCATTCACATATTGTTTTGCAATATTCAGATTTAGGATTTAGTATTTCTACTTGGGCTCAGGATTTCACTGTCTACCCTCTTGCTCTAACTTCAGTAAAGAGAGTTATCACAGGGGACCCAGAAGAAAACTAGAGAAGACACTAGCTCATATGCCATTAGCCCCTTGGCTGCACTTTGTCCTCAAAGTGTGTATATTAGAAGGATCAGCGGGTATCTCTACTGCCAGAGTACTACCATTCCATGTCTCTCCGGACAGAGAGCTAGAGTAGGATGGTGTCCTTGATGGTTTGGACCAGTTAAATCCACATAGTAAACTACTTAGGAGGAAAAGAGAATAGAATCCCCACATTTAAACGTAAGTAATTCTACTTCTGTGATTAAATCTTCCTTTTATAAAGAATAACTTTATTTTATTTTTAGGAATAATTTGAATGTATTATTAATTAATATTAATTTACATATTAATAACAAGAATGTTGATATTAGAATTTATTGACTTCTAAAGTCACTCATTTGGTTCTTTCAATCACCACCAACAACCTCATGGGATGTCCTTATTAACAAATTCTTTCAGGAAAAGTAGACCCAATGCTATAATTTCTATGAAAAAATGTGACTCAAAAACCAAAGCCAAGGCTATAAAGTAGCATTTACATACCAGTAAAAGTGAAGTTGTGTTACATTTGGGCTTTAAAATCTCAGAATAAAATGGCAAGAGGAATAACTTGAGAGAAACCTCTTTTTATATAACCATGTGATCTTGCAAAAACAGAGTTTTCAAGTTCAGGGAAATAGGATTCTGACATGTATGATAAAATCTGATAATATACAGGAAAACTATAGTCATATATGTGCTTTTTTTCTGTCTCTTCATTTGGGTTATTAGTTACATAAAAGAATTGTTTTACATATAATAATCAGCAAATGAGTAGGTATATTTCCTGTGCAGATTATTTAAGATTGCAGGTTATTCTATATATAAAAGGCAAGATGATTTAAATAATTTTGTCATGGTTAAAAGTAATAAAGAATAATACAATTGAATCAGATGTAACATTTAGGAAGCATAGCTAAGATGAAATAAAAATGAATATATGGTATCTGCATGAAAAAATTACAGTGTTCTCACCAGAAGTTTAGATATCTTTAAAAACTATTTTAAAATAGATAAAGTAACATATACAATTAGCAAAGTGATAAAATTCAACTAGTATATTTTTCAAAAGTTGTTTGGAAATTCCATCTTTTTATATGTTTAAATTACTTTATGTTTTTACAAAAAGAAAGTCTAACTTTGCATTTGGATGACTTAAATGAGCTGAAGCTCTTTCACTAAAACAAAGGTTGTCTGGCTGTTGGTCCAAATCTCCAGCCAAGAGGCAATTGTTGTCTCTAGACACAGACAATTGTTGGTGTTTATTCTACTGAAAAATGTGAATATATTGTGCTTCTGAGTATTTGCTTAATTTAAAGAGCTTTCTGAGAAATGAATTAAAAAACAGATACATGAAACTCCTTTTCTTTAAATTTTCTGCTAGTTTTATCTTCCAGTGGAGTTCCAGAATTACTCCACACTTTCTATTTCAACATATTTACATATTACAATCACTGAAATATATCACAATCATTGAAAATTATTTTTATATATTATGATATGTAAAGATAAGGTTTCTTTACCCAGCAATAGGAATTTAGCATGTAGCTTAATATCCATTTTGTTCTTACTTTCTAAAACAGATGGGCAGGAGGAAATTACTATGCATTCTTATGTTTAATTATTTAAAATCTCTTCAATTCACAAAACATTGCATTTCGTTCATTATCAGTACAGTTTTTCCTTCTTAACCACAGTTTTGATCTAATATACTAAACTCTGAAAAAGTTTCCAAAATATTAAAATTTAAAGGAGATTTGTTAATTACTATGAAATTACGTTTTGTTTATATTTACCATAGTCTATAATTCTCAACATTAAGCATGAAAAAATTAGGTACAGTAAATTAAGAATTAAGAAGTTCAATAGCAAATGTTATTTTTTTCATGTTCTTTTGGTTTGTTTTTAATCATAGTCTCTCTAATGGTTGAGGTCTTTAAAGCAAGACTTAAAAAACAACCTATCAAAATCACACGTGTGTGCACACGTGCACACACACACACACACACAAACACTACAAAACCTTCCACTTTGAGAGATCCAGTAACAAAATACCACAGTTGCCAAAGTTATCTGCTTCCTATCAAGACCCGTGTTTGGCACAAGAAGTATTCAATTCATTCATCATTGTCAATGCACTAGTACACTAATTATTTCAAATTGTTTCCTCAGCCAGAGGTCTAGGACAAATCAGGCAAGCCAAAAATAGCAGTTATGAATAATTATGCATAATTTACCTCAAGGCCTGGGCCAGTCTATCATTAAAACTTTTACTTGCCACACTGTGATCTCTGCTAATTGCAAACTTTAAAATTAGTTCAAGGTTGTCTTTTTATCCAGCGCCAACCTCAAACCCTCTTCCTAGTGACTTTCTGGTATTTTGGACACTTCAAAAAAAATGTCATCAGAATTTAGTAAATATATATATATATATTTATATATATGTGTGTACATATATATATATATATATTAAATGAAAGATGGAAATCAGTGGAGAAGGTATTGCTTCCACCTTTTGCATCGCTCAAATATGTTCACAAATGGTATAAAGATGAGGGGTTAGAAGTCAAAATATGGTAATGACCTAGGGGTGGGAATTCCATCCTGTTTGAAAGAGAAGAAAGGGCTTTTAGCAACGTGCAAACATTTCTCTTCAGAGGAAAGTTAGTTCTCAGACAGTCACTAAACTTTCTTAAGGAAGGGAATCTTGACATTGTACTATTCATTAGAAAGTTCCCAGTGCACTTTGACTCTGACCTTCATTTAAGACAAAAACTGAGACATCAGAGTCTTTTACCACTGATACGAGGATTTCTAACAGTTATTTTCAACTCTGCAGCAAATATAACACACAACTGAAGACCATGCATTTTAATTTCTATTTATTCTTTGTAATGTGACTTTTCCCATATAGGGAGATTGTTATGGACACACTTCACTATTCCCCATTTCTCCTCATTTCCCTACCCATTTTGTATATTGTAGTTATAGCTTATCTTATTGAAAAAGATTAAAGAACAAATAAATATGATATTTCAAATTATCCATCCTTCACTTTTCCAACTTTACTACAATTTTTCTTATTCTAGGTCCTTGATTTTAGGCCATGAAGACATATATCACTAAGCTGTCATCCTCCTGAATTCTTTTCTTTGTGTAAAATAAAGGATGCTCCATTTCACCTCAGACACATTTTGAGGAGAAATGGGCCAATTTGCAGGAATGTTTTTCCTGGCTATGTATGACCTGTCAGATAAATGCTCATTCCACCTCTTCTTAATAACACATTATACTTGCTGGGTTTCTGTGCTTGTGTTTTGTGCTGTTTGTTAACTAATGCACTCAAAGAATCATCCACGCAAGACACCCTTTCAATGTTGCCAGGTCAATTCACGCAAAGCATGAGTGCTATCTGAGGCCTCCCTAAACCTTATTTAGAAATATTCTGAGAGTCTGAAGTTTCTGCTAAAACAGTGGTATGGAAACTGGTTGTAAGGAGATGATTCCAAGAAGCATAAGAAAAAAGGAGAGCAAATCAGAGGAATCTGGGGGATTTGCAGAAGAAAATTCTAGAGATAGAAGTTAATATATTTGTCTTGAACATTCCAAAGGATTCTGATGTTTTCATTGTTGGCGTTTTTAGTCTTTCTGTGCAAAAGAGAACCTGGTAATATGGCTGTTAAGATGGTACCAGAGTGAAAATCAGAAAACAGCCATTATTATACCTAAACAACTCACCTTAAGAGTTACAGATAGCTGGGAAGCCTGGGTGGCTCAGTTGGTTAAGCATCTGACTTGGGTTCAAGTCATGATTTCATGGATCATGGGTTCGAGCCCCACATCGGGCTCTGTGCTGGCAGCTAGCTCAGAGCCTGGAGACTGCTTCAGATTCTGTCTCCCACTCTCTGACCTTCCCTTGCTCATTCTCTCTCTCTCTCTCTCTCTCTCTCTCAAAAATAAATATTAAAAAAAAAAAAAAAAAGAGTTACAGACAGCCAATACCTGCCTGGCCTCCCAATATGCACCAGTTACTTCAAGTGAAAATGGACCTGGTGAGTGGTTTTGTGGAAAGGAGAGTACATGAGCTGGGTATATATTGTTCTCACTCTCAGAAATTGTACAATTTTTTAATGTTTTTTTAATTTATTTTTGAGAGAGCACAAATGGGGGAGGGGAAGAAAGAGGGAGACAGAGGATCTGAAGCAGGTTCTATGCTGATAGCAGTGAGCCTGATGTAGGGCTTGAACTCATGAACCATGAGATCATGACCTGAGCCAAAGTCAGACACCCAACCAACTGAGCCACCCAGGTGCCCCAGAAATCTTAACAATTCAATGAATAACAGGTAAAAAAAAAAAAACCCTGAACAATATGTAAATAAATAACATGAGGTAGAAGAAAGGGAAGAAATAGAAGATAAACAAGGATGGTAGCTAAGACTGATCTAGACAGTGGATTAGGGGGCGCCTAACATTAAAGCTGAGCACCAGGACTGCAGGATGAAAACATGGAGGTCCTAATGATGGCAAAGAACTGAAGTTTCAAAGTCTGATCACTGAGGTTTAAATTCTGCCACTTAATACCTGTTCATTCGTCTTTTGGCAAGTTACTTTCTCTGGCTCTGTGTCATCATCTGTAAAAGGAAAATGATGACAGCACCTAAAAATGTAGGCTGAACAGCATTTGAAGAGCCAGGAGAAAGTGTTCTGGGAAAATGAAAATGCAGGAATGAGAGCACTAAAGGGTGAAACCATTTGGTGCTTCTGAGAAACTGCAAATTGGCCAGGGTGACCACAGTGCAATCTGTTGGAGACGAAGCTTGAGAGCAGCAGGAGCCTTATTACCCAAAGCCTAGTGAGCCCTGGAAAGGGGTCTGGATTTTGCTTGTTGTACAAAAGCTGATGTTTGCTCTTCCTTCAGAAGACACGAATGCAAGTGTTCAAGATAACAGAGGGTAAAAAGCGATGATATGAAATGGCACCTTCTTTTTGCTTATGAAAGTAATAACATTAAAAATTAAACACAGGATTAACAAAAGATTTGCATTTTAAATACATCACTTTGACTGCAATATGAAGATTTTAAAGGGGAAGGGCAACAGGAAGAGTAGTGACATTTTTATTACATGTGTGAGAACAGTTAAAAGATGGCGGTCTGGGCTATGGTGGTAGCACTGGGAATGGAAAGAATTTGACCAATTTGGAACGTGTTTGCCTTACATTGCATCTATTAAAAATTTTATTTCCTTGGAGAAGGTTTTTATATGTTGATAACACATGTTGGATCGGTTGCATAGTATGATGTTTCATTTTAATTCCAAAGATGATCAGTTTTGCAGACTAGTTAAGGCATCCGCAAATTGTCTTATTCTTAAATGAAGGTTTTTTTTGTTTTCTTTTCCAGCTTTCCCAGCTTTTCACTTGTAGCTCGAAAGGACAGTAAGTAGGCTGGCTTTTCCCACGGATCCCAGTGGGACTGTTCGGAATGCTGAGTCAGAATCACTTACAGAATATCTCCTATATTAATCTGCTTTATGTCCCTAATCACTCAATGATTAGAAATACAAGTGACAGAAGACTGTAAGGAGCCCCTGTAATCTTTAAAAGCCAAGTTTCTAAAGTCTAAGTATATGAAAACCTCAAATCAGCAACACTGAATTCAAAGACATTTTGTTTTAGTACTACCAATGATTTCAGTGTAATTGTGTAATTTTAATTTCATTTAATGTACTTTGATTTTCATCAGGTTTTTTCTTATATTAAATACAATTATAATCCTTGAGATAAACTGTGTGGCTGTTCTGTTGAGTGCTCTGAGGCATTTGCACACCAGCACACAATCTATTAACATAATCTGGTGATCTCAGGAGAGCATAAAGGAAAAAAATCATATGTTTCATTGAGTAGTCTGAAGATCATTTCCAATACATTATTATTTTTTCCACAAAAGAAAATAAATACAAAGGCATGTAAAATTTTGTGTTGGGAAATTTCTGCTGGGTCAGAAGAAGTCAAGAAAAACTAATAGGATTCATACCCAAGAGATAATCTGGGTAGGAGCAGATCTAATGGGCAGGAGAAGCTATGATGTCAAGAATAAGGAGAAGTCAGGTATGGGAATGAGTTCTGGAAAATGTCTCCTAACGTAGTTTTCCTAGTTGATTCAAGCAATGACATACAATATACAAAAGTTCCTCAACTATTTTTTTTTGCAGGGAGGGGGTGGCAGATTGTCCCTTGATTTTGTCTAGGTTGTCTGGCATGTCCATGCATCTCTAGATCAATTATTTCTCTGTGTTCCTTCCTGTCTGAAATGCTACCTCTGTCTGAACAATTTGGTATTATGATTAGATTAATTTGGGTTGTTTCTACTCCCTTGATACTAGTTCATACCAGACTCCGTCCTGGTTTGGTGTTTTTAACTACTCTCCATCCCAAACAAGGCACAATCCAATGTTAAAAGATCCCCTTCTTTAATCTACCCCTAATTCACCTGAATAAATCCACCAGACTCAAATTTTTGACTTCAAAGAGGAATCTTTATTTTACAATATTTTTTGTATATGTCTCTCTCCTCCCCAACCTATCAATATTCTAATGAATTCTTGTCCTCTCCGTGGATTCTGATTTGTCCAGGAGTGTTACGTTTTTTTGTGTCACTTAGCTGTAGTAGAGACGAGTAGTCCATGCTAGAAACCAAGAAACCTGAGGGTCTCTCAACTCTCAGGAAAGGAGTTCAGATACCTACAACTTGTTATCGATTTAGGGTATTTAAAGTATTTCATTCCCATCTTTCCACAGAAGTATACATTAGAGAGTAAAGACATTCACAAAAATCCCACACTTGTTTTTATATTATAAAAACAAAACACACCTTTGGCATTATAAAACATGGATAGGATGGAATGGAATGGAATGGAATGGAATGGAATGGAATAGAATAGAATAGAATAGAATAGAATAGAATAGAATAGAATAGAATAGAATAGAATAGAATAGAATAGAATAGAAAACAGAACAGAAAAGGTTAGCTTAACAAGTCAGGAGTCATATAAATGAGATGCTTGGAGAAAGCTTTCCCATTCAATCCCTGCAACTTCCCCGCCCTTCCTCTCCAAATCTAAATGTTATATACTTGAAACAAAAAGTTAGGGGCACCTGGGTGACACAGTTAGTTAAGTGTAAGACTCTTGGTTTCAGCTTAGGTCATGATCTCACAGTCTGTGAGACCGAGCCCCTAGTAGGGCTCTGTGGTGAGGGAGAGTAGGGTCTCTCTCTCTCTCTCTGCCCCTCCCCTGCTTGAAATCTCTCTCTCTCTCTCTCCCTCTCTCTCTCTCTCTCAAGATATAAATAAACGTTTTAAAAATATTTTTTAAAAATTTTAATAGTTTATTGTCAAGTTGGTTTCCATATAACACTCAGTGCTCATCCCCACAAAAATATTTTTAAAAATTTTTAATGTTTTTTTAAATTCATTTCTGAGAGAGAGACAGACAGACAGTGTGAGCAGGGGAGGGTCAGAGAGAGAGAGAGACACAGAATCTGAAGCAGGCTCCAGGTTCTGAGCTGTCAGCACAGAGCCCCACGCAGGGCTCGAACACACTAACCGTGAGATCATGACCTGAGCCAAAGTCGGTTAAGACTGAGCCACCCAGGCGCCCCTAAAAATTATTTTTAAAAGGTTGATCAAGGGGCCCCTGACTGGCTCAGTTGGTGAAGTGTCCAACTTCAGTTCAGGTCATGATCTCGTGGTTCATGGATTCAAGCTCCACGTAGGGTTCTGTGCGGACAGCTCAGAGCCTAGAGCCTGCTTCAGATTCTGTGTCTCCCACTTTCTCTGCCCCTTCCCCACTCACACTCTGTCTCTCTCTCTCCCAAAAATAAATAAATATTAAATTTTTTTAATTAATCAAGTTATTATCCTTTAAAACTGCAAGTAATCATTGTTGAAAGCTCATTATGCACTAGAACTAAGTTAAACTTTTTATAAAAAATGTAACATTTAATTTGTACAATAACCTCATGAAAGCTTACAGTGAATAAACAACAGAGGCAAAGTCAAGTTTAGGTCACCAGCCTGATTCCAAAGCTATTACCTTTCTAATTTGGTTCAATTATTGTTCTCATCATAAAATTAAACATCCCTGGTAAATGTAAGCTTTAATTATTTATAGTTTAGTGTGAATAATCTTTGTTGAGTGATCATGCTGATACAGGGGCAGACTGCCATTCACCACCCAGGCACCTCTTCATTGAAGGACGTGGTGCTCTGGCTACTGGGAATGCTGCTGTCCCTGACCTCTTCAAAGGTGGCCTCCGTGGCAGAGAACAGCCACCCCAGAGTTCATGTCCTTCACTGGGTGCCATATCCAGTGACCACTCATGTAGGAATGAAAAGGGCTAGACATCTCAGCCCAATTCAAGATAATTCTAGGGGCACCTGGGTGGCTCAGTTGGTGAAGCATCTGACTTCAGTTCAGGTCATGATTTCACAGCTCATGAATTTGAGCCCCACATCAGGATCTGTACTGACAGTGCAGAACCTGCTTTGGTTTCTCTCTCTCTCTCTCTCTCTCTGTCCCTCCCCACTGTGGGCACTCTCTCTCATAAATAAATAAATAAATAAATAACTTTAAAAAAGGGATAACTCTAAGGAACCATTTCAGGTATATCAGCTCCACTTCTCCGTCTGCTCATTCCTGCTTCCTCCTCTCCCTTCCACAGGTATGGATCTCCAAAGCACTTCTTAAATATCCAGCACACTAAATTCCTGACAGTCAGCTTGCTAGGAAAGCCAAATCCCAATAATGGAGAAAGAAGGAGAAGCTGGGCATGTGGTTTCTGGGAAAGAGGATTAAGGAGAACAATACTGAAGAAAGCAGCACAGCACGAAATGAGCAGAAATCAAACCACACACACACACACACACCAGTCTCCCCCGTTTATTGTATTTGGGTCTGCATAAAACTAACATTACTGCTCCTGGTAGCTAAAAATATGTTATAGATACATTATTTATTAGTTCAGTGGTTTATTCTTTCTGATCTAATCTCCTGTATATGGCATGTTCATTTATTTACTCCTACTTTTCCCATTTCTATAATGCATGATTCCTAGGATACCACATTTCCTGGTATGCTTAGAACAGTCTCACTTTATACTTGTTGTCCCCCATTTTAATTATAAGTAGCACCCCCTTTCAGTCTCTAGTATTCCTGTAAGGTTGATGAATATGTGTTCATCCAACTAATTCCCAAAACTTGTATAAATCTTTTTGTTGTGATTGCATTTCCTATTTCCCCATATTATTTATCAAACATTAACATATTATACAGCTGGTTTATTTATTATATGAATTTTCTGTCTCCCCTTGAATCCATTCAGATCTTTCATAACATTATCACTTCTATCATATTTATCATACCCATATGGAGTATTTGCAAACTGCCTTTTCCTGCTAGGATGAAAGAAAATTGATTATCAACATTTTTTTAATTCAAAATCTTGGAGTATATATAATTTTAGGATAAAGATCTTAAGGTGTTAATGTAATTGCAATATTTATTTATATATATCCAAATGTAGTATAATCTTTCTAATTTTGGAGAAAATACCACCCCCCCGCCCTAGAAAAAAGGAAAGAAAGGAAAGGTAAGAAAAAGGAAGGAAGAAGAAGAAATAGACAGAACGACAAAGACAGATAGACCTAGAGAGAGAGAGAGAGAGAGAGAGAGAAAAGAAAGAAAAATATCCAAAACCTATATAAAGTCTAGTCAGTGTTTGGTTTGTTAACAAATGACGCTTACACTCCAACATTAAATCTCACAAATCACCATGTGAAGCTGATGTTTTTGTTACACTGAGAGTTGAGTATACTCTAATATAGCAATCAGAACAAAAAAATAATAAAAGTAATAGCATTAGGGACAAAAAGATATTTAGCCACTCTGGATTCCCAGAAGCTGAGCCACTTTCCTACATTTGGACACTCAATCATCAAATGCTCCCCACTCATTTTCTGTGGCTCCAATTGGCAGCTGGTGATTGGCTCATCAAATAGTCCTGGCTAGGACTATGTAATGAGAGTAAGACACAGCAGCAAAATTATTCTTGTGGCAGTGGCCTTGGCAACGCTACCTAAGTTCTACCAGCAGTGCTGTCCGTTGGTACCAGCAGCCATAGCCAGGGCCTAAGGAAAGGTGATGACTACAGGGACGTCACCAATGGATTTTGTTGGTGCTGGCTCTGGTCCTCACTCTACCCTCCCAACTCGGATCCTGTTGCTTTTGAACTGGATTTTCAGGTCTTGCTGATGTTCCTTTGAGTAAGTTTCTTTTCTGACTTAATAAGCCTGAATGGGTTTCTGGTGCTTACAACTAAGAACTCTGGTGCATAACATGAGTATCTACTAAAAAAGTTCTAGCTTGGTATAAAATGATCAGGACTATAGAAATGACATCAAAAGTAAATCTTAGTGTATCAAAAGGCATAGTATTTGATAAATACTGACTAAATGAATCAGTGAAATCTCATTAAAAACATTTGATCCATATGCCAGCCATTAGCACAAAATGGACTAATAAGAAGTCACTAAATAAATAATGCATATATTCTTAAAAAGATACGGGCAAAGTTATTTATAGTATCTTGTCCTTAGGTATTATTACAATAGTAATTATTTAGGCAAATAATAAGGAAAAATATAGTAATTTCCTTTCTTCTCTCTACATTTTATGTTTAAGAGATTTTTTTTAGTTATGTAAGGAAATTAAGGGCAGGTATATTTATATTTTTCCTATGCAATGGCTGATGAAATTTTCATTCTTTTCAGGTAGAACTGATTTTAGATTAGAAAAATAGCTCCATTGGGGCGCCTGGGTTGCTCAGTCAGTTAAGCGCCAGACTTCGGCTCAGGTCATGATCTCAACGTTCATGAGTTTGAGCCCCTCATCGGGCTCTGTGCTGACAACTAGCTCAGAGTCTGGAGCCTGCTTCAGATTCTGTATCTCCTTCTCTCTCTGACCCTCCCCTGCTCATGCTATCTCTCTCTCTCTCCCTCTCTTTCTCTCAGAAATAAATAAGAACAATAAAAAATTTAAAAATAGCTCTACTCAGTCCTCTCTTGGTACTATTTACTAACCAGTGCTCCTTGGGACCTTAGTATCTTTCGTAATATTGTTATTGCTAGGAAGAGAGGCCCATTGTAAAATATGTTTGAGAAACAATAGGTTTATTAAAAAAGCAAATCATAGCTACTTAAACAAGACTTCTCAAAATCTTTAAAATATTAATGTTTTGTTATGAACCTGAAAGGAAATATGATAAGTAGCATTCTGTAAACTTATTTTATCTTGTTTAAAATTTTAACCTTAATATTTTTGGAGTAATATATAATCTTCTGATGGACAAACTTGGGAATTCTTGACCAAGTAAAATAGCCAACCAATAAATTGAAAGGATTTTTTAATATCCTTTGAATAGATAGTAAAAATTAAAACCCCATCAACCTATAATTGTACCCTAATTGAAAACTAAAAGACAAGGTCTTATAATTAGAAATTATATGCCCTTTGCCATTAGCATTAAAGATAACACTCAATGAAGTGATAAAATCTATAATGACATATTCATTTTTTGGAAAAATGGTTTAGAATGTTCTGGAGTTAACTTGCTTAGATTAAATCCTGTCTCCACCATTTCCTAACTGTATGACCGAGAATGATTTTTCTACCTTCACTGTACTTTAGTTGTCTCATCTATAAAATAATGGAATGCGTCTCATAAGGTAACCATGTGAATTAAATAAATTAATGTTATAAAGATTTGGTATATACTGAAACACATAGTGTGAGCTAACCAAAGAAATTAATACATAAACAAATAAATGCAAAGCCTTCAACTTGAGAGAGGCAGAAAGGCTTCACCACCATTAGGCCTTTATATTACTTTCTCAAGCTTTTCTCTGTCTACCCTAATTAAAATTTCAAGGCTACCTATGGACTCTCCCTTTTTCCCTGCCCTGTTTTAACTTTTATTTTTCTCCATAGCATATGTCACCATCTAAACACCATTTATATTTTTAAGGTTCTTTATTATCAATCTTCCCCACTTTCCAGGACAAATTCTTTTCTTTGTTTACCACTGTATCTCCAGAGATACGTAAAGACAACTTCCTGGTATTAGTCACCTGTAGGATAATTGTGAAATCAATATATGTACATCATCAGCCCCCAGAGGGTTTCATCTCTGCTTCTGGGTCCTCCTAGCCTGGTCTTTATTCCCCCAACATTATCCTTTTACAACAGCCAGCTGCGTGGAGCAGCATGGTTATTCAGATAACCACAGACGTAAGCACATATTCCAGAACCCAAAGGAAATCAGGAAAAAACACCTAAAAGAAATGTGATATTTTATGCAACTTGTTCCTCTTCTTTTTCCATCAACTTTGCAAGAGATCTGGTTCTGTGAAAGAACACCATAGGAATGTACTACAGGTGTTACGGATAACAGCTGAAGGATGAGAAAGTGTGCCTGTTAATAAAGGTCGAAAAGAACTTGTTTTAATTTAGCAAACTGAGAAAATTATTTGAAAGCTGCATTAGGGAATAACTAGAGATTGTCTTTAACAAAGGCATCTTCTTTAATCTTAAGTTTTCAGAAGTAAAACGTGGAAATAGGTGATTCGATCAGAAAAGGTTGGGATTCCGCTAGCCAAGGCTGGGACACTGGATCCCAGCACCTTAGCGGCCTGGCTTCTATCCCAGTAGAAACCTTCACTTCATCACATTTTCAATCTTATATATCTGTAAACCAGAACTGTCCATGCAAGTTTATTCTATTCCTTCAGCTTTTGCACTCTACACATTAGGAGTCAGACACCTTGTTTCAGCCACATTATCTGGCTTCATTTGTGCACTGATGCTGTGTCAATTTTGAAACCTGTCCAGGCAACGAGAGGTGTCCTGTTTTCTGTCCTAGGCCATCTGGCTGCCCTTAGTTACAATTTGTTCAGGGCAAAAAAAATGTGTAGTGGACATAAGTAAATACAGAGAGAAAAAGGAAAGTGATGTTACCAAAAGTAATCAGAAAAAAGTATATTTAGCACTTTCATTGTCTACTTATTTTTTTTTTATAAAATGTCACTGCTTTTCTGGCATTATAATATTGTCTTTCAGTTTTTTAATGCTGAGTTGTTTTGACAATTTGCTAAGTTCATTCTTCTTTTTACTTATGCAACAAAAATTTTCATTAAGAAAAGTGGAAGAAAATAGCATGTGCCAGAAAATCAGACCTTGAAGTTTACTCCACAGTGGAATAAAAACAAAAACAATAGATTAACCCTTCCGCCAGTGTCCCAGACATCCAAGACTGGCACTTTGGCCTAATTTTGCCAAAAGCACACAAAATCGCCCCTCCACACACGCACAGACAAGAGGAAAATCACTCCACGCTAAACAAATTGCTTAAAAAATAAACTTCATTTATTGAAGATCAGCTACAAATAAGAGTGCCTGATCCTCACTTTGTAACACGTTTCCAACTTTTTTCAGTTTCATCTACTTTCTTCCTGGTTAGTAAAAGGAAGTCCTTGATTTCTAACATCCAAATAAACCTGATGTGAGGAACACCCAGATACAAAGAAGTGCTTTTATAAAAAACAAAAGTCACATGAAAGCAGTTAAGACAAGTTTCTTTAGACATAACTTTTCTACCCCGAAAAGTCTACCAGTCTTTTCTTTGTCCTAATGTCCAAGTCATTAGTCTTGTCCTAGGATATTTAGTACTCATGTTTTTGTTTGTTCGTTCATAAAATACTCCGGGACTTGCATATAAACTGTATCTTCTTCCCAGTGGCCTCCAGTAAATATATCCCTCCAAGTGACCAAGTTGACTAGTTTAACAATCACCACACTGTTCATCACATAAAGATTGTTATTTCTTTTCCTTTAGATACTTACAATCTGTTTCTTGTAAAGTTGAAAGGAGGTTGTTTTCTCATGTTGAAAGAACTGACAGCTGTAATTACTCCTACCACTGCAGCAGGACTTGGCTCCCAACATTCAACTACATACTGTAGAAAGCATGAATCTGTTCAGTGTTTTCAAAGATGAGAAAAGGGTAATCCAGAAAAGAAATCACTAGCACCATATTTTCACTCTCTCAAGAAAACCCAACCCGCAACAACGGGTGTATAAAATTTTTTTTAAATTTGAACCTGTTAAAATATAACTGTAAAACGGTGCCTATTTTGCTGTATTTTTTTCTTTTACGAATTGTATCCATGAGGCCTAGCATTGTGAAAATGTACTGATCCTTTTCCTTTCCAGAATCTTCATTGACAGTGCCAAAGCCACTCTTAAAATCAAAATGGACTGCTATCATAGGTGATCTATCTGAAATCTTATTTAAAATTTTTGTTTACTCTCTCATCTGTAGTAGCTAGCCTCCTTCTCATTAATATCATGCTCAAAATCCATGCACTGCTGGAAAGACTAAATGAAATAATATACATAACATATGCTGTCAGTGCCCAGCACAATGTCAGCACTCACTAACTGTGACTTGATAATCTTATTAAATAACTAAAAGAAGCTAATTTATATGTTTCCTGAACTTTGAGAAATTTGTTTTAAATAAATGACACAGATTGGGTAAAACCACAATTACAATTTAATAGTTTCTAAACTATTAAAGTAGAACATATAAGATCATCATTGATATTTTAGGATACTGTTCATTACTTATATATATTTCTGTGCCTACTGCTCCCCAACTCCTCCAACCTGGGAATCATGCCAGATAGTCATCCTTTCAGGCTCACTGTACCATGCCATCAGACACGTTCACAGTAAGTGCTTAATAGATGCTGCTTCGAATAGACTTCAACAATTCTTTAGTGCAATGTTATCTATACAAACAAAAAATCTTCCAAACCTTTTAACACAATTATCTCTCTATTGAGAGAGATTGATCAATTCCCTTTTCTACACTCTATTGATGAAAGAACCAAAAAGTTAATGGTTAAAATTATATGTAGCTTTTAGGAGTATTACTAACAAGCAGAGAAGACTACAATTTATTAAGGTTTTTAGGTGATAGCTGGTCTTTTAGTTCAATAAGGTGAAGCTGAAAATATAATACAATTATTCTGTAGTTATCTAAGATTTAAAGATTATATATCAACTGTTGTCAATGGATTGCCGGTAAACAAATTTATCACATTTTACATTTGTGATTGTTCCACTTGAACAATCATTTTATAAATGCTCCTAGACACTTTAGTGTGTCTTAAAGAAGTTGGCCTACTGAGTGTGTCATTTATCTTTGGATGAAATATGTGGATAACTCCCCAATGTCTCAAATAAAATATTGATTTTTTTAAAGCTCCATTCTTTTTTAAGCATCATCTATTTGATTCTGAAAATTTTTTTTTCAATTATTTGACCAATCTATCAATTACAGACAATTATTTACAAAACGGCCACGAAATGATTGACAATTTTTTTTTGCAGGGTTAATCAGATTAACCCTTGCTTCATCAAGGGATTTAAAATATTTGTCATTATAGCCATCCATTATACAAAGCAATTTCAAAAACTAGGGCCCAAATCAGTATTTTCAAAATTAAAAAAAAAGATTATGATTTTCTATGCTGTTTACACATCTTTGTTAGCATTACATAAGCATGTGTAATCCATTAATACTAATAATTTTCTGGAGAAGATACTATTTTCTACATTCCTTAATTTATTGAAGCTTCCAACAAATATTTGTTGAGTGCTCCTCTGTATCAGGGCTTGTTCAGGGTGCTTGAAATAAACTGAAAAACAAAAGGGCCATAAAATGCCTACCCTACTGTCCCTAAGGGAAGGAGAAATAATAATAAATAATAATAATAATAATAATAATAATAATAAATTACCCTATATAAAATGTTAGAAGATGAAATGTGTTATAGAAATGATAAAGGAGGAAGTGCCCCAGGGAGTTTTGGGGGAGGGAAGAAATGAAATCTAAAATAGAGGGATCAAGTTACTGAGAGATTTGAAGGGAGAAGAAATGAAGAATATGAGAGTGGGAGCCTCCTGGATGGGCTTCCTTTGCAGGTAGAGAGATGAGTAAATGCTGATACTTCAGAGATGAAAGCAGACCTGACTTGTTCAAGGTCACACCAGAGGTCAGGCAGGATGGAGCAGCAAGAGGAAAGAGAGAAGATAGGATCATTGATACCACTGGAGGGAGAATCATTTGTGCCTTGTAAATAATTTGAGGGCTTGGGCTTTCTGAGTAGGTTGGAAAACTACTGGAGTGTTGGGGAAAACCAGTGACATGGCAGACTTGATATTTAGTAGGCTTACTGTATGTCAGAAATTGACCCTAAACAGTAATGGGACGAAGGCAGAAGCAGGAAGCCCAACTTTTACAATCATCCAAGCCAAAAAAGATGGTATCCTGGCTAGGATGGTAGTAGCAAAGGAGGCAAGAAATGATTACACTCCCGATATATTTTGAAAGGAAAGCCAACAAGATTTATCACCACTTACAGAAAAGTGTAAGTAAAAGAAGAGTCAGCGTTGACTCCAAAGTTTTTGGCCTGACCATTTAGAAAGATAAAGTGGCCATGAACTAATAGGAGGAAGACAGGAAGAGAAGTACATTTTGTGAGTCAAATAAGGAGAAAAGGAGGAAATCAGTTTTTAATAAGTTTAATTTGAGATGATGTTAAGAAGAAAGCTGAATATATGAAACTGCATATTGGAGAAGTCTGGAAACAAAAAGGCAACAGCAAAGGCAATTGGAGCTACTGATGTGGGGGACTCTCATGGGCTTATACACACTCTTCAAGGCAAAGCTGAACTTCAGACTCTCTTCCCCTAACCACGCCAGTTTATCTAGAGTTTTTCAGTTTCTAAACATCTATGGTTTTGATAATAGACCCAGGCCAATTAGTAATCAACATACAGTATGGTGCTTATTACAATTAGGCTTATTTAAATACATATTATGATAATCATTTATACTTGAATTTTTCTCCACTCAACTATTATAATTTATAAATATATGCATATTTGTAAAAATAGATAATAATTAGATAAATTTACAGAGAAGTGTGAAAAACTTAAATTTTAAGAGACTTGTTCTAAACTTACCCAGCAAACAGGTTATCAAAATGTTGGAATTTATTACTGGCTCCTAGTGAATCTTTTCAAACTGCTGTCAACATATATAGGCTTACATTCCCTCTTTCATCTAGAAATATACTAGCAATTGCATTGTGATTTTTCACATCCACTTTTGTATTAAATGTATTCCTATAATCATTAAAATGGTTTTTATTCTGCACTATATTATATTTTGGTTCTGCAAAAAGAATTTTTTGACTACATAGGAAATGTAAGCATGTTCTTATAAAAAATAAAGTTTCTGAAGGGTGGAAGATAAATGAAAAAAATAATTCTGTGAATTCTAGTATCTTTTATACATAATAATATGTATTCCATTAGCCCTCCCTAAAATGTTGAACAGTATGAACACTTTAGGTCCTGAGAATCATTCATAAAAACAGATGAGTAAAATCACCTAGACATCTTGAATGGTCCTGACCCTAAGTTAAAACTTCCATATGTGAAAGGAGTTGGGGGTGGAGGAGAAGGGTCTGTGCAGTGTCTGAGAGTCTTTAATCATAATAAGAAACAGCATGAGGAGGCTGTTTTAGGTTTACTGGAAGTAGACAACTAGAGTATTTTGTTAATTCTAATGTATAGGTGACTTATGTATGTTGTGTTGCCTCTGATTATTCATTGATCTAGAGATAGGATTGAGAATTGTAATCAGATGAACAGGGAACACATGGATACAGATTAATATGAACACCATAATGATGATGGTTACTTTTGTGATCCAGAGAAAAGTGAATTAAAATACTCAGGAATGTATATGAAATAATGTAAACAATTCCATTTTATAATCTCAAGGTGGGATAGAAGTCTTTTTCAAATGAAAAAAATCCCTGCATACAATATTAAATTTTCAATATCTTTAACATAAAATAGCTATGATTTTAAAACCAAAAAATATAACTTTTAGCATCTTACCATTTTTAAAAGTAAATGTGGATGGATCACTGCAAAGAAAATTTTGAAGAAGGGTTTTGTTCTTGGGCTTCAGGATGTATCAGACTGTAAAATGGATTTGCTTCTTTCCTGAATATTTAATTTCTATATTTATAATATTTCTATTTCTATTATTTATAATATCATGTTTATATACGGAATGCAGAATGCATGTACTGATATACACACTTGTACTCAATTTATGTTGGGTTTTACTAAAATATGATTTTTATATTAGTTAGGAATTCTATTCTACTGGTAGGGATAGAAGCTAGAAAATCCTCACTAATATACAAAGTCTAATTTTTTCATATGAAGTCTTTAGAAGTAGGCAGCTTATATGTGTAGGGCAGCACCCTGAACCTAGCGAGCCAGGTCCTTCTAGCTCCTCACTACACTGCCCCCGGTATGTGGCTCTCATCCTAATGTCACAAGATGTATGTTTAGTGCCGGTCATTACCCAAATGCTTACCTCACATGAGTCAACACTTTGATTTGATAGAAGCTAGAGGATATATTCCTTTAGCAGGACCCAGTGTCAGGCTGAATAAAATAGGGAATCTTATAATTAGCCGAAAGGACTTGGAGTAGGCAATTAGACACAAAAGATTTTCAGTGTCACACGATCCAGCTATGACGGCTAAATCTACCTCTCTGTTTTTTTTATGAACCATCAGTCACCCCATTCCTCTTATTATATTTAATCTGTTTATAATATTTCCTTCATTATAAAAGTTAAAGCATGCCATTGGCCACAGGGTTTACTCCTTAGCATAATACATGAAAAGGTGGTAGAACTTTTTTGTTGAAGATGGTAGAATTTGTACAAGCTTATAAACATCAACTCTCAGGTTAAAAATGTCAAACTTGGGCACCTGGGTGGCTCAGTCGGTTAAGCGTCCGACTTCAGCTCAGGTCCTGATCTCACAGTTCATGGGTTCAAGTCCCACACTGGGCTCTGTGCTGACAGCTCAGAGCCTAAAGCCTACTTTAGATTCTGTCTCTCCCTCTCTCTCTCTCTGCTCCTACCTTGCTAATGCTCTGTCTCTCTCTGTCTCTCAAAAATAAATAAAAGTTAAGAAAATTTTAAAGAACAATATCAAAGTTGTGAGTGTCCCAACATATACATTCATTATCAATCTGTCACTTTTTTTAGGAGGCAAGTAATAAATCATATGAAAAAAACTTAATACATATTTAATACATATTAAATTTAAGTTGTTATCCAGTAAACATTTTGGTCACATAGAATGTTATTGATCTGTTATCAGTATTTTGAAGTTTTCTCCAATGTGTGTATTTGCATTTGGGGAAGTTACGTGGATTTTCAAAATCTGGAAAGGACCATTGGTCATTAAATGAAGGAAGACATTTATTATCTAAACTATGAGATTTCCAAAATGAGGTACAAATGCCCCTGCCATTGATATTTGTTTTAGCCTTTTTTAAAGCCTCCTTTTTTCAGTATTTAATGTACATTTTATCTATCCATACATATAAAATATAAATAAGTCACATATATACCAGAACAGATGTCAAATTTTACTGTCAAAATTTCTTGAAGACCAGAGATGACTTTGATCTTGTTCAAAATTCAAGGCATTTGTTCAACTGATCAAATATAATCCATGGAAGTCTAGTTATTTGTTACGACTTTGACTTTCGTATCTATGCTGTACTTTGTGTAATTAGACATCATTTGACATAACGTGCTTAATTAATCATTAGGACATCTACATTGAAGATGGTAGAATTTGTACAAGCTTATAAACATCAACTCTCGGGTTAAAAATGTCAAACTTGGGCACCTGGGTGGCTCAGTTGGTTTAGCGTCTTACTTCAGCTCAGGTCATGATCTCACAGTTCATGGGTTCAAGTCCCAATATCTTCTAAGAATCATATCCTTTTCTATTCCAACTGTGTCACTGAGCAGAGAGCCAGAGATACAAGGAAATGGGTATACAGCAACAGAACCTTTGAAAGATCTACTCCCTATGGTCGGTTGTAGTAAAACCTCAGAACAAGCTGGTACTTGTAGATAGAAATATATTTTGGTGCCTTGTGAATTCTATCACAAATTTTATCTCTTTATTATAAGGGCTGAGAGGAAGACAGAAAAATCCACCTAAGAATCTCCTATTAACTAATACCAATCACCCTTCTTTTTGCTATCACACATTGACATCCCAGTAAATTCTTTGGCATTTAAAGTGTACTAATGCAGTTCTTTTTTTTTTTTTTTCCAAAAACAGTACCACTGGTTATTACATCTTACACAATTCTGCCTTTAATATCACAGATTACATCAGAATCCTACATTATTCTATATTTTTATAACATGTCATATCAAATGGCAAAATTCTGAATCACTGAATAAATTGTTAAAGATTTATTGATAGTTTTAAAAAGTATTTCTTCATTTTTAGAGTGGTCAAGGTTTGCAGAATAGTAAGTAGATGGTACAGATTTCCCATAAAACTCTTCCATTACAGTATCACCTATTATTTTTTATTGTATTACATTAGAGTGTCACATTTGTTAAAAATTGATTAAAGTGTCTAATAATTAAAGTACATTGGGGCTCCTGCATGACTCAGTCAGTTAAGTGTCCGACTTTGGCTCAGGTCATGATCTCACAGTTAGTGGGTTCATGCCCCACGTTGGCTCTGTGCTGACAGCTCAGAGCCTGGAGCCCACTTTGGATTCTGTGTGTGTCTCTCTCTCTCTGCCTCTCCCTCACTCATGTTCTCTCTCTCTCTCTCTCTCTCTCTCTCTCTCTCGCTCTCTCTCAAAAGTAAATAAACATTTAAATTTTTTTTATTTAAAGTGTATTCACTTCTTATAACTGCTCAAGTCTTATAAACAGAAAGACCTACAAATTTTATATTTTCTGTAGTATTTTCATAATACCTTTTCTTTTTCTATCTATGAATTTAATGTGGAAGGTTATATATGTATACTCTAACTACTTAAAATTCTTGACTCATGTCTGATGAATGACATAGCATTTCTATAGACTAGTTTCAGTGGTTTTCTGTTTCAAAAAAAAAAAATCCAGAAGATGACAGGTATGTTAAATTAGTGATTGTTCCATCTTCAAAAGAGTACCTTAAAAAAGGTCTAGCACTGGGGTGTGTGGGTGGCTCAGTTGGTTAAGCATCCAACTTTGGCTCAGGTCATGATCTCACAGTTTGTAATTTGAGGCCCATGTAGGGTGGGCTCTGTGATGACAGCTTGGAGCCTGGAGCCTGCTTCACTTTCTTTATCTCCTTCTCTCTCTGCCCCTCCCCCACTCACACACACTCTCTCTCTCTCTCTCTCTCTCAAAAATAAATGAACTTTAAATTTTTTAAAAATGTCTTAGCACTGCCTCACTAAATAGAATGTTTTTAGTAAATATTTATAGAATAAATGAATAAGTTTCAAGGGCAAAACTTCCTACAAGCTTTAGTCTATACCCATAAAATCAAGTCAGACACACCTGACTTCAGGAAGAAACCAATATTCCACAAAGTCCACCAAATTATAGAATATTTTACAATTATTTTGACATGGTATTATTCTCTATTTCAATAGACCCCTGAGGTACTATGGACCTTGCTGCAATTTCTGTATCCCTTTTAAAGGCCTACGATCCCTTGACCATTATGTTCTGGTTTCAAATTTTGCATTATGTCATTCTAGCTCCTTGTAACTCAGTACTTTCAGGTCCCAATATTGATGAACATTTTCACAATTATTTCATTATGTGACTTCAACTAAACTTTAATTTCTATTTGCAAATACCTAGTTTAGTTAAGTTTCTGTGAAAGCCAGTAATTTCTTCTCTTCCTTTCCAGATGGAAGTGTAAGTGACAAGAATTGAAAATAACTCAGATGTATCTGCCAACTGTTTCCATAAGTGAGATGACAAACAGAACTTTCCTGACATAGGTAGTTTGAAAAATCAATGTCAGAGTAAATTAATCCCTAATGATCTTCTAAGGGAGTCATTTTGTTTTATTGTCCTAAAATTTACACATATTTTTTTAAACACAAGTTTTCCCCAATTTGGAAAGCACTAATTTTTTCTGACCATTTTTCAACCTTTAAAAATAAGAAGGCTAGAGAAATTTAAAATTCAATTTGTGTTTCTGTTCCATGAAAGAGGAAAACATTTCGTGTAACTTCTGATGGTCATATCATCTTAATTTATTCATAAGTTCTTTTTATGTGTTCTTAAATAAAATTACTTAGCACTTCCTGTCTTCTCTGCTTATCAATAAAAATTTCAAATGCAGTAAAAGAAAAAGGAGAGAGAGAAGTCTTTCTTGTAAAACAGTAAATCCACAACTACTAATCCTATCTTTCTTAGACACAGAAAAAAACAAATATACTTGAATATACTTATTCTTTATTGTAGTCTTTTAATCAACCTTATTATATAAGCATGTTTTCATTTTAACATATATTTCAGTTTTCCAACAACTAATACACACACGAGTACACACACACACACTCATTCTCGTGTGTGTGTGTGTGTGTGTGTGTGTGTGTGGTATTAGTTGATATTTGCATAATATCTTCAACAGACAAGGCCATTTATTCTCTCCCCAAAACATTAGTGCACTTCTTGTACATAGCTTATCATTTCTCCCAAATGCCTTCTTCCTTTTCATGTTTACTGAACTCTCTCTTGACTCATGTTCCATGCCTTTTTTTTTTTTTATTTAACTTTTCTAATATAAAACATAAAGACTTTTCTATTTTGGCTTCCTCTTTTATTTTAACTACTGCATGATATTGTCAAATGAGCTGAGTGATTTCTTTTAATGTTTATTTATTTTTGAAAGAGAGAGCATGAGCAGGGGAAGGGCAGAGAGAGAGGGAGACAGAGGATCCAAGCAGGACATGCCATGATACCAGTGAACCTGATGCGGGGTTCATACTCAGGAACCATGAGATCATCACCTGAGCCTAAGTCAGACGCTCAACCCACTAAGCCATCCAGGTACCCCAAGCTGATTGATACTTATTAAACTTTTTCTATTAGTCACTAGTCATCATCTTTATCTTTATACCAGCAACCTTTTCTGCCCCATGTATACTTCTTAGGAAAAGGTCCTCATGGGTGAGGATCAATCATAAGGTTAGGCTCAACAGAAACAAGTATTCAATTTTCAGAATTAGCATCTGTTTCATTTTTGACACTGCATCCATTTTGTTTTATTATTTTGATGTTAATTTTCTTCATCATTCAATGATTTCTTTAATCTTATTTATTTATTATTTAAGCCAAAGTTCTTTTCACATACAGGTGCCTTCTTCAGTTATGGTTGCTGGACTGAAGCCTCGCAACCATTAAAATGGAGAAAAAAATTGATTCTACACATAGTAAAGAAAGAATCCTTAGGAAATAGTGAATAATTAAATATGGATAAAAAGAAACAACAAATCAGAATTGACTCACAGGTCTTTACATCGAGTGACTAAGTGGACATTTAATGCATTATCTGAGATGGATAATACAGAAGGAAGAGTAGACTTTTAAAATTTGAGATACTTAGATCAATTTATTCAGTGAAATGGATGTAAGTTATTGAATATTATACATTCGGACCAATTCATAAAGAAAAAGTCACAAGATCTTCTCAACATTTATATAAAAATATCATTCTACATTATTTTATTTTTTTAAGTTTATTTGTTTTGAGAGAGACAGAGACAGCATGAGCAGGAGAGGGGCAGAAATAGAGGAAGAGAGAATCCCAAGCAGACTCTGCACTGATAGCACAGAGCTTAACATGGAGTTCGAACTCACAAAACCATGAGATCATGACCTGAACCGAAACCGAGAGTCAGATGCTTAACCAACTGAACCACCTGCTGCCCCCATTCTACATTATTTTAAATAATATGGATAAGAATTGGTTTAACTCCCAGAACATATCCACCTGAAAACACATACTATGTGACTATGTCCACATAAGAGAATGGTTTTATTAAGAATGTTTATATAATGGGTATTATTATAAAAAAATAAAAAAGCTTTTTATATATTTAGCTGAAGAATCTATGTAAGAAAAAGGAGTTTCATGTGTCTCTGTATGTCTGTGTCACCCTGTGAGTGTGAAAACACAGAATTGACTAAAATAAAGCATTTCTAATACATTTGATTTGAAGAAAATGAAGCAAATTCATTTAATGCAAAAAAATTTAAGAACACTGGTTTTAGGCAGAAAATATCAATGTCCTCTCCCTATCCCTCTCCTCTCCTTCTTTCTCAAATAAATCATCAGGAAGAAAATGTTCTTTATAAGAATCTTTATTTTTCTTTAGTGAAGGAAAAGAAAGTTTTCTCTATGAAGGTAGATTTAATTTTGTGTTTATCTTGTTAAATGCCCTATCAAATCCTGTGACATTATCAAATACTTGATATCGATAGTACAGAAATGATATGATTGCTACTCCCTAACTTGTTTTAAATTATACAACCCAAATCAGCCAACCAACCGTTGTTCTTCAATTGGTAGACTGTGCCTATTATGACTTTTTTTCCCCTCACCTCTCATTAAATACACATTGTCTGATAATTAGCCTTGGAATTTGAGAAGTATAAATAATTACAATTCATCATCACTACAGACACAAAGTGAGGAATTAACAATAGGGAAATGAGGAACTAACAACATTTCAGAGTCTATTTGACCAAAAACAAATAATTGAATGGTATTGTAAAGGTAACAACAAGTGTAGAAGAAATAATTGTGTTATCTTACAAGTGATAATATGCAAAGAAATGAATATCTTGATAGGTTCAGATATTTTCTAAGTAAATTACTTCCAAAGGTTTGTTAGAACCTCAGATCAAGAATTATAAAAGAAAACCAGATTCAAAAATGCATAGAGAATTTTACAATACAAAAGGTACAATCTAATATAAACTATGGTTTTTAGTTAAAATCATGCTTCAATACTGGTTCATCATTTTTAACCAATATACTACAGCAATGCAAGACATTATAGAGGAAACTGGGCAGTGGGAGAGTAGATGTAAATTATGTACAGCATATATGTATCATCTGTACTCTCCGGTGCAACTTTCATGTAAACCTAAAACTACTCTAAGAAATAAAGTCTATTAAACTTAAGTTAAACCGATGACAATTATATCATATATGGTAAAAAATGTATTACTGAATAGAAACTGATGGGGGGAAATTTCCTACTTTCTGGAACAGAAGAAGAACATTAGTGGAAAAACTAGTGAAATCTGAATAAACTGTAGTTAAGAGTAACATACCAATGTGAATGACTTAGTTTTAACAAATATACTATGCTTATAAAAGATCTTAGCATTAGGGGAAACTGGCTTGATTATATGGGAACTATCTGTATTCTCTTTGCCACTTGTCTATAAATCTAAAATCATTTCCCCCAAACAAACTTTTAAAACCAGCATCATGCCTAATCAGGAAATAATCGACAGCTCGAACTAAATGTCCAACTGCTACAGACCACATTCATCTTTGGCTCTGAAGTATAGAGGTACAAGAATGAGACAATCACATGACTATACCAGAAACGCCTTGTGAGCAGAGATGGTTCCTGATTCTCTTTTGACTCTAAAATGTCTAGAGTCAGAAATGCTCATACATATTCAATGACTGATTCTCAATTACCTAGAATCAAATGAAAACAGATCTTCTGAAGCCACTTGTGTCGTTACAGCTCGTGTTGTATTAATTAAAATGACAGCATTTTTATTTAACTTAGGTCATCCTCAGAGACTAGCTATATTACATACTCCAAAATAAAGACAAAAAGTATACTAGAAAAGCAAAGAGGATCTGGTCTCATTAAAGGCAATGATATTTTTCTCTTCCAAATTATGTAGATATCCAATGGAATTCAGTATTTAAATATTTTGCTAAAAATTTTACAACTCCTTTTGTAAGCCAAGCTTTTTATTTTTCAAACTATGTTTTATGAATTACTCTCTAAATAACATTTAGAAATTCTTTCATATAAAAACATCTACTAATTTGCTAAAAGGTCAAAGATATTTCCCCATCCTATTGTTAAACATGTTATGAATGGTTAACTGTTCAATCAATTACATGTTTTAATATAATGTTTACTTAGCACTGCGTTAGGTCTATGCTCTTTTTTGAAAAGGCATAAAATGAATCTCTACTGGGTGAAGTTACTCAAAGATTTGATGGATCAGTGGTTTGAATCAGTACACTAAATCCCAAGTGATTTACAGTTATGTAAATACAGTTATGTAAAATTTAAAGACATCACTGTCTTTAAAATAAATCCTTCTTTAGTATTTATTGGTCATGGTATTTCATGAGAGATGTACACCCTAATCTTCCAAGATGACAATTCAGACCTATGTATGTTTACTGAGTATGTATTCCAAAGAACATATACAATTAACATCAATTTAAATTTTTAATTAAAATTTAATAATTAAAAAATAAAAACATCCTTTATTTTATTCAAAAAATTGTAGATAAAATGAATGAAAATACCCATGAGATTTTAAAAAATCAGCCCAAGGCCATAAGAGTTAGTTCACTTGACGGGTGCCTGGGTGGCTCAGCAGGTTAGGCATCTGACTTTGGCTCAGGTCATGATCTTGAGGTTTGTGAGTTCAGCCCTGAATTGAGCTCTGTGCTGACAGCTCAGAGCCTAGAGCCTGCTTCGGATTCTGGGTCCCCTCTCTCTGGCCTTCCCCCGCTCGTGCTCTGTTTCTGTCTCACTCTCTCTCTCTCAAGAACAAATAAACATTAAAAATTTTTTAATAAAAAAGGAATTAGTTCATTTGTGGGGTACCTGGGTGGCTCAGTCAGTTAAGCATCTGAATCTTGGTTTCTGAACTCAGTTCATGATCTCACCATTGGTGGTATCAACCTCTGTGCTGGGCTCCATGCTGAGAGTACAGAGCCGGCTTGGGATTCTCTTTCTCTTCCTCTCTCTCTGTCCCTTGCCAGCTCACACATGCTCTCTCTCTCTCTCTCTCGCTCTCACTCTCTCTCTCTCTCTCTCTCTCTAAATGAATAAACTTAAAAAAAAAAGAATTCATTTGTTTATAAGTGCTTTGAGATATTTCATTTTCTTTTGGTTTACATTCATTTCCTATGAAATGATTGCCTGCATCTATAACAAGTTAAGAAATTATTCCTCTCCTCTTTACTTTTTTAAATTTTTTTTATTTATTTCTGAGAGAAAGAGAGACAGTATGAGCAGGGAAGGGTCAGAGAGAGAGAGAGAGACACAGAATCCGAAGCAGGATCCAGGCTCTGAGCTTCAGCACAGAGCCCGACGCAGGGCTCGAACCCACGAACCGTGAGATCATGACCTGAGCAGAAGTCAGACGCTTAGCCTACTGAGACACCCAGGCGACCCATTCCTCTCCTCTTTAAATATTGCTGTAAACACCTACCTATGTCTCTACTAAGAATTGTAAATTCTACAAATGTTACATCGAATCAAATGTTAAAGGAATTGTTTTTAAAGGGAAATTAAATACTAAGAGAAAAGCTAACTGGTAAACATTTCCTAAGGTTGTCAATTGTTTAAAATTCTATTTAGGGGCACCTGGGTGGCTTAGTCGGTTAAGCCTCCGACTTTCGCTTAGGTCACGATCTCGCGGTTCATGGGTTCGAGCCCCACGTTGGGCTCTGTGCTGACTGCCAGCTCAGAGTCTGGAGCCGATTTCAGAGTCTGTGTCTCCCTCTCTCTCTGACCCTCCCCGGCTCACGCTGTCTCTCTCTCTCTCTCCTAGAAATAAATAAAAAAATATATTAAAAAAAAATTCTATTTAAAAGTTCATCTTTTATTTTCTAATTATTCTTTATCACATATCATGAGTCTATTTTATAACATTTCTTCAGAAATTAGCTATTTTTGTATTGTAAATACTATATAATATAAAATTAATATTCAGATAAAATTTTTACTTTTTGCTTCTAGATACCTTCTACTGCCAAACCACCCATAGTGGGATTTGCCAAAAATTTAAAAGTGCATTATATGACCTTCTGCAACTTCCCATGGCCATCTCTTTGAAAATTTACTCTTTGTAGTTTCTATATTTTTCTGTAATTCAGGAAATATTGAGGTAATGATATGGAATTTCAAATGCTGGAATAGCATAGATGATACTCTAGTTATATTATGGTATGTACTGTAAATACAGATATGTATGTGCATGCATATACACACATATTATGGTATGTACTGTAAATACAGATATGTATGTGCATGCATATACACACATGAAAATAAATATACATGGTTATTACAGTATATATATATATATATATATATAAAGTATTTAAAAAATTATTCTCAACCTTAATTGACCATTCAGGGCACCTGGGTGGCTTAGTCGGTTAGGCATCCGATTTCAGCTCAGGTCATGATCTCACAGTTGGTGGGCTCAAGCCCGCCATCTGGCTCTGTGCTGGCAGCTCAGAGCCTGGAGTCTGCTTCAGACTGTGCCCCCTCTCTCCGGCTCTCACCCGCTTATGGTCTGTCTCTGTCTCACAAAAATAAATTTTAAAAACTTTAAAAAATTATTACAAAGAACCAATCACATCTCTGCTTTTAAATTCATTTAATTCTATCCTTTAAATTTCATAAAACCAAACTATACCAATTTGTTTTCAGGGAAATCCCTTAATATTGATCTAGGACACCAATTCTCAAAGTGTGGTCCTTGGACCAGCACCATTAGCAATGCAATCTGTACTACAGAGATGGTTCCTACAGTTGGTCCAGAGGCACTTGAAAATCCAAGAAACTGGGGCGCCTGGGTGGCTCAGTCGGTTAAGCAGCCGACTTCGGCTCAGGTCATGATCTCACAGTTCGTGGGTTCAAGTCCTGCATCTGGTTCTGTGCTGACAGCTAGCTCAGAGCTTGCAGCGTGTTTCAGATTCCGTGTCTCCCTCTCTCCTTGACCTTCCCCTCCTCATGCTGTCTCTCCTTCTCTCTCAGAAATAGATAAAACATTTTTAAAAAAATTGTTTTTAAGAAAATCCAAGAAACTTTCACCTAGGAGTAACTAAGATACACATAAGTCATTAATCACCCATAATATCAGAAGTTATCTTTGAATCCTCCTATACCTAGGTGGCACCATTTCTTATAAAACAGACATCGACCCAGTATCCATCATCTCCCTTCTATGCCCTGCTAGGTATCTTTCTCAGATGACTCTAGAAACCAACTTTTCTTTGTACCTCTAGTGCACCAAGTAAACTTCCTAATTCCTAGACCACCTAGCAATTTTCTATTAAGAGAATCCAAATCCTTTGGCATGCTCTATGAACTCTTGATAATCCAGGTAAAAATTCTAACTTTCACTTACTTTTCCTTTACATATGATCACTTTACTCTTTCTGTACCTTACTTTCAGATGACATGGGCTGTGTTTTTTGCTCAACATACAATGCTGTTTTATAGTCTGTGCTTCTTACGTGTGTGTTGCCCAGTCATACATACCTGGTTAATTCTTAATCATCTTTAAAGCTTAAGAACATCTTCAAAATAATTTTCCAAGCAGAACTAATGACACATGCAGTGTGATATTGTGCCTACTATGTATCTCAATTGATGATTTTCTTTGTATTGCAATTGCTGGTTCATGGACTGGTGTCTTCCACCAAACTGTAGTCTTTGCCCAGAAATATCTTCCTTACCTCCCTTAAAAGACACAGTAGAGAGTAGGGCTGATATATGCAGTGTAAGGAGAGTGACCAAATTCCATTTCTGACACAATTATTGGGTGTCTGATCTTGTTTGAGTTATTTAAATTCGTTGGGACTACTTTATTCTTCTATAAAGTGAGAGTAAAATTTCATACATCTGTTGTAAGAATTAAATGAGTTGGTATATGGAAAGCAGGGACATTGTAGAAATATTAGCTACTGGTAATGTTTTCATCCCATTCCATATGATAGTGCTTAGCACATAGTAGCAGTTCAAGCAGTTATTAAACAACATGAAGAACGAATGTCAATATACTAGAGATTTTACAAACCCTTTTTATACTATATAAACTATTGAGAATTCAAAAATTCTGGAAACTAACAACACCCCATATATTTTCCTTTCTAAGACAATGCTATCACCCTTAGTCTTCCCACAAAATGTTTACCACTACTATTTTTTTGAGTTGGGGTAATTTATTTCAGAAAAGGAAAGATACCTATTTTAGTAGCTAATTTATAGTAAATTTCACCACAAAATACTGCTGGATTATAAAACTCCTGTGTTAATTTTTATATTTTAGTTTCCAAATTTTGTTGAAGAACTAACTTGTTAATCTAATTTTTACTCATCAAACTATTTGAAAAACTACATGAGTACCATATAACTTTATAAAAAATATACAATAAAAAATTCCTATTTTACTTAACCATTTAGAAACATTTTAAATTTTGAAGATGATTTACTGGCTAGAAGATAATGTATCTACCCCTTGTTTTAAAACTAGTCACAGTAAAATGATGTACTTATTTTTTCAAAATATCTCAAAACATTCATTGGTTCTTATGAAACCTGAAATTATATGAGATTTGATTTGGTTATAAGCTAAAATTTAAAAATACCCTTTCAATGCAAGTAAATTCAGATTCATGTTTGAATCTAAAGTAAAATCAATTTCTAGTTGTCATAGAATGAGTTAAAAATCCTTAATCATCACTGACATCTCAGTCCCTGGATTATTAATCCAGGTGTGATTTGAGGGGAGGGGTATGTATACAAGAATGGAGAGCTAATAATAATTCTATGCAACCCAATTTTCCTCTTGGGCTTATAAAAGATCAACATTTTTCAGTTGCTGAGAAAAGTAGCTGTATGTTGACTGACATATCCCAAGATGCAGTGATTATTTAGAGTGCTGTAAGACACTCAAGACAAAATAGTTCTGAAATTTTGTGGTGTCCAATCTGCTAAGTATTAAACCATGGAATCTTGAAATTTTCATTGGTACTATCCAGACTAAGACAGAGGAGAATGATGAAAAGAGCATGAATTCAGATCCAGAAAGCAGTGATATGAGCTTGGTCAAGTCACTAACACTCCCAGAGGTTCAGCTGCCTGTCAACATTCACTGGGGAATTGTACTAGATGGTTTCTAAAGCCGCTCCTATCTCTAAAATTGATTATCAGCTAAATTATATTCTACTGCTCCAAATAAGATTAAAGTTTGCTACTCTTCATAAAAAGTGAAGCAGCTCTGTTAATAAACATTTTTACAAAATTCTGCAGAGTTCTTTTTTTGTGGCTTATGATGACATCGTTGTTTACTGCTTTTCCAACACTCATGAAGACAGGAAAATTGAAGTCAAAATGATATCATTGATTCTACATAAAAAATGGCCACCTATCACATACATCCAACATTAAGGGTACAAATGACAAATGGATCTAAGGAAATTCTGAGCAAGCAGGATTTACAAGACTGATTCATGGGGTGCCTGGGTGGCTTAGTCGGTTAAGCGTCCGACTTTCGCTTAGGTCATGATCTCGCGGTTCGTATGTTCGAGCCCCGCGTCGGGCTCTGTGCTGACTGCCAGCTCAGAGCCTGGAGCTTGTTTCAGTCTGTGACTCCCTCTCTCTCTGACCCTCCCCTGCTCACGCTCTCTCTCTCTCCTAGAAATAAATAAAACATTAAAAAAAAAAAAAAAGACTGATTCATATCACTCAGAAGCTTTAATCCTTACTGAAGACTGAGTAAGTCTATAAAGTTTATGACTACAAGCTTTCTTGGGATTTCATGGCATAGAATAAACATCCAAGTGCAGACTGGGAGTAAAATTCTTTGAGACCAACACTGCATCTCTCTCCTCTTCCGGCACTGGCTGAATCTCTCTAATTACTGGATGTATAGTTTTGTGACTTCACATTGAGAATAGAGGTCACCATTTACATTTTCCTTAAGTTTGGCTTATCTTTAACCTGAGGCACCCCCCCAAAAACATAAATTAATATTGTCACAGGGAAGAGAAATTTAATTACTCTTACCATTAGAGCATCTTATGCTCCCGCTTTTTCTTCCTTTGCTTTGTCTTTCTTAGTTCACTAGATAATTTTCATTTCTATGGAGTCCTCCAAATTCTTGCAACATATTCAGTTCTCCAAATTTGGCTTCTCTTTGTTTTATGCCCTTATTACTTAAAAAAATTCACTAATAAAAAGATTTCTTTTTTAGAATAACCTTTCTTGGAGTGTTAGTAAAAGAGCAAAAATTCATCCTTATGCCAAATCACTAAGCTATATAACCAAATAGATATAAGCAGGTGTTAGGTTCCTAATCAACCTATCATGAGAACTTTCACAGTACTTTTCTGGGTTTCTTTTCTGCCGCTTGTATGTTCTTCAATTAAAACATCCCCCATAATCACCTGATTAAAATGTTGCATTTGAATGCTGCATAGTATCATTAGTGTGGCACATAAAATTCATTACAAGCTGATCCCTTTCACTTTCTTTCTTTCTTTCTTTCTTTCTTTTTTTTTTTTTTTGATCCCTGTCACTTTCTAGGAACATTCCATAGTCATTCCCTAGACAACCTTAAACTCTAATAACTTTTTGATAGGGGATTTTCATATTCCTTATTGCAACTTCCCTATCAGTTCATGACTTTTCTAGTCTTTAGGTTTTAATGTCATCTCTTTTATCAGGATGCCAGATGTATAAACAGTATATACATGCAATTCAAATACATGAATCCCCAGATTACATGAGAGAAATATGATGATTCTAAAATGAATCCTTGTCACAAACTGCAAATAAATTCACCAAGATGCCGGTAAAATACCTATATTTTCTTGCTGTATGTTTATTGTAAAATCCTAAATTAAAAGCATCCAGAGCTATATTAATCATGAATCATGAACAGTTCTGTATTAATTAAGAGGCTGGAATGAACTACAGCATCAAGCAGCAACTAAATATCTTCATAACTAATGCTGGCCTCATTATAGGAGATAATGATTTTCTAGTACAGTGATTCCCAAACTTGAGCAGCATCACAATCACACAGAGGGTCTGTGAAAAAGCAGAATCCTGGGTCCCAACCCTCAGGATTTCTAATGAAGTAGGTCTTGTTTGGGACCCAGGATTTTACATTTCTAACAACTACTGTATATAAATTTTACACTAAGGATAGCTTAGTGTATATATAAACTATATATTTATAATTATTATATTATATATATATAACATGTATCAGATGTTAACATGTATATATCTCTATATAACATGTTACCAGATGAATAAAAATAACTTGTAAATGTAGGCTTCTCAGAAAAGTTCAGTACACTAGCACTCTTGATATTTCTCTTCATATGTTTCACGGAAAGGGGATAAATGATTTAAGCAACCTCCAAGGAACTGGTATGGTTTTTACTCATTAAAATTTGCATTATTAGCAGGGAAAATATGGTAATCAATGGGCAATTAAGGTTGCAGAAATACTTAAGTGGATTGTATTGTAAATATTATAACCTTTAAATGTTCTCAGGTCCAATGGCTATCATTTGCAATACAGAACTTATTTATAAAGTGTTTCACACTGTATTTTCCCCCACGTCAAACTTAATTTCTTTTTCTTAATCTTTCAAAAATAATTAACTGCCAGGCAATAATAAACCTAAGTATCAACATCATTAATTCAAGAGATTCAAAAAGAAGGATAAAAGGGGCGCCTGGGTGGCTTAGTCGGTTAAGCGACTGACTTTCGCTTAGGTCATGATCTCGCAGTTCGTGGGTTCGAGCCCCGCGTCGGGCTCTGTGCTGACTGCCAGCTCAGAGCCTGGAGCCTGTTTCATTCTGTGATTCTCTCTCTCTCTGACCCTCCCCTGCTCACGCTGTCTGTCTGTCTCTCTCTCTCTCCTAAAAATAAATAAAACATTAAAAAAATTTAAAAAAAAAAAAGAAGGATAAAAATAAGTAAGTACAACTTTGGGCAAATTATTATTTTTTATAAATTTCTACCAAAATTCTTGACTTATGTTTAATGGAATAATAGAACTGAAACTCTTCCACTGAGGTACATATGTTGTTTTTATACCTTATAGTCAAATGAAAATTTGGAAGCTTGAAAAGAGTGTTTAAGTATACTCTTTAAAATAGTATAGAAACTGGATATTTCTTAGCAATAAAAATACTGATACTCAGTCTTCTATATACTATTTTACATGTTTCAGCAACTTTAATATGTAATAAATTGAATAAACATAGAAAAATAATTTGAAGGAACATAGAAATATATAACATTAGCAATGGAAAAATGGTTTCCATTTTCTTAAGGCACTGATAAAAATTCTATAAAAAAGTACATGATAACATTATAATTTTTGTAAATTGAATGGTGCTAGAATCAAATCTATCTTTGCTGATTTCTACCGCTTATCCACATTTTCTCTTCTACTTTGGTGCATTTTGTTTCAAGGAAAGGTTAGGAAAAAAACTAAAATTTTGCCATGTTTTTCTAATTTAATCAGACATCGTTCCTCGAAAGGTCAGCACAATAGGTGAAAATGACATATTTAAACTATGTAGCATTGTTCATCCTAGGCAGAAAAAAATTCAAATGACCCAGAATCACATATCACATGTGTCAAAAACTTGATTTTCCTGGATTGACTACTCAGCATATGAAGCAGAATTTAGACTATGATTCATAAAGGTGGAATCCCCAGGTGGTTATTGTTGACACCCAGTTGTCAAAATATTCTTTCTGCATTTCAGATACCATTCACAAAGTGAAAGCTAGAAATCCAGTAGGTAAGACTTAGAATCCGGACTTCACACACAGCAGTGATTCCACTACAGAAGGCAAATTACACTAAACTGGAGAATAGAAAAGCAATGAATTGTTTAAAGAATATTTTATAATTTCCACTCCACTGTAGGATTCATTTGATTCTAAACATGTCTATGTTTAGTTAAGTGGAATTTATCTGCAGGATTCTGGCTTTTTACCCTTAACCAACAATCAAGATAAATTTCAATACAGAGCTGTCTTTAGCTAGTTTCCTTTTCATTTAACTTCCAATTCATAGGCTGGTTGTATTTTCTAAATATATGTAACTAAATAGCCCTGCTAGTACAAAAAAAAAAAAAACCAGCATAATATTGTATGCAATATAAACATAGATATATCTCTATATATATTTATAGTACCGAAGGTATGTGTATATATTTATAATTTCACTCACATCTATGCCATTAAAAAGGAAGTGGAAGCATTAAGAGACACCATTTTAAAATAACCGAATGGAAATAACCAATTTTTTTCAACCAATACATAATCGATCTTAACTTAGTTATCCTTCCTTGTTTTGGAAAGTTTTCATTATTCATTTCCTCAGGCAATTGCAATTTACGGACAACTAACCCAGGAACTCAAAATGTGGAGAATAAAAGGGGGAATTTCATGATGGAAATCAGTTTCACAGAGCTTTCAGCTTCTGGCTGAAACAAGGATCAGTGAAATAGTTGCATTAATGTAGAATTGCAAGCTGCGGAGAAACAACAAATAAACTAGATTAACTTAACAGTATGATGTGCTAGTCAGGGTGGGTATCTGGTGGGCAGGGGTAGGGGTGTCAGGAAAGTGGCATGTAGAAGAGTCAGAAGGTCTCCCTGAAGAAGAAATAATAAAATTTTGAGGAAATTCTAATCACTTAAAAATTTAAAATAATTGGGGCGCCTGGGTGGCTTAGTCGGTTAAGCGTCCGACTTTCGCTTAGGTCATGATCTCGCGGTTCGTGGGTTCGAGCCCCGCGTCGGGCTCTGTGCTGACTGCCAGCTCAGAGCCTGGAGCCTGTTTCAGTCTGTGACTCCCTCTCTCTCTGACCCTCCCCTGCTCACGCTGTCTCTCTCTCTCTCTCCTAGAAATAAATAAAACATTAAAAAAAAAAAAATTAAAAAAAAAAATTTTAAATAATTGGACCATTTTTTTTACTCATCCCCCCACATCTTGCCTCTTTCAATTCAAAATATAATGTCAAAATTGTATCCAAATTTTAGACAGCAAAGCTTCAAAGGTACTGCAATCATGTAATGTCAAAGACCATGCTCAGGGCTCTTAACTGAGAGGAAATTTCAGGCAATACTATCAATTTTCTTTCTCACAAATCCAAATCCAAGATATCACATACAGTCTGAGATTTAGGATTAGAAGGGGGTAATTCTCAAACTTATTTAATAGTAAGTGATACTTATATACTTCTTTCATATGCATTATCATATGCATTTTTTTCATAGATACACAGATATACCTTATTTGCTCATATATCATTCACTAGAAAGTGCTGTGACATAGAAATTACTGTTATTCTTTTTTAAGAGTGAGGACAAATGTTAATGAAGGTTGATTGTCCTGCATTAGATCACATAACAATAAATGGCAAGGCCAGATTTCAAATACAGGTGTCTGATTCTAAACAATGTGCTTGTTCTATTTTTTTTTTGACATCATACTAAAACACTAAAAAAGGATAACCTGGGGAAATACAAACAACATAATATAATTAACAAACTAACATAATTATAATTATGCATTGCCATAGTCTTCATTTAGAAATTAAGATATTTAAACTTTACTTAGTATTTATTTGTTTATTTATTTATTTATGAGAGAGAGAGAAAAAGAGAGCACCCATGAAAGCAGGGGAGAGGGGCAGAGGGAGGGAGAGAGAGAATCACCAGCAGGGTCCACACTCAGCATGGAGCTCGATGTGGGGCTCGATCCTAAGACCCAGTGATCATGACCTGAGCCAAAATCAAGAGTTGGATGCTCATGCAGCTGAGACACACAGGTGCCCCTAGATATTATGATATTTAATCAGGAAATTAAACACTTTATTTTATCAGAATGTCTTTAATTTGAAAGTATGAGAAGTACTAACAGAAGTGACTTAAACAAGGAAAATTCTTTTACACAAGTAAAAGAGCTTGTGTCAGAGCTCCTAGCCTCTACTTTTCTTGTCATGAAGGAAGCACAACTGCTCGACACAGGGACACTGGACCTTCACAGGACCAGCCCAGGGGCACAAAGTACTTAGCCCCTCCCCTTTTCTTTTTATCAGGAGGAAAACTTCCCCAGAAGTCAATAGAATTCTGCTCCAGCCTCATTGGCTTTACTTACTCTTGCCGAAACCAATCACTGACAAAATTACTCTAATTATCATGATTAGCTCTCAGATGTTCTCTCTGCAGAGTGGGAGAGAGGCCATTTTCCAAGAACACATCAGAAGGTGAAAACTTCAACAATATGGGAGTTCCATTCTCAAGAAAAAGCCAGGAAACAGGCGTCAGGTGGGCAACCAAAAGGGTTTCTTTGCCAAAAGAGCATTTTGTTTTTGTTTTGTTGTTGTTGTTAATTTCACTCTATTATTATAGGTAAGGCACCAATAAATATCTAAGGAAATCTTTAAGGAAAAAAGAATTCTAAAGAAGGAAAGGGGGAAGGTAGACAAGAAAAAAATTCCTATTTGCCAACTTTGAGGTATTTTTCTATCATTGATGAATATGATCACTCCTTTCAGATTGCTTTTTCTACACTTCCCCTTATTTGAGTCTGTAATTAAGTGAATTGAGGCTTTTAATTCCTTTGTACTACTTAGTAAGCACAACAATACCATCATAATTGTAACTGAAAATTATACAGCTTTAACTTCTTCTGATCCCTCTTCTACAATGATATATATACTAAGAAAGATTGGCATGGTCGATCAATCAATCAATTTAAATGCTGGCCATATTTAGGCAAAAGACTTTTCAAAGGTGTAATTCAAAAATATATATGGGCTTTACATATGTTGATTGTCCTCTAATCATATAATATATTTTAAGTTTATTTATTTTTGAGAGGCAGAGAGAGAGAGAGCAAGCAGGAGAGGGGCAGAGAAAGAGGAAGAGAATCCCAAGCAGGCTCCTAGCCCAGCACAGAGCCTGATGTGAGGCTTGATCTTAGAAATCTTGAGATCATGACCTGGGCTGAAATCAAGAATCAGCCGCTTAACTGAATGAGCCATCCAGGCACCCCTCTAAATCAAAGAATACTTAAACTACTGATTATTTATTAAAATTTCTGAGTATAATTATACCCAAGATTCATATATTATAATTCACAGTTTACAAGGAAGGAAAGGTAATTGCTATGTCTGCTTTACTAAAGTGAACAAACTTAGTGCCAAAAGTAAAACTCTTATTAAAAATAAATTATGAGGACTGGGTGTTGTATGTAAGTGATGAACCATGGGAATCTACCCTCAAAACCAAGAGCACACTGTACACACTTATATTAGCCAATTTGACAATAAATTATTTTTTAAAAATTTTTAAACATATTATGTTCATAACACCCTGATAATTTCAGTATACAAATTTGGAGTATTATTCTCAAGAATTTAATATAAAGAAAACCAAAGTCTCATTAAATTTCCTCCCAGACACTCATTTAGAGAATTTTTTCCAGGCCTAATGGTACAGTACCATGCTTTCTTACTTCTAAGATTTGAGGAACCATTTAAAATTAGAGAAATACTTCTCCCAAGAAAATTATGTAAGTTAATTGTAAGTTTTTATGCATGAGTATATCTCTGGGGAAAAGGGAGATCAGAAATAGGAAAGAGGATACATGAAGCAATGAGCCACCCTTGGGCCTTTTACCCCAAATGTATTAATTTTATATAGCTCTGGTAATACAATCATTTTTTGAATTTGTATTTCAAAAGATTTGGAATTTAGATGGGAATAGGGATAAGACTTAAGAGAAGTTGCCAGCAGTTTCCTAGCATCTTTTTGGTGACCACAGCTCTAATTTTTTCTAAATAAAATGGAGCATCATTATTCATCCCCTAAGAAAGGGTTTCCCACACGGGCACTCTCATTTTGGACCAGATAATTCTTTGTTATGAGGGACCACCCTGTTCATTGTAAGATGTTAAGAAAGCGCCCTTGACTTTACACATTAGATGCCAGCAGTGATCCTGCCTTCCCAGTTGTGACAACACCATCTTCAGATATTTCCAAATACCTCCATGGGGCAAAATCAAAATTGCCTCCCTCCCAACCTACCTCCCCCATCACTCTGAAAACCATTGCCCCAAATCAAAAGAGTAGGATTTATACTGGTATTTCCAAAAACTTTGAGGGCATTATGCTAAGTGAAATAAACCAGAGAAAGACAAATATGGCATAGTACCACTATTTTGTGGAATTAAAAAAAAACATAGAATCACCAGAAAAGTGGGTGTCAGGGTCCAGAGGTAGGAGATATAGGGATAAGCAGGTAAAAGAATACAAACTTTCACTGTAAGATGAATAAGTTCTGAGGATCTAATTAAAACATTATGCATATAGGTTGATTAACACTGCATTGAAGAATTAAAATATACTGAGAGTAGAATTTAAATATTCCCTCTCTCTCTCTCACACACACACACACAAAGCACTATTTTCAGTGATTCAATATGTTATGACGTTGTTACAAATTCTTCCTCTGAAGTTTAACTTCATATTTTAGTTAACCTACAAACAGGTGTGCTGCTTTTATTAGGGTTAATCAAGTAAAACAATAACAAGTTCAAAATTGTTTCCAGTTATTACATGGAAAAGCCAGAGCAAAGACACCCCAGTACTTGTAGTTATCTACTTTCTTTTAAAAACAAAACAAATACAGAATTAATATATTTTTGTCATGTTGAAAATGTCAACGATTAGAAAATAAAAATAATTAATTTAATCTAAAAGCACAAATAATTATAAAACGATGTTAGCTCCCAAACCTTAATTGAATATGCAGCACTTTTAGTCAAGAATTTCATCTGTTTCTCAGAAATAAATGAATATTAATCTAACATTTTCCAAACTAGTGCTACTTCTTTTCTCATGGACATTATGGTTAACATAATACAGGGATAAAATTTAGAGGAAAAACACACTACACAGCACCACAGGACAATAATTCACATCACATGTCTCTCTCCCTCTCCCTCTCTCTCTCTCTCTCTCTCTCTCTTTTCTTTGGCATTGGGGTCTTGGGGTATTCTAAATATCATGACCTGTTGCAGATATTTTTCCCTCCCTGCAAGCTTTAATGATAAATGTGGAAAGCTAAGCCAGCTGTTTTAGGCTAGTCACTGTATCAGAAAAGGGGAAGACACAGCTGCAAGATGCACCAGGAAAACAATGAGGAGAAACATCCAGCACTTGAGGATGGCTCTCTGTAAGTAAGCCAAAGGAGAAACTGATAAAACCACAAATGTTTGTAGACAAAAATGAGGTAATGAGGTAGGAAACTGGGAAAGAGATGGGAAAGGCCAAGAGGTCCGTTATCATAAGCAGTGAGTCAATTTTTTAAAGCATATTTAACTTTAAAAACCGTGAGATTGTGACCTGAGCCAAAATCAAGACTCAGTCACTTAACGGACTGAACCAACCAAGCACCACCCCCTCGCCAATAGTACTTCTTAAATTCAATGTGCTAAGAACTACCTGGGGACCACGTTAAGATTGCAGACTCAGATTTAGAAAGTCTGGGGCAGGTCCTGAGGGTCTGCATATCTAAGAATCTCTGGGCGATTGATATTGCTGGTTAGTGTATGTCCCATACCTTGTGTAGTAGAGTTCTAGAACATTCCTCCCCACCCCCAACATATCTCTGGAGGTAGAAGTGCCAATTTTGTTTCATCACAAAATCTGTAAGATTCGCAAGGTAAAATGAATTCTTTTACACAATATTCTCCCTAAGTTCTTAATATATAGAAATATGCTTTCTTTATACTTTCTTTAAAGGAAAACACGAGATTGACTGTTGCTTTGAAATAGGAGTTAATTTCTTGTTGATTCTTTAAAAGCATATATAAGTATATCAGTAAAATATCACTGTGGTTTTTGTTTTTCATATATCTTTAAGCAGCATGTTTTCGTGGTAGATGACCTGATGAAGTAATGAAAAACTCAAATTTATAAAATCGGAATTAAAATTAGACTTGACTTTAGGGTGATTGGTTTTAAATGAGTTTTCCAGCTCAATCTGGAGTTTTGATTCACTCTTCAGGACTACCCAGGATGTGCTTTTATCCTAATCATTTGATTCCTTTTACACCTATGGGAAAACCAAATCCTGGCTTACTTCATACTCTCCTCTCCAAAGCAACTAACCAAGTCCTGATTATGTGATAGGTTTTGGCATTGTGTCAATGTCAAGGTGTACCAGGAAGAGAAGCAGATTCAAAGATGACAGATAGATGAAGTATCCCTGATGTAAAACATCCGCTGGTGAAGAAGAATCTGGTAGTACCGTAAAAATCAGTATGTTTAGGCACAAAAATCTAAAAGCTGAACACCAATACAAAGTGGAAGTAATTATAACCTTTTTGAAAGGAGGATGAGAGTAGGAGAAGAAACACACAAATCTGTTCCTCTCACAAGTATTCCCAGAGATCATTTTGTATTTTCCACAGGCTATACTTGAAAACAAGGTATATTTAGGTACTTATTACACAATTTTCTAAGAACAAGAATTCTCTAAATGTGTACGACCCTTTTTTTCCCCCTGCAGAAAAAAACAAAAATAAAGAAAAACAATTTTCTCACACAAAGTCTTAACAGAAACATTTGGGTCACAAACATACCATACACTTTAATAATCTTTGTCTCGCTAGCAAAATACTAAAAGTATGTAAAGAGTTGAAAATTTAAAAGTAGCCAATTTTTTTTCTAAATAAAATTCCCCAGCCTGAAGCTGATGTAGACATGCTGCGACATTTTAAGCAAAGACATTAAGGCAATGTGAAGAAATTAAGAAGTAAAGACAAATAAACAAAGAAATCTAAGGTTTATATAGGTGACAAATATCTCCTCTTGGAACAGCCACCAAGTTTGCTCTCAAGGCCACAAGTCTGCAGGTCTCCAAACACACACTTTCTACATTACTTAAAATTTGAATTGTCTTCTCAACTTACCTATTCTGATCACATCACACCAAAAAATTTTAGGTGATCACATTTAGATCATCTGCATAATGCCAGTAATAATTAGAATGCTTCACTAGTACCATCAAGCAATTGGTAAATTCAGACACAACAAATAAAACTTCAACATTTTCAGTAGTTCCATTGGACACAAGTATCAGGCTGTCTTAGTCCATGTATTGAATCTACTGATAAACATTAACTTGTCACCAGAAGTACAGGAGTCCCTTTTAAAGAGCATACCAGTAACTCCTTCTGTTCTTTAAGAGACAATGCGCAGAATCGTATTCCCTTTCAGTAGTTTACCAAACTCACCCCATGTGATGGATAAGAGATCCAGCCCAGCTCCCCTTGAATTGTTTTTGAATCCAGTAGATTGACTAAAAAAAAACACAAATATACAAATACAGTTAAGAGAAATAAATTATTTCTATTTGCCTCCGTCAAGTTAATGTTGTCTATTGTTATTGATGTTAACAATACTAACATGTCCAAAACACTGACTCTTTGTTATAGGAGTATGAGAGAAAAAGAAGGAAATGGCAAAAGAAAAGCAATCACAGGGAAAGTTAAGGAATCAAATTTCTCTGGCTTTTTAACTGTGTTTGTTTATAAAGGTAGATCAATCTTCAAAATATTAACAATAATTTTTGACAACATAATTACAGTTTTAAAGAAGAAATGGTAAAGATGCAAAACAGGAAACATTAATGCTAACCTGGTATCAAAATAACTATGAAGACCATTAAATTTGACAAATTTACATATGATTTCAACTATGAACAAATTTCTTAAATATGCTTCCATAATGAATCAATATTTCTGTTTGTGTCTGATAGACATCCTTATATTGCCTCTGTCCAATATGAAACACATGATTCTGTCATGTGTATTTTCTGTTATCATATAAATTGTCTACCCCTGTATAACAAATGAAATGCTTAACTAATAATTTCAGGAGAAACCAAAACAATACTGTTTTATAACACTGCCTGGAACAAGCTCTAGTTATTTAGAGAAAGCATTGTTACCCAAAGGCTTTAATGATTTTATTCAGAACTTTGCACTAGTTATTAAAAGGTCTGATGAATAATAAGATAAAACATGAATGTGGTTGCATTTTGAATGTATTATTAAAAGAAAGGCAAATCATTTCTTTCTAACACAGAGGGTATTAATTTGTAATGGATTAGAAATTAAAATATAAAAGGATACTTCAAGTCTTCTTAATAATGAAAAGGTCACTTTGTTGATCTATTAAACAATGGAAATTAATGGTTTTACCTCATCCTTCTTCTAAATCAGAAAGCAATCCCACAATTGACTAATGGAAGATGTGGAGGAAATTTACCCAAAATAGCCATGTATTCCATGTATGCTTAAGATGAATCAGAGCAGTTGAATCACTAAATACAATCAGAAATCACTTGCAGCTTCATATATACATGAATCAAAACAAACACACAAAACAAAATACGTGTCACTGCACAACAGGTCCACATGTTGTCAATAAAGTTTTTCCTGATACATAAAAAATACTACCCTTTAATCACCCCAAACAGGAAATATTAATCTTATAAAATGTTAAGTAAAAGAAATAATATATTTGACAGATACCAGAATTCTAAATTTTCAAGCACTGCTTTTTTAAAGGAAGATATTTCGTTTTCTATATTAGTATTAAAAAATCACCCTGCTTGTTAAGTTAGAAGACATAAAACTCTCAAAGTTAGAATCTCTAAGTTTTGTGAGTGAAAGAAAAACACATAAACTTAATTACACTAGAAATCCTTAAAGATTTTTTTCTCACAATAAATTAATCCCAATGAGAAGTAATTATATTTAGATAAGAGAAGACAGTTGCTGCATGGATTATATAGTGCAATTTCCATAATGGTATTATTTCCCAGGATATCAGTTTAGAAATGAACAGTATGCTTAATTATATTGAAATTATCTGTCAAAAATGATTATTAAAAACCCTCTGGTGATTAATCAGTGTTACAGATAATATTTCAGATTAATCAATGTTAGAAAATTTTTGAAAATGTAAGAATACATTTTTACCTTGAGATTAAAGCATTTTACCAACATTCATTCTGATAAAGATATGTTCTACTGATAAAGCTCAGTTGGACAGCTCTATCAGGTATCAGTTTAATCTCTGAATTTTACATATGATTTGCATAGAATTTACAATACCAGTATTCATAAATCATTAGATCATATTTGCAATGCTTTTAGGGGGTTAAATGGTTCATTGTTTGTGTGTGTGGTGTGTGTGTGTGTAATAATTGAATATGTACTAACTGACAAATATGTGTCATTCAACATGCTAAGATAAATGGCTGACTTAATTTCAATATTAGTAACCAAAGGAAAAAAGTGTTTGAGGCAAAGAAAATATGATTATTGTCTCCATTTAGTAAATTACTCATTGGAATGTAGGCTGTTAACTAAAGAACTAGGGGCGCCTGGGTGGCTCAGTCAGTTAAGCATCCGACTTCGGCTCAGGTCAGATCTCACAGGTCGTGGGTTCGAGCCCCGCATCAGGCTCTGTGCTGACAGCTAGCTCAGAGCCTGGAGCCTGTTTCAGATTCTGTGTCTCCCTCCCTCTCTGCCCCTCCCCCACTCATGCTCTGTTTCTCTCTGTCTCAAAATAAATAAACTATAAAAAAAAAATTTAACTAAAGAACTAAAGAAGCATAAGCTTTCTCTCATCATAATAAGGGGAAAAGGGCTGGACTAGTTGCATCAGCATTTGGCGTCTACTCAAAAGAGAATAGTGAAACCAAAGAGAATTGTATCACATTGCCGATTAAAATAAGTGTAATGGATTAATTAAATGTGTTGCATTTACTCAGAAATGGAATTTTTAGTGCACTCCATTTAGCATGAATGAGGAAAACACAATAGCATCATTACTCATGATTCTGATTCCGTTGTCTATCAAACATAATTACATCTGCCCCTGGTTGTCTCACACTGTTGCTGTGATGATCAAATAATATAAATGCATTTAAAACCACCATGAGATTCTAACATGCTATACAGATTCCATGTTCTTGTAAAATTAATACCTTAACTAACAACCGTACCATTTTGGCTCTGAATTGTATTTATACTCAATTATGGATATGTAACCTAATAGAAAAGAATAGTGACATCAAAAACTTTTTAAAAGAATTTATTTTGAGTTTATATGGTGCCTTTTGTTTATAGCCAAATAAGAAAAGCAGAATCCAAGAATATAGCCACTCTTAAGTGAATAATTGCTAAACTGGGACTTCCCAGGATATAACCTCAAGTCTCCTGTGATCTGTCGTGCAGCATAATTGAAATAAGAAAAAGAGAAAGTTAATGGAATTTGAAAGTCAACGTGTTGTGAGTGATGTCTCTGGATACACTGACTAAATCCAACATTGCTATGTAGCATATTGAACCCGACACTGAATTGGGCAAGAACTTCGGTTACTAATGCTTTTCTATCCTAAAGTAAAGGTTGACTTGATCACAGCCTTTCAGGTGGTGCCACTATACAAATATAGGGGCACATGGAAGAAGCAGAGAGAATTGTGATACAATTATTTGTAGTCTTTTGAGTTTTGATGATGATTTGCTACATGGAAGGTTTATTTCAACTGCTGAAAAAACCCTGAGTCCATAATTATGATTTTTAACAAAAAATGTTAAGAAATTATTCTTAAGCTCAGATGGGGATGTGGCTTAATTCTCTAATGACTGCCTCATGCCAGATTCTTTTTCAAAGATATAGACTGTTCCTTACCAGTTTTTATATTCTAAATGGTATGATTACCAAATATTTTTGTTTTGTAACAAGAAACATGTCATTTCATTAATTTCAGAATGTTTTCTATGCAAAAGTCCATATGGCATATATTAACTTCTTAAAGTGATTTGAGCTGGACACATTTGTAAACATTCTGTCTCAGAGCTGAGATATAAATTGGCGCTTTCTGGCAAAATTGTATTTGGAAATCCCTGACCAAAGTCTGGATGGATATGGTTCTAGGTTTCCTTCACACCCTTTATTCTTCTGGCTCTTAAAGAGAAAACATGTATAAATAGGTGAACGGATTTACATTCATGAAAACCGTAAGGGAATCCTTGCTCAAACTCATTGAGTTGGCTTTTGGGTAGGCACTAATTTGAGATTTGCTGAACAAAAGGAAGCATGGTCTCTGATGGGAATTAGGACAGGTAGAAGGGAGTACAGGAATAAGAACAACATAATAATACAGAAAGTTGGCTCAAATTGGTGTCCATACCTTTATCAAGAAGAAACCCTTGCTATCCTTCCTGCCACTGATCTTTACTGTCACTTTTTCAACTCAGCTGGATTGTGGATTTAAGATGTGCAGGAGTCTTGTGCTCTCTCCCTTTCCTGTCCTTCATCATAACAGAGAGACAACCAAATGTTCACTCCTTTTTCATTCGAATTAACAATGTTCTAAAGAATTAACTGTACCAAGAACTGCCTCCTCCTTCCCTTAATAGTAATCCAATAAGATGTTTCAAAGGACTCAATTATTGAATATAGTAAATATTCAGTAAATATTACCTTGTTAGGACAGATTAAATTTTTTAGGTATAAGTTTCTGGAGTTTTCTCTCTTAGAGAAACATTAAACAAGATTTTTTTAAGGGCATTTCAAAGTTCTGATTCATGTGACTGTGTCCACTTGAAAGACTGAGAATTAAACTAATATTCACATCTTGTAGATTGTTTAAGTGCTGCAAATATGTAGACAGTGCTAAAATAATTATAAAATTAAATGATATAATTTCTAACTGAAGTTGAAGATCTTTTCAATTATCTAATAACACACCACTATGCTTTGTGGTAATACTATTTGCATTTTCTGAAATGCTAGTTGCATTTTATGAAAATATTGAGTTATAAAAAATTATCAAATAATTATTTCTAAGGGAGCAAAGGGCTTTAATGGCTAAAGAATTTCAGACTCTTACAATAATAAACATGTTTTTCTTGTAAAATCTTCAGTTAAAGTGTCTTTAAGGCCAATTGCAAGTAACTATAAAACCACTACAACAGAAAACCCATCTTTTGATGATGTCTTGCATTTACTGAAGAAAAATGACATTTCCTTTTCTGTTCACACCATCACTGTCATTGTCCGCAGCCACATTTCTTGTGCACTACTTGTCATTTTCATCACTTTCTGTTAGGATAGAAACAGTAGCTTTGCTCTAGATTACAGATACCAGCAGGGTCCTTTAATCTGCTTATAGGTTGCACTTAAATGTTCACAAATAGAAGAAGATGATACAGGAAGTGATTTTTGTTCTGGGTGTTGTAAATCTCTGTTGTGGTACTCTGGTCAACTATAACAGGGAATGAAGGAACCAAAATGTATTCTCTCACAGAAATCCACCAAACCTCAGCTTTTCATTTTATTGAACATACCAGGATATGTCATTGGGAAGAAATTTAGAGAAGTCAAAGTTTGATTAATGTACATATGTATTTCAACACTGACTTTATCTACTGTGATTACCTTAATTTAATAGCTCCCACAGGCTTCCTGTTTATACTTACTTCTACCTAAATATAATGAAAAGTTGTAATAGATTGAGTTAATATTGTATTTCATTGACTAAAAATTCTACTTTTTTTAGGATTACACAAAAGAAGTCACCTATAATTTATTAATTATATGCAGATAAATCTTCTTGTAAATTCTGTTAAATTTTATAGGCATTTTGTGTCACAGAAATATTCATTTATGATACTTTTGCCATCAAGTTACCAGCTAAAATCATTATGTACAAATTACACCAAAAATTCTGTTGTGCAAGCAGTTCTGTGAAAAAAAAACACCTCTTTTGTTACATCGTATTTTAATGGGTTATTTATGCGATATAAGCAGATTTCTGGACAAGGTGGTGTTCTATCAACTTATTCTTTCTTATTAGCTTTTCCTCCTGAGCAATAATCTTGGATTTATTTCTATACAGGTCCTAATTATAGAAGAAACTGTAATTAGCTGTCTCATCTCAATCTTTGCCAGGGGCAGGGAGACCTCCTTGGACTCCAAACACACAGGCTCCCAGTAAGATGTCCATGTTTTAATGACTAGAGCTGTTCAAGAACTAACAGAAACATAGACCAAAATTCTGCTTGAAATTTGGACACTTTAGTAAATGGAAACCCTGTGCTGTTTCTAATGTGTTAAAACTTCTCTTTTGGGGGGCAGCTGGGTGCCTCAGTCAGTTGAGCATCCCACTTTAGCTCGTCATGATCCATGGTTCATGGATTCGAGCCCCACATTGGGCTCTGTGCTGACAGCTCAGCCCGAAACCTGCTTCGGATTCTGTGTCTCCCTCTCTCTCTCTCTGCCCCTCCGCTGCTTGTGTGCTGTCTCTCTCTCTCTCTCTCTCTCAAAAATAAACATTTAAAAAAAATTTTTAACTTCTTTTTTTTCCCTTCTTAATCTGAGAAATATGATAAGGCCACTCTAATGTCACACTACTATGGAGGAAACAGCTATCAAACTATCATGGGGGAATGTATTCTTTTTTTTTTTTTTTTAAAGTTTATTATCTATTTTGAGAGAGGGAGAAGGAGAGAGAATCCCAAGCAGGCTCCACACTGTTAGCACAGAGCACCACACAGGGCTCATACCCACAAACCATGAAGCTGTGAGATCCTGACCTGAGTTGAAGTTGGACACCGAACCAACTGAGCCACCAAGGCACCACAGGAGGGAATGTATTCTTACAACAAAATCATCCTTTCATGTAAATGAGTGGTGATATTCGAGCCAGTGAAGTTTTTGTGAATTA